>NW_025336236.1:1643496-1852862 GCF_004798865.1 Varanus komodoensis
CCCTTCCCTTCCCTTCCCTTCCCTTCCCTTCCCTTCCCTTCCCTTCCCTTCCTCCTCCTTCACAGGCAGGATCAGATATTAACAAGCTGTTTTCACAAGATTCTAGCAAATAGTAATTAGAGGAATTATGGCATATAACCTTTGGGGGAAATGTTGATTTCTTTAATGACAAACTTTTATAATTAGATCACACTACTTTGCATTTACCAAATGGCTGTAACAGAAGGAAAACATAAACTTTGCATCAAATATCTAATGAGTTGATTTTAATAAAACAACACTGCTTTAGTTGTAACACATACTCAAGTTATCTGTAAACACATAATCAGATAACCTAGGGTAAAATTTGTCCTGAAATGAAATCTTGCTGAGCTAGGAATATTGTACTACTAATAACACTCAACTCCAATCCATCAAAAGATATGGTGTTTGTTTTTTTAAAAGTGGAAATCCTCTTGATCGGTTTTGCAGAGGAGAGTTGATCTCTGGGATTCCTGCTTTTCTGAAAGCAACTATTCACATGCTGAATCAGAATAGGCAACTGCATTGGGGGTACACATTTGTACCTGTGAATCTCTGTCCAGGAAGGATTGCGTGTGGAAGAATTATGCATATGGCCAGCTCAAGCAGAAAACTTCAGCCCATGGGTCAAATTCAGCCAGTGGAAGACCCCAGTCTGGTTCTTTCTCAGGTCCTCTCCATCCCCTGATATCATTTCCACACATTTTGCCTTCCTCTGTCTCCCAGTGATCAGTTTAGGTCTTCAATCTGCAAGGCTAAAATCAGAGATCCAACTCTGACCTCATATTTTGTATTGACTGTTCCACAGCCTCTGTTCCCTTTCTGTCAGACTGGTTTCTGGAAGAACACAACAAAGAGCATGATATTACTTTGAAAATTAAAAGTGATATGTAGATGATATTATTATTATTATTATTATTATTATTATTATTATTATTATTAGAACATTTCTATGCTGCCCCTTGCTGAAGCCTCGGGGCGGCTTACAACACAATAAAATACAATACAATATAAAAATAACAATATAAAATTAAAATTAATAATATAAAATAAATAAAAAATATAAACGATATGAAAGAAGTTATAAAAGAAAAGAAAAGAAAAGAAAAGAAAAGAAAAGAAAAGAAAAGAAAAGAAGTCGCCCTGGCCAGATAACTAACTCAGTTCTGAGCCTCTCTCTGCACAATTAGGAAATGGTGCCATTTATCTATATATGAACATAGATGCCATCACTCCTAACAGATTATGCCCTGTATCTCAGCTACTATGAGGCAATAGGAAGGACAGCTGCTCTGCAAGAAATAGAGTGCATGTTTTCTGGTGATGTGTCCCTCTGGATTACTTTGGGCTACTGTGATTGGCTGTTCTACTGGGCTCCCTCTCCAACACAGCCACTTTTTCTCCAGCTAGAGCCTCACTGGCATAAGCAGATTGTAAAGCAAAAGCAGTGGTTGGGTAAAGCAACCCACTGTTTCTGCACTGCATACTGATGCATCCAAGTGCCATTTTATGGAAGATGGTCACATACTGCTCCAGGCTATATTTCTTTCTCTATTCTTACATACTTACAGATCTTCCATATGAAGTTTTAAAATCCTTTTAGCCTTTCTTTTCAGTGTTATTTGAACACTCACCAAATATCACCCTTCCTCATTTTAGTTAAGTGGATGATGAACAATTACCTTTTCTTTCTTTTTTCTTTAAAGGAAATGTTTTATTTGGCCAACTAGCCTTTGCTGCCATCAGCTACTTCTGCAAACCTTTCTACTCTGCCAGGATGGGTCAGAAGCCAAGTCTACTTCAGTAAAATTGTTCGTCTTGTCTTCGGCGTAACACTTCTTATGAAACTTCAGTGTGGCAGTTCTGCCTGTTAGACAACTTCTGAAATTATTGTCAAGTAGTTGGATATATTTCTAACTCATTATCTTTGATAGTCTTTCAAGAGCCTAAATTATAGAGCTGAGGCAGCTTATCAAGGATATAAGAGGGAGGATGGTTATTGTCCCTATAAAATTTGAATGCTTAAGATAATTGGAAATAGCTGAATATGATAAGTATGAAGCGTGGACAGTAATCATGTGTATTCCTGATAAGGTTCTGTTGTTGACTGTAGGAAGGAAGGGCCATAAAATCTCCAGCCATGCCTTTCTAACCCCTGCATCTATCCCACTGAAATGTTGCAGGTTTTTTTGCCCAGGGTTCCATGGATAGTATATGCCAATTTCTATCAATTTCTAGTGGAGAACATAGGGTTATATACACATCTTCTGGATTTTTAAGAATCCCCTAAACTGTAAGGACTGATCTTGGACAATCCCCCTGGATGTATTCATCTGAACCTTAGCAGACAGGATTACCTCAGGGAGAACAACTATGCCTACAAAGTTCCTTCATAAAAATGTTATTGGCAGTTTGCCTAAAAATAATAAACATTAAAGCTGCTTACTACAAAGGTTATGCATCAATCTCTCTGGAATCTGGCATGTGGCATCTCTACACAACAAACTAGTATACCTGCAAAATTCATCAATATCTTCCAAGCTGCAAAAAGGTAGAACCATTTGTTGATTTTCAATCAGAGTAGAAGAGATGGAGTCAGTCCTTGAGTCAAATTGAGCAACCTACAGATTAGTCCAAGGTAAAATGGAATGTTTCCAGAATTGCCAGATTAAGTGCCTAGAATTAATCTTGTGCCTGGTTCATAGCCCTAATGGCCATATTAATCTGTTGTGGCAAACACAGCTAAGAGTCTTGTGACACCTTACAGTCTAACAAATTTATTACTGCCCATATACATACCTATGAGACTGGGATTGGGTATGGGCATAGAACTGAAGTTAGAAGAGCTGAAAATGTTTAGCTTAGGAAAAAAAAAAAGCTAATGAGGAACGGCATGATAAAGGTGTACAGAATTATGCATGGTGCAGAGAAAGTGGTGAGGGAGAAATTTTTATCCCTTTCTCATAACACTGGATTCTGGGATCATCTCCTGAAGTTGATTGCTAGAAGATGCAGGACAAATGAAAGCAACCATTTCTTCACACAGTGCACAGTTAAACCATGCAATTCACTTATTTATTTGTTTGTTTATTTATTTATCCAACTTATATACTGCAGTTCAATTAGTCCCAAAGACTCTCAAAGCAGATTACAACAATACCAATAAAAACAGCATCTTATAATAAAACATATAAACATATAACAATAATATGCAATATGCAGCTGAGGGATCAGATATAAACAGATTAAAATGGTATATGAAATAGCATATTAAACTAAAAAGCAATATAAAGCAATACCGTTTGAATCCATGAGATGCAGTGAAAAAGGGAGAGCGAGACATTTTCCCCCTTCTTGAACAGTGATAGACCCCAGCATAATCACATGAAACTGATTGGTGGAAGTTTCAGAACAGATGTGTCTCTACCCTGAACTATAGAATTCACTTCTGCAGGAAGTAGTGATAGCCATCAGTCGGGATGACTTTTAAAAAGGATTGGACAGATTCATGGAGGAGAGAGCTATCAGTAGCTACCAAGCTACTAGACCTGATGGCTGTATTCTGCCTGTGGTATCAGAAGCAGTACACTACTTGCTGGGGAACATGGGCAGGGCAGGGATGCTATACTCATCTGCTGCTTGTGGGAACCCATAGACATCTGGTTGGCCACTGTGTGAACAGTTCTGCACGAGATGATCTTTGCTCTGATCCAGCAGGGTTTCTCCGAAATTCGTTTGTGCCGATTGCTTCTGAAGATACACATAGCTGGGCTGGGATGGGGCATTGTAAGCAGTGTAGTCAGAGAGAAATGAAATGCTGTAAGTACAGTGTTGATTGCCTGATCTGTAGTGGCCGTGGAAAATTGAATGTCAGAAAGATGGCGGGACACTTCTCCCTGGCATGCTATTTATTGCTGTGGTTGGTGTGAGTAGTAGTAGCAATATTAGTTGCTTTATGGTGAGCATTCAGGCACAGGTAGTCTCAAACGGCACAGCTCGGAGCTGGGCCTGAATCCTCAGTGAGACCTGTGCCACAGTGGCTGTGCCCAGCTGGGGAAACCAGCTCAAAATGCTGCAGTAGAATTTGCAGGCGCCAAACTGAGAGGCTTCAAATGCAATCAAAGTTTGTCATGTGTATTCAGGGTAGAAAGTGTTTTGAGGAATTCAAGTGACAAAGGCAATGTAAAAAGGCAGAGAGTTTCAAGCATGGAAAGCTAACAAAGTTTTTTCATTCTTCATTTTCCAGTCAAGGCAAGGGATGCAGATGGAGGGAAGGATAATAAAATACTGAAGAAGAAAATTCTGCATCCATTTCCATGAAATAAAGAGGGGAGAGGAACTAATTTCATAGCAAGCAAGCAAAATGTATTTAATAAATATAAAAAATAAAATGCCCAAATATTTTCCTCAGTCCCTGTGTGTGGCAATCATATATTTAATGGGAACAAAACATTAAATACAAATATTTGCTCTGCTAGGAAAACTTAAGTATCAAAACTAATGCTTCAGTGGAATACTGAGCCTGGGTTAAGAGCAACACTGAAAAGCAGGAGTCTTTAAAATTCAACCAAGCATGGAAATAGAGCTAATGCAAAAAGCCCAAACACTTGAGACCACTGACTGGATGGAATATATAAATGTAGGCATACCTCTAAAATGCTGAGCATAGCTAGATATATAGATAGATAAATAAGTAAAATCCATGAGAAGTATTAGTTCCACAAGTGCATACTCATTTCTTTCACATAGCCCTGGTTTTCCCCATGGATCCTTCTAGTTCTTAGTCAATTTAAAAAGACGTAAAGCAGTTTTATGGCTTCTGCTGAAATAAATATTGTATAAGAGCAGACATGGATATTAAAAACCATAACTTTTGAAATCTCAGCATTAGGGGAGACAAACACAAAAAAGGTAAGATCTGTATCTAGTGGTGGGCCATTATACCTGGTCACCATTTCGATGGCAGAAGGACAAGAAGATCTGGGTAGACAACTCCCCAGTGGACTTGGATGTGGCACTCAAGAGTCAGTTTTGCAGCCTCTTTATGATACTCAGAATTTGTGCTGCCTTGTGATGGTGGGGGTGGTAGCACATGATGTTCTAATGTCATAAATGTGAGAGAAGCCCACACAAAATTCTGTCAAGCCAATTAAAGATAATCTGTTGGCCAGGTATATAGAGAAGCATGGAGCAGAAGAGATCACATGTGCTGAGGTGCAGGGTCACCTTGGTTTCACCATTGCTGTTTCTTTGCTGTCTTGATGTTGCTGCCCCCATACCCATCCATGGGCCCCATCCATAACCTCTATCGCCACCCATTGCCCCACTGCAGTTGTAGCCACCTGACCTCTGTCCAGTGAGCCTATAGGGCAGGTTCTCTATGTGGCCAACCATAAATGCAATCTCTGAGGATGCCCTTTTCAGACCTAAGCACTATAGGAAGCATGTTCCAGGAGGTGACCAGTACCATGGTTAGTCTTGCCCTCCCTGTAATCCACCACCATGGACCGTTTTCTCAAGCATACTGCCCATAATGACTGGCTCTGAAGAAAGACTGCTTCAGAGTTAGGCATTTAAGCTTGGCTGGCTGTCTGGAGAGCCATGGCGGGCACTTTTTTAGGATGGCTATGGCTCTGCTGAGAATCTGCCTGCCCAGAAGCTTTCTCTGAGAATATACCAGAGGGCAGGTGGTAGCTACTCTGGGGAACTTCATTGTCTGCTCTTCCACTGTGGCTGGCATTTGTCACAGTGGAAGAACTGAGCCGGCTGGACTTTCCTCTGACCTGCCATTTGGCAGCAACTTCAGAGAACCCCCTTGGTCCTAGTTTGTTGCTACTGCAAACATCACAGTGGGAGAATGCCTGGCAAAGTTCCCCAAAGCATCCACTCACCTTGTGGACTCACTCAGTGGCACATGCAGAGTTTCTTCTCATGCAGAAGTGTGCAATTCACTGCTATTGCTACTATCCCATCTCATGTCCAGTCCTGCTAATTTAAAGAGGAGACTTTGGTCTAAGGCAGTGATGGTGAACCTTTTAGAGACCAAGTGCCCAAACTACAACCAAAAACTCATTTATTTATCACAAAGTGCCAATACAACAATAAAACCTGTAAACTGAGGTTTTAGTTTAGAAAAAACACCTCACAGCCAGTCCAAGCAAATCTATCTATCTAACTATCCATTCATCCATGCCAGTGCACTGACCAGTCATGTGAAAGCTTGGACGAGTTGCGGTTAATGAGTTATGGCTTGTGACATCACCTGGTGCCACTACTCCTTTCCAAGCATGCGCATGGCCCCTATGTGCACTGTTATCCAATGCTCGGCTGCTGGGGTGATGCTGGGGTGAATTGGCTCACATGCCAACAAGAGGGCTCTGTGTGCCCAGTGTGGCACATGTGCCATAGGTTCACCACCACTGCCTAACCCTACCCTGGTGCACACCCCTAACCATAATACAGGGCTAAAATTGAAAAGAGGGCAATTTTGAAAAAGCCTTCCTTTGAGTAGCTTTTTCCTTGAGTGCACCAAGTATATATATACTTGGCAGTGCATTGGTGCCACTACTCCTTTTTCGAGCATGCGCATGGCCCCTGTGTACGCTGCTATCCGATGCTCGACTGCTGGGGCCATGCTGGGGCAACTTGGCTTGCATGCCGACAGAGAGGACTCGGCGTGCCCGCTGTGGCACGCGTGCCATGGGTTCGCCACCACTCGTCTAAGGCATGTGGGGATTCCACATTCTTATTCAGCTGGATCCAGCATTGTAGGTGTCCTCTCCTGCATTTCCATCCACAGCTTCCTGAACCATCCAGCCCAGAGGGTGACTGTCCTTTTCGCCTTTCCCTCCCTGTGTCCTTTGTTGCTACAAGCTATTTTCAATCAGCTACTGTCAGCAAAATATCCTTTAATCCTTCTCAAGTGTCTACTTTAGGTAATGTGAGAATTAACATTTAGATGTAGAGTGAGTGACAAAATATATGGGAAACACAATATTCTTAAAAAATATATTTAAATATTAAAGAAGAAATATGCCAATAGGGAATAGCTTTAAAATCTGACTGGATACACGTACAGTACCCCATATGAGCAATAGCATAATAAAATAACCAGGGATAAATGCATCAGCTAACCTAACTAGATGATGTTTCAATCATCATGTTCTGATTAGGCCCCTTATCCAAGTAATATTTCATGTCATTAGTCCAGCTCTTTCAACTAGTTTTGCAGTTCCTGCAGCTTGGACTCTTTGCTCACATACACTGGAGCTCTTTATTTATTTATTTCCCTTCCTACTTTCATTCATTTTGTTTCTCCTCTCCTCTCCTCGGCCTTTCTGCCTAGGGATTCATCTCTTAACATTATTTTCTTCTCCCCACTCCCCATGGGGAAGATAGTTTTTGTTCATTTCTGCAAAATAAATTTCTATCTTCAGAACTAAACACAGCCTCTCTACCTCTGGTCTTCTGTTGAACCTCATAAGCAGAGATAGACAAACATGCATTGTTTAAGCTCACTGAGTTTCTGTGATTTCCTCCCCAAAAGCTCAGTTCACCATATTTATGTTCCCAAATGCAAGAATCTTTGTTGTTTTAACATCTGCATTCTTAAAGTACATATTTTTTGCCAATCAAAATAGACTGAAACATTAAAATACTGATTGGAAGGTGATATTTTTTTCCTCTTTGTTTCTTTTACTTTTTGTTGCACTTAATACTCTTCTGATTCTAAACATGGCCTCTGAGCTCTACATTCTAATTAAACTTTTGACATCTAAATAGTCAATCTCTTGGTTGAAATTGAGTAGCATGCATGCACAAGTACTTGTGCACGCACACACACACATATACACACACAAAGATGGACCCCCATAATTCCTTAAAACCAGCTAAATACCATCATGGAATATAGCTTTCTTTCTTCACACAGTTCCCTGGAGCTTACAGCTAGATAAATTTTCATTGGATTGTGCCAAAGTGTTGTAGAGACTGAACACCCAAAGTTATCAAGTTGTTCAAGAAATTCACAATATTTGTACCCATGTTAATTGCAGAGAATGATAAAGATGCATACATTTAACTTTCTAAAAGTCTGAGCTGTGTAGTATTAGTGCACTACCATAACTCAATTAAACTTTTCAAGACATATTGGGGAAATAAGATGGACCAAAATGGCTCGCTCAAATAATTAAGGAAGGAGATGGGGACTGGGAGTGGATTCCAGATTAAGCTCTCTGCAATTTTCAAAGCTCTGCTATCATTTGCTAAAAAGGTGTGAAACCATGACTTCGCTGCCAAGAGAGTGATACGGGATGATTAATAGAGCTCTACTAATTGTTAAGGAGAAAAACCACAATTATCAAAGGCAAATGGATCTCAATTCTGTATCTACTGCTTTTCTTATTCTTTTTAAGTTTGATGTGCTTACATAATATTTTTTCCCCTGGTCTTGCTTTCTTTTACTCAGCTATTAGCTCACATTCAATCCCTCACTATCTTCCTTTCTTTCAGTATTCCAGTAATTCCAGCTGTGTGTCATAACCAGGATAAATGTAGTCCAATGTCTCACATTCATATTTCTTTTATTTTCAAGCATAAACTAATATCCCTTTGAAGCCCTCAGGCTGCATAGGAAATGGAAAGCAGAGCTCAGGTTGGTAAAGTTCAGTCGTTCTGGTCAGAGGAAGAGCTCCTGGAGCTCAATTCTGACTTTCAGCTCTCAGAACAGAAACATGGTTGCAAAATTCTAAGTGTGGAGTGCAGAGATGTGGAATGCTTGGACCACCACAAGTCCACACTGGTTTGGCTTCATGGGAGCTGCAGTTTCCCAAATGGAGGGTCACATGTTCCCCACCCTGGTATCACATGTGTGTGTTGTTAGCTGAAGTATGGTGAGAAGATTAACTGCAATGTTCCAAAAGTTTCTACTCTACATGTACAATGTTCAATTTCCAAGAATCTTGTGCATTAAGCACATTTCTTCTGCTTACGTTGTTATTATTATTATTATATTATTATTATTATAACATTTCTATGCCGCCCCTTGCCGAAACCTCGGGGCGGCTTACAACATGATAAAATACATTGAAATACAATAGTACATAATAAATTACCATTAAATATAACAATACAAAAAATACATTGATTTACAAATACAAAATTAAAATTATCAGTATAAAATAAAAATATAGGAGGAGAAAGAGAAGGAAGAAGAAGTTGCCCAGGCCAGATCATATCACCATGCAGAGAGCCTGGCTTTGTTCTGATGACAAAGAGCACTCACCTTGTACTGAGTCTGTTGATTGGTCCATCTAGCCCAGTATTGTTAAGATGGATTAGCAGCGACTCTCCAGAGTTTCAGGCAAGGATTTTTCCTGTTGCTGCCTGGAGATCCTGGGAATGGAAACTGGGAACTTCTTCCTACACAGCTGGCCCATGGCCACTGAGCTATGAGTTATCATCTTCTGTGAAGGCCAGAGAGCATTTTACAGGATTACAAGAACAATTAAGTGCTCTGAGTGTGAGCCAGAAGTACAATTCTTCACTTACCTTTTCTAAATGTGTAGCCTTTTCCATAGGGTGGCCATTTGTTCTGCTTCACGAAGTGCAGTATTCTAGTTGAAGGGATGAGAACAGAACTCTAGCTAAAGGGTTGTTGAGTCCAATCTATTTTAAAGACAAAGAAGCAAAATGTGCCTGTTGAAATTATGTGTTTTGTGAATATTCTCATCAGGGTAGCAGGTTACTGTTGTGAGTTAGTGAAGAGCCAGTGAAGTCAGGTTTCTCAAGGAACCAAGACATAAAGTGGAACAGAAGACCAGACAATGTTATCTCTATATTGCTCCTAAAAGAAGTAGATCAAGACTGAGCCTCAAATAAGAGCTGGGTGCATTAAGGCTTGTCTCTTGACAAGGACTGCACTGTTTTAGCTGCCTCAAGTTGCAAAGGCATGGATGATGCCCCCAGATTCTGAAGATCACATGGCAACCTCCTCTGCATCCAGAAGTGTTGACCGGAAGGATTTTTCTGGGCAACAGCATCTTGGGCAAGCAGAAGCCCAATGATACCTTTCATTATGACATTTTCTTCCTTGAACCATTAACTCTGGATGTTCTTCTGAAAATAACAGATTTGGATCCTCTGACGATAATGATTCAGTTTTTGGTTCATGATGCGTAAGAATACATAGCCGGAACCTTGAAATTGTCCATCAAGAGTTAGACTGAACAAGAACAGAGGTCAGCTGGTGTTTCTCACAGTGGTAAGCTACAGTATTTCTATTTAAGTTATAATCATTATTTATAAAATTGCATGCATATATATAAATTAGAATATGCAAACTTTACACAGATCTGTATTAGCTTTGGTCCTCATATTTGGCAATGAATTTCTCCTTTTGGAGCTGTTCAAGTTAAGCCTCTTGTCACCACCCAGAATGCTACGAGTATATTGTTTAACCCCATTCCAATCTCCAACCTACAGACTTGGTCAGATTGGAGCTTTTCCTGGTATTCATGTACTCTCCCTCTTTCCCTGGCACTGGAACAAGCCCTGGAGGTTGAGTGGAAGCACAACGGATTAAGTGCATATTGCAGCCCTTAGAATTTTGCTCTTTTTGATGTGTTCAGCTAAACACTTCAGAATTTGTTAACAGCATGTGCTTTTTGATAATGTGTACTTCCTGATATTCAGAATTTAGCTGATTTTTATATTTGATTTTTTTCTTTTTTGCATTGTATAACCAGTTTTTTCCTTTAGTAGCTCATGCTGTGACTCCTACTCTCATGCATTCATACAGTATTTGCCTGTGCATGGCCATCATTTTTAAGTTCTTTACTTAGGCATTTTCTATAAGAGTGTATTGTGAATGTAATTCTATAGTGTGTGCCTGTAAGAGTCCTCGTTTTTGTTATCCCTGTTATTGTAGTTATAATCCTGCAAAAAAAGCTCTTACTATGCTTTGGCAGCTGGTCCTGTTGGACAAGAACATATCCTAATAATAAGTAGCCTCAACAGAAAGGATTGGATAGACTTAATCATGTTCATTCTCTTCATGACAATCTAAAAAGCATAGCAAGGCACAAGCCTCTTAATGGCAGATGTTCAATTGGCAACAAATAATGAATTAAAACCCGCAAATCCACTAGGAAATTACTTGGAGAGATTTGGACATAGGAAACGCTTAATAGCTTCAGTAGAGCAAGATGGCATTGCTTCTTGGTTTCTATTTGCCTTTACAACTTTGTCAAAGGTCGTAAGATCTTGTTCAACTTAAGCCCCAGCTCCAAGTTGAACATTAGAATGTAAGAACATAAGAGCATAAGAACATGAGACAAGACATGCTGGATTAGACCAATGCTGCATCCATTTACAAACTGGCAAACCAGTTGCCCACAGGTTCCTCAAGCTAGATGAATACAAGAGTTCCATCTTCCCAAGCTCTTCAGCAACTGGTCTATGCAGGCATCCCACCCCTGAAAACAGAGGCAGCGCATGGCCAGGAAGGCCAATCACCATCGATACCTTCCTTCTCCATGAATGTGTCCAATCGTCTTTCAAGGCCATCCAAATTGGTGGCTATTACTACTTCCTGTGACAATGAACTCCATAGTGTACTTCCTATTATATGTTCTAAATCTTCCACCATGGCATGACCCCAGGTTCTATTATGAAAGAAGGAAAAATGTTTCTGTGACCTGAATGGGAACTCTAAAATTTAAATCTCCTCACTGTTTGTTTCTGAATATATAACTGTGCCTTGGAGAGGAATACAGGAGATAAATACAGGGACAGTTACTTGAATATTCAGGTTATTTGAATATCCAGACATACAATTCCCAAAGCTTTCAAAGCATTTTCTCAACATCTTTCACAAAATTTGAAGAAAACCCAACAACTTACATTTCTGCACCCTATGATAGGAATTTTTTGATCCCTATATGGCTTCATTCCTTTTAAGCTGTTTCTCACAACTCTCTCAGAAGGTCTCCTTAAATTCAGTTCTGGGAAAGATCTGAAACATTTCCTCCTATGATATACAAGCACACAGGTTTAACAATATCCATTCAACTATGATCTCATGTTGTTTCCAACACCCTCACAATTGTTGAGGCAAAATGCAAGCCATGAAATGATTTTCTTTGCTCCAATTTAAATGTCTGAGCCACAAAAGGTGATCGTTTTTTTTTTTAGGAATACTGATGATATGCCATAAAAAGCTCTCTGTGAGGACAGAGTTCTGAAGAGCACTGCAATTAAAGAACAGTTCAACCTGAGCTATTAGAATCGTGAGGCTGCACCATGACAAGAAGAGTGTTGGCAGCGTTCTCCCAGCAATCATGACAGCCAGAGCAAAAGAGAAAGAAGCTGTAAAGTGAGTCGCTAGAAAACTTGATAATGAACATAGCACAGAGTGTGTCACACTTCATCACATACATCTTTGAAGGTCTCCCTTCTTGGAGCATGACTTTTCACACAGCAAATCATGTAGCAGATGATAATATGGTCCCATCTTATATCCCCAAATGTAGACTTTGTATTATTTTACTTTCATTGTACTTGGGTTCCATGGCCTTACTTTGCATATGGGAATTTTGAGCAAATTTCTATGAATTGAACCTAATGGTTTGCTTTCTCTCATCTGCTTCCTTAAATGAGCAAACCCTTGAATATTTTCAATTTTACTTTGTCTGTAAAGTTAATTTCAGTTAATGAAATCCAAATTCACTGAGGCTATGTGTGGTTTTCCCTCTCACTCCCTGAATATTATACCTTATCTCCCACTTGTCCTTTTAATGGAGGACATCTTTGTCCAAACTGCTAATATATTCTAATGATGAAGAAAGGAGGGGAAAAAGAGGGGATATCTTTCTCAAAAGTTTTCCCTATGTGTTTATACTTCTTCCCAAAATGTCCATTAGTTTAATAGCTGGTAATGTCCCCATTCATTCCTTTCTCATGTTGAATCACTCTTTTCCCATTATATGTCTGAGGCTCTGAGGCTCAGATGTTTCACATGCCTGAATAGCTGCAAGGTTATTATTCATTAACTGAATAAGCGCATATTTATGGGGCATCTCGGGATAACCATTAGATGCTGTGGATTGCCACATTCCTGCAGGAATTGCTATTTTTCCAGACTTCCCCTCAAGCATATAAAACACCTGGAGAGGCCCATAGGCATGGGGACTGGAGGAAATGCCATCTGAAGGAGGTGACAAGTGCCATTCATTTGCAAGTGACAAATCAATGCCTGGGCCACCTGAAACATGTATGGGATATGTTAAAATATTTTAATAGTCTAAATTCTAGGTCAAAGTAATTTGCAACAATATAATTAGGCAAAGAGCAGATCTAATGAAGAAGGTTGACTTTGATGCCCCCATGCAAAAGGATGTATCACATATATACATTACACTTCCTTGGGACTGGACATCTGGATATGGTTTCTGTCATTAATTGAGTAAGTATCAATAAGCTCCTCCATTCAAATTAAAAATGAGCCCCAGTTATGTGGCATCTGAAAGTTCTAAAAAATGGAATAAGCACCATTTCGTGAGTCCTAAATTTACATAGCTATTCCATGCAAGGAAGAGAGTGCAAAAGTTGGCTTGAAACTCAAGAAAACTAAGATCATGGCACCTGGTCCTATTACTTCCTTGCAAATAGATGGGGAAGAAATGGAGGTAGTGACAGATTTTATTTTCCTGGACTTCAAGATCACTGCAGATGGGGACTGCAGCCAAGAAATTAAAAGACACTTGCTCCTTGGAAGGAAAGCTACGGCAAATCTAGACAGCATATTAAAAAGCAGAGACATCACCCTGCCAACAAAAGTGCGTATAGTCCAGGCTATGGTTTTCCCAGTTGCAATGTCTGGCTGTGAAAGCTGGACCATAAGGAAGGCTGAGCACTGAAGAATTGAGCCCTTTGAATTGAGGTGCTGGAGAAGACTCCTGCAAGTCCCTTGGACTGCGAGGAGATCAAGCCAGTCAGTCTTAGAGGAGATCAACCCTGACTGCTCTTTAGAAGGCCAGATCTTGAAGATGAAACTCAAATACTTTGGCCACCTAATGAGAAGGAAGGACTCCCTGGAGAAGAGCCTAATGCTGGGAACAATAGATGGCAAAAGAAGAAGGGGACGGCAGAGGATGAGGTGGCTAGATGGAGTCACTGAAGCAATTGGCGTGACCTTAAGTGGACTCTGAGGGATGGCAGAGGACAGGAATACCTGGAAGAACGTTGTCCATGGAGCCGCTATGGGTCAGACATGACTTATCAACTAGCAACAACAACAGCAACATTGCATGCACAATACTAGTATTCTCACATACTAGTATTGTAGTATTCTCACATACTAGTATTCTCACAATACTAGTTGGGAACTGTTGCACAGGAGAAAGGCAACTCAAGCAACTGTGAAATTTTCCTTTCCATTCCTTTCCATGCATCTCTCTATGCCAGACATGGAGAGATTCTTTTAGCCAAAGACTGAATTCCATTTCAGGGAAGCCCTTGTGAAACTCTCCATTATTGGAATGGGTAGGGCAAAAGATAAAAGGGGCATGGGCAAAATAGCAGCATATTTCAGTGTAAAGTTCTTTCCACCAATAACTAAACCTTAGGAAAAGTGTTTTGGCTTTTTTGGGGGAAAGAATTGTGCAATGCTGGAAAATCAACAAATGATTGATAGTCAGGGGAAAGGGGATAGTGGCTATTGTGAAGAAGGATTGTTTGGGATCTGGGAATGGCCAATTTGGCACACACGGGCAAGGTCTGCAGATCTTCATTTTATGTCGTGCAGAACAACCTTTGCCTCTTGGTAGGCTGCTGCTCCACATTTGAAATCATGGGACACATGGAGAAAGTGATAGGTGTTGTAGTAGCATCATTAGCAGTGCCATTTCTTGGATGGTGTGGCTACCATTCAAGAGAAGGTGTCAGTTGCCAAGGCCACCGGTCAATAATATCTGCCAAGAATATTCTGTGTGCAAACAAAACCACATCCCAGTAAGCAACCATGTGGATTCTTTGAAGCAGAGACTGGGATTGTGTGTTCTGGACTGATGTAGAGTTTAGCACTATAAGACCATAGAGTTTCTTTTGACAATAAAAGAATAGTGCTTGAGCACAAGGGAGGAAATGTCAACTGGGTTGCTGAAAGCTGTGGTTTGGAAGCCGTTCCTCACCTGCATTCCCACTTTCCACCTGGAGTACTTTTCCATGTTGTGGAAATGCAATGCCATGATGGTGCCTAACTTTCAGCTTTTTCACTACTCTGATCATGCTGGAATTTGGTGCTGTTGAGAAGAATGTTTTGCTTTTGGAGGTAAATTTGGCAGAGGTTAATGAATGGGACGGAGATAGTCATTATTTCTGCCAACTTGGAGCAGAATTATAATATCCTAATGTATAGTTAAACCTTCCTCCTGCGTTGCAAGATCAAATAGGAACATCTGTGGCAAGAGTTCAGTACAGAATACATTTAACAAACATGCATGTGAACCTATGCCAACCAAGCCTTTAAGATTATGCGGAAGCTATGATGGCTCTGTAGAAACATAGGACTGGAAATACTTCAAGATCAGTTTCTATCAAAATGTATTTGGTGGGAAACATGAGCCAGAAAAATGTGTTTTCTTTCCACCTTTTTGCGAAAGAGGCCGGTCATTTTTAGAGTTGAGACAAAGAAGTTCAGAGTAATCTTTAATGACAACATAATGGTGAACAATTCAGATTTTATAGGAACAATGTTCTAATGGTGTAAAAATAAAGGAGCCTCTGAGGAACCATTGATCAATGTCTGCCAAGATTTATATTGATAACCAAAGACACACAATGTGATATATACCTGCTGGAGATGGAAACAACAAATGACATGAAAACAAAATTTGCAAGTAAAGTAGAATACTGTTGCTTTCCACTTAGAGCATTTATAGTGATTTACAATGCAGAAATTAGCATTATCATATTTTATGAAATAATCTATATAAAATTTCTCAATGAACAGGAAAGATACATGAAAGCCTCTCAGATCTGTTTATACTCACACTGGACTCCAATCAAAATAGTTTTGGTGGCAATGTATCTATGGATATACATTAATCATTGTTTCCATCAGGAACAGATGACTTGCAGCTCCTCAAATGGAAGTGGTTACACACTTTCATCCTGCTTCATTTAAAATAAACATGAATGAAAGATAAAGGATAAAGAATGAAGAATGAGATCTAACTACCAGCCCTGGTCATAGTTATTTAAGCAGTACGCTTATGTATGGTACAAATGAGAAGAAAATCTTGCATTGGCACCAATGGCATCTCAGAGCTCTGAAGAGCAGACTGTGGATCCAGGACCTAAGAATTAGATTTGGGACAGGCTCATGCATCCAGGCACAACAGAGCTTGTGCTAACCAGAACGGAGTGTACCTTGCCTTGGCCAATTCTCTGTTTCTTAACCATAGTTAACGAGCGAGCCAGTGTTATGTTTGCTCCCACCTCAGCAATCATGAGTGACTGAGCAAGGGTATAATAGCAGCAAGATGATGCATAGTTTCAGTGTTTTATGGCACATGGACAGATAGTCATAATGCACCATAAACATCTTAAAAAGATACACCTTACCAATAAAGTGCAGCATAGTGATGGAAGATGTTTACTTGGGTGATTCAGTATTAGGAGGAGAGAGGGTAACTGGAACGAAGCCAATTCACTCTGTGAGTTTGTTTTCTTACATAATTTTTGAACTGGTTGATTTCCTTTAAAACACTCTGATTAATAAAATGTTGCAATGGAGTTTTGCCAGAGTACCACATTAGTGCCTTTAATGGTGTGCTCAGGTATGAATGTCTTATGCCAGAAGTCTCAGTATTCATGGTTCCTATGTCTGCTATAAATTCTGTTCTAAAAGCATAACAGTGTTGTTACACTGCAAAAAAAAAAAAAAAAAAAAAAAGGCTTCCCATCCTTGTCAATCACCCAGTTTTCTTCCTCTCTTGATTGCTTCTCTGTAGTGATGTAGGAAGACATGCAGAGAAATGAGAAGGTAGTGTGCAGATTTATAGCTCCAGACCACAAAGGGGCCACAGTTTACTTTGCGTTCCCAGATCCCAGACAGCCTCAGAAAGGACAATTCACACCCTCAGTGGCCAGAATGGAAATAAATGCACCTTGGAGAACAGGGAAAAGGAGATGTGCAGAGAATGGAGAAGACTTTGGAAGCCAGGATACAGGCTATCCCCACCTTCTCTGAATTGCTAAAGGTACATGGGCAAAAAAGCCAATCTAAGATAAAGGCAGGGTGGGAAGATGAAGGCTGGGGATCACCTGTGCTGCTCCTTCTGCTCTGCACCAGATAACCAGAGGTCTCTGAGTTTGGGACCATATGATGGTCAAAGGTGCATCCCATATGATGCCTCCTTTAAAGCAATAGTTCCCTAAGCATTGTAAAGGCGTTCATAGTTCTTTATGAACTATCCCTAGGAACTTTATGGAACTAGAATTATCACGCTTCTTTTTCCAGGGTCTGTCTGTTATACCCATACTGTCTAGAGTTCCTTTCTGGGACACCAACAAAAGCTCCATCTCTCTTGTTCCTCAAAACCCTAAACCAAACCTTCCTGATCCTTCCTTCCTTCCAAAACTCTAGTCACCTTCCTAATTTATTCACTGCCACTGAAAGTGCTGATGGCCACCAATTTGGATGGCTTTGAAAGGGGGATTGGACAATTTCATGGAGGAGGAGCAAGCTATCAGTGGTTACCAGAGGTGGCATGGCAGAATGCACCAGTTGCTGAGCAGCTTGGTCAGGTGGAGGTCTTGCACCCATCCTGCCTGAGGGATCCTGTGGGCAGAGGTTTGCCACCAGAGTGTATGGAGTGCTGGACTAGATGGAACTTTTGTCTAATCCAGCATGGTTGTTCTTATGCGCCTTGCCCCTTTCTCCTACCTCATGTGTCACACCCTCCAGACCCCCCACCCTCCATGAAATTGTGTACCACTTTATTTTGAATTTCACTTATGGAAAGAGTTATGATTGAATTATGCTTAAATTAATATGTTTAAATTATGGAGCAGGATCTGTGCAGGCAAATGCGTAATTCTCATGAGTTGCTTTTGAGTTGCATTTGGATTTACCTGCAAACATTTCAGAAGTGTCATTTAGTGCATGTGTATATAGGGGATGCTCATAAAAATTCAAGGTTGTGCTTTTTTATGTTTTTCCCCATAGCATTGCAAATTAACTGTAATTAAAAATGAACTTGTTGCATGGGGTGATCTGGGGCAGGGCATAAATTAATTGAAGAATTTATTTGAGGTGATTTGAATGAGAAATTAATTGGCTGCTCTGTCCTTCTGTGAAATTGAAATAAATCCTACTCATTATTTGCAAGTGTGCATATACAGATATAAATTAGAATATACAAAGTTTATGCAAATTTGGGTGCTATGGGATTGGACTACTGAATCTTTGAAGTGCCTAGTGGCCCCCTTGCTTCCAGTCTGCCCCACTCAATCTTTCAGGAAATGTTTTTGTACCAGTCCTGAATAAAAAGAAACACTCAGACCTACATGCATGAAATGAAATTCAGTTCAAAATATGTGATAAGGAAGAAATGGTTGTAAAGGATGATGATGATGAAGACTATGATGAGACTACGTTATCATCTCTTATCTATTTTTCCAAAAAGGAAGGAAGTAGACATGGAAAAGAAGGAAGGAAGGAAGGAAGGAAGGAAGGAAGGAAGGAAGGAAGGAAGGAAGCAAGAAAGCAAGCTTTTAGCTCATATATGATAACAAAGACGAAACAATCTAATATTTTCATGGAAATTCAAATGATTTTTGTTACTGTTCTTATATCCAGACAACAGAGCACTTGTATAATGTGTAGCAAAAATGTTCATAGCAATAGACATGAAAAGCACAGCATGCTTTTAAAATGTTCAGGCAAACTCCCCCTCCCTCCCCTCACATGCACACAGTTTAAAAATGCACAGTGCAAAAAACCATTTGTGTGACTTGATTGACATGAAATATGCCTCTATTTTCTTGCCTGAATCAAAGTAAATACCTCTTTCCTATCCCATCATGGACTATTATTTGCTATAGAGAAATAAGGAATAGCAAAGTAAACTTCTGGGGTGACACTCTCATTACTGTGACTTTTTCAGCTGCCGCTTTGTATGTAAATGACTTGTCTCCAAGCCCAGCCCATAGGAGGCAGAAAACTAAAGTCATGTTTCCTGGTTCAGGTTAATACAAACTTGCCCGATTTCATCACACAATGAAGAATCTCACCAAAACTAAGGACTTGAAAGATGTCTGTGTATGAAATCCAATTTCCCTTCTTTTTCTGCCTTTTGAGCTGCTGGTAAAGAAAACATTGTGGTGTTAATTGAGCATTAGATTAAGTGGACTGATGTATCTGTTCACTGGGTTTTAGCAACCAAAATGGGAGGCATAATTGCCATCATAAGCACAACTACTACTACTACTACTACTGCAGATCCACTCTATTCCTTAATTCAATACCCCTAATGGGTGCTTAATCCTTCTAAGGGTTTTGCCCCTCTGTAACTTCCTGGAACTGTGAGACTAAGTAATTTTCTACTGCTAATGCACCATCAGCATTTTCTCTTCCAGCTCTAAAGGCCTGATGGTGGTAGAAATAACTATTCCAAATTGGCTGATTTTCTAATTAAGAGTATACTGTTTAATAATATCCTGCAATACCTTTTCCCCTCCAGCTATAAAGTATACAGTTCTTCAAATGATTGGGGTGGGGGGGTGGATTGGTCAATATGCAACTTATGGAGTTCATTTCAGTGCCTCTTTCTAAAAGTGACCTGAATATTTCCCTTTATGTCTACTAAATAGTATGAGTTAGTGGTTAGAACAAGTGCAAACAACATGACTGTACTGAGATGTGTTTCCTTAGAATATCCCCAACAGTTTAAGCATGCAGAGTTTTGAGGGAAATTTTTGGTAAATTGGGAGAACTGGGAGTATTTATGCATGTCTTTGACAAGTTTGCTGGCTGCACATTGTGTTGCTTCCCACAGGAACTGCAGCTGGTCGCAAAAATCATTTCGATCTTTTTGCATGACAAAAAACTGATCTCTACTAAAGTATATCACTTGGAACGAATTTTCATCTTCCCCATGGGCTACATTTCAGCTTCAGATACTAAGCCAAAATACCCACTTTTAAATATGTAAGTGATGTTTGTTTTGATTTGCAAGTGCATTTATATCAAGGGTGACAGATCTGGGGGAGGATCAGGGACTACTGAACCAGAATAATATGGCCATAGATGATTCGACTATAGGATGAAATGACCTTGGCTAATCATAGAGACATTCTTCTATCAGAAATTGTAGTGTGGGGTGAAAAAAGGCAACCACCTTTAAAAATGATGCTGTCATTATTGACCTCTGGTCAGGCATTTGTGGCCAGTCCTAAGACATTCCATCAAAACATATTTTGACTGATTTGTATCAAGACAAAATGATTACAAATTATTTATCTATTTGATATAAAGCTTACCTTGTAGCAGAGAGGGCTCAGTGTTCTGAGGGGGAAGGAAGGACCTAAACCAAGGCTTGGGTCCTTAGAGCCCACGTGGCAGCTTCAAGGCCATTCTTACACTTAGTTTGGGCAGAAGGAGGAATGGGTAAACATCAAAGATGTTGCAGATGATACAAGGACAGGACGATTCACATTCTTGGGGGAAGGGCACCCGAGAGGTCCATTGGTCCCACCTGGGAATGCGCAGGAGATGTCACCTCATGGGAACGAGGGCTCTGATTGCTGGGGGACAGGGGAATAAAAGAAGAGCACTCAGGCTGGCAGTCATTTCCTCTTTGGAAAGAAACCAGTTGCTGCTGCAGGCTCTGCTCTTCAGTGCCATGCTATGCTACTCTTGAGAAGGCTCCACTAAGTATTCTATCCTGTATTAGTAGCAGGTCAGCCAGCTTTGTTGTTTTACATCTGAGATGGTCAAAGGACTTGTAAATTGTGTTTGGGATTTGAACTCTGCATTTCTATGCTGCTATGCAGTTCCTCTTTCCTTCCCCTTTTCTTCTGTGTGTGCATCTGTGCTGTTGAGTGTTCACCTTTAAATCCTCCACTCCTATTGTGTGTTCTATGTTCAATAAAGTTCTGTTTTCCCCAGGTACTTGGAAAGGTGTGTGCTGAATCCAGTGTGTCTGGTCCCTGGTTGTTGGGACTAGGGAGTTCTCAGTGTGGATTTACCCAGGGAACCGTGAGAGGTGGGATTCCAGAGCAGCAGAGCACTACACACCTTTCTACCAAAAACCTGGCTTACGTGTGGTTTACAAATCGAAAATCATTTTAACTCAAGAATCTAGCACACGTGAAGTCTTCACTTCACTTCTCCGCATAACCTGTCCTCATCCTTGGGATATGCAACCTGAAATTATGCATTGTAATTAGACAAGCAGAGCCAGTTTCATCTACTAGGCCTGTATCAACTTTGGCATTCAAGCCATCATGAATGCTATTGATTCCATCTGGAAAATCTCATGAAAATTAATCACAGTGGGCTATTCTGTAAGCCATCTCTTTTTCTTATGGGCCAGAGTGTTATAGGCCTCCGCCTACCAAAAAAGAAGGATGGTTTCTTTATTGCCTTTCCTGCCATGGAGCAGGCTTACAAATGATTTCTACCTTGCGTTCAATCAGTTTCTGAGTTTTCTGCCAACATTAGTCCAGTCAATGTTCCTTATATGTTATTGGCTGCAGCACCCTGGAAAGCCAGAGGACTCATTTGGCTCATTCAGTGGGAGAAGATCCTCAGGAGCAATCATGTCAGCTACCTAGGCCATTTCTCCATTCTAGAGGTCAACCAGGCTTTGGCAGATAACCTTGACTGCCAAGGTTATCAGAGAAGTCCCAAGGGCTATCAAAAGACCATAGGGATGTATTAGACCCACTTATTTGGCACCACTGCTGCAGAGACTTTAAGGCCCACCAGATAGTGAGGTATCCATGATTATGGAAGCATGGAAAGTTCCTTCACTCCAAGATCACATCATGCTGCCCTGTGAAGAAAACCAGATCCACAGTATCCCTTGCTGCAGGAGGGATGCTAGATATTCACTGGGACAGACACGTGGTTGCCATGGAGACCAAGAAATCCTCACCCATTCCCAATGCAGCAACTCAGCATGTATGTTGATGTTCCTCAGAAAAATAAGTTGCATCAAGTGCAGTGGGCTTAAGGCAAATTGCAATGGTAACAGGTTGTTGTTCTTTCCCCAAATGTAAAATATACACAGCTTGTTGCTTAAGCCGCAGGAACTGCTGATCCTTTGTAGGAGAAAATAAGCTAAGTGAATACTAGAAGCAAGACAATTTCCTACCACTTTTCTGAGGACAGGGAGGGGGGCAATGCTAAGACTTATAAAAGCCTAGAGGATCCCAAGGGAGGAAAGCCACACAGCTGCTAACAAGCTGTCAAAAGAAAGAATGGAAATAACCTTTGCTCTCTGGCAATGCAATTTAAATTGATAAAGAATGCGGAACGACTAAATCTTGCTATGTATATGAAATATATATTTTTATTTTTTCCATTGTAACTTTTTTGAACATGTTTTCTTGTTTCATTACTGACTGCCACAATTTTATTACCATTTTCCTCTTTCTAAACATGTTTTTAATGAAGTTCAGATCTGGCATATTCCACTGAACAGTAACACGAAAGAACTGAGACTGCAAGTTGAGTTCTGCAAAGGTTCCCTACGCCTGCATAATTCCGGAAACATAATATGTGAACAAGTGTTATATGTGTAAATTGCTTCTCTATAAACTTGTGAACTCTTGAATTGCAGCCAGAGACCTGACATTCAGAGGGTCAAGTGTAAACTGTTGAAAGATAGAATACATTTGCTCATGGTATTATCCTAGGTAAAAAGTAAATTACAGGAAATTATCCTGATCCTAAAAATTAAACTATGAACATTCAGGGATCCCACATGTTCTAAATTTCCCTGTATGCCAAGAATACTTGTGCCTGCTCAGTCGCCTATCTGCTTCATTTCAGTTTTGGCCTTTGGAAGATGCAGTATTTTAAAATTACCTTAAAGTAAGGTGACCTTTCTTAGGCTTCATCCCTCCTCTTTAGGGTCTCCAGAAATACAAGCAAGAAGCCCATGCTCACTTGTCTTCAAATTAATTGGAATAAACATAGCAATAATTCTTCCTGGAGCAACTATTGGAGCATGTCTCCTGATAGGAACTTATCCATACACGATGATCAACATTTAAGCCCATCCTTTAACATAGGTTCAGAGGAAGGCAACAAGAAAAAAGGGCTTCTTGATGGCGGTCCTGATTTTAGAATAGTTCCTACAATAACACCAGCATCTTTTTATTTATATTTTATTTATTCATTACATTACTATCCAGTAGCCAACGCTCTCTGGAGTTTCACAGCAAATGAGACCACAAAATTCACTCTAAAAATGTAAAAGTTTAAAACAGCATAAAATAGAAATAAATGCCAAAGCAACAACTAACAGAAGTAAAAGCAAAGCAACATCTAGAAAGATTGAAAATGCAGTAAAGGATTTAAAATGCTGGGAATAATTGATGGTAAAAGAAGGGGATGGCAGAGATTGAGGTGGCTAGATGGAGTCACTTAAGCAGATGGTGTGAGCTTAAGTACACTCTGGGGGATGGTGGAGGACAGGAAGACCTGGAGGAATGTTGTCCATGGGGTCGTGATGGGTCGGACGCAGCTTCGCGACTAGCAACAGCAAAAGGATTTAAAAAAACAATGACCAGAATTCCTAGGAAAATAAGGTCTTTACCTGGGGCTAGAAGAAGAGCAACACAGGTGTCGGGCAAGCCCCTCTGGGAAGTTTATTCTACAATCAGGGGGCCACAGCAGAAAAGGGCTTCTGCTTACTTACTCTGGCAGGGGTTCCCATGATCATTTTGTCACCATGTTAAGGCTTGCCTCTACTCCCAAGCATTTGACAACATGTAATGGGCTGTTTCAGTTTTTCCTATCCTGGTAGTTTTACTGTTAGCTTTTTGCAGCTTGTTTCCTAACAATTTTAAATTATGTACCTGGTTTAGCCATGCTGTGAACTACCCAGAGAGCTTTAGCAATTGCCCTTATACAAATGTAGTACATGAAGTGAAAAATGACATTTCTAGCTTTGCCCTCATAGTCTGCTGGAGCAAACAGGCTTAGATTCAGACTAACTCATTTCAGAGGGTCTTTTCTAAGTATGACTAAGCCCAGATTCAACCCATACGGCACAGGTGTTCTGTGCCTATGAAACACCTTTAAATGGTGCCACCTGTGAACAGGTGCCAAGTAGAAGGACACTGAAGTTATTTCTTGCCACTGTATAAAGAATGCACCTGAAGTATTTGGCTCTGTTACTGTCTGAAAATGAAGCAAATCGTTATCCACAACAATGCATTACAAATGCAAAGCTACCTCTGCCAGGTCTCAACCTTTGTACAAATTGACCATTCTTTGGCTGAATATTTAAAACTGATGACATTATTTTTCAACTTATAATCAAACCAAACTTAATTAAGAGTGACAGCCCCAGCCAGAACCCCAGAGTTCTCTCACTTCATTCTTTCATCTATATTCCCAAAGGGATTCACATTTCAATATCTGTGTCATTGGGGAAATTACATGGTTAAACAAGCTTTCACAAGGAAATCAATTACTTCTCTGATTTTTAAGTTTATTTTTACATCCCCAGAGCAATCTCTAGGCATTTATATTTAAATGACATCCACTGCACTAGCAGATCAGCAGTTCTTTAATCATTGGAGCAGCCTGAAACTTGCCTGTCCATAAAATCTAGGAAAGTTAAAGGCTGGGAACTTCTATACTGTTGCTTACTTTGATATGTCTGATACAAGAAAGATTACATATATTTGCTAGAGGTCAATTTATTGTTGGGGATAGTTTTATTTTTTTATATTCTCTTCCAATTTATTCCTTTCTAATGAGACAGCCCATTGGACCAGTCATGTTGACAGTAAAAGTAATAGCCTTACAAAAGCAGTAACCTGTTGTCACATAATATTATATTGAAAAATGAACGCCTTAGTTTGGGGCACATCTTTTTATTGAGCGACTAGAGTCCATGATGGAAGATATGGATGAGAGAAACACATTCCTAATTGCTAAATGCTTTGATAAAGGCAACCAATTAATCTCTGTCCCTTGAAAACAAGGGCTGGAATTAGCTCCTGTGAACTGGCAAGATGGCAATGTTCTCAGAAAACTTACATTATTGGTGCCCATGACAAGGATACTTTTGTGATGGTGAGAACTGCTCGGCCCTCCTTTATGTCAGCCCGGAAGTTAATATTTCATATTTGCAGCATATTCCAAGAATCCAAAACCATGCATTGTCAGTCATGGACTTATATCGGAACATTGGAATGACTGAAACCCAAACTGTTGTGACATACAGAGCTAGTAATGTTTTTGTGGTATTAGAAAAACAAATAGTAGCTCTGGGTGTGTGTGTGACACAAGTGTACATTAAAGCAGAGTGAGGTGTGTGATCCCCACATTTATTGATTTATTTAACTTTTTTAAACCTCAGTCTTCCAGAGCATGGCTTATGATGCAATCCTAGGCATGCTGAGACAGAAAAAGAACCGGTTTAGAACTGTTCATGTCTGGTTGTTACAACTGAGGTTGAAGAGATCCATTTTAAAGGAAAAGATGGCGAACACAATCCACAAGAAATTTCAGTTGAAACGCCACCTCTCTAAGCCCGTCTGCTACTGTGTTATAATCAGGATGAAACAAGTTTATAATCTGGCTGCTAGTAGCCAAATCTAAATAGTGGAATCAGATACATATAACCCAGAATTAAGCATCACTTGGTTCAATGGTACTTGGGAGTAGAAGAGCACTTCATCTGAACTGCATTTTGAAGCAGACTAACCTAATACATACTTTTCCAGACTAGCATGGATTGGAACATATTTCTCTTTCAGATCTCACACTATATCAATTGAATATTTGGCGAAGTGGCATATAGAATGTTAGGTAGAACTGAATATGAAATTGCGGGCTTTTAAAGTAATTTTTAAATCAGGCTCATGCTGAAATAAGTGAAACAGACTGATGACTGAGTAATTCTGGGAGACAGAGAGAGAGAGATGTGCTGATTAGCTCATCACCTAGCCTTCCTCCAAGGTAGGTGCACGCAGACAGGAACTGCGGCCTTAGCATTATTATCAGCATTTGCATTGATATATTAGTAGTCTAACAGGTGGGGGGTCATGGGAGAGATGGCCTGGCCTTCTTGTTGCTGTTTTTGTCCTATAGCAATGTGTACGACATGTTCTTTGCTGACCTCTGTGGTGCCAAAGATAAGGTACACTTCACATAATGAATACATTCACACACCACTTACTGTTTGGAAGAACAAGGGTGCTAATTAAATGCTGAGGCTATTGAACTGTACACAAAGACAGAAGAACATTACAGGAAAGTTGGAGGTTGGGAAGCCGGTGCTTCCATGTTTTCTCTGATTTGCTTTTAATGACCAAGCTCACACTCTGAATGATATTTCTATTTAAACAAGTATGTCTGTTTTAATCCAGAAGGCTTAATATCTCAAGTATTATTATTATATTAAGTTCCTTGGTTTTTAATATAATCAATAGCAATTTGTTACAGGGTTGCTTTTTTTGGGGGTGGGGGTGTTTTAATGTATGAATCACTTTTCCAAACGGAGAGTGCCCAAGGCAATTTGCAATTATTAAAACGAAACCAAAAGAAGAAAATAAATCAAGACACACACACACAAAGCTAAAACAAGTGTTCTAAAAGGATGTAATTACAGCAGAGGACAGCAAAAGAAAGTATCTCACCCTAATCTAAAAGGGAATGTATGCAACTGCCAATTCTCCTTCTGATCTCATCAAATGATATTTTCCCAAGATGTGCTGGTTCCACTTATCTTTATGTCAGATCTTCAGTTCTGTTGTAGAGACTGGATGTGCTCTATTTTTACATTCAGGTTGAATTTACAACTATTGGAACAACTGTCACAACAATTTCTTAGTGATACTATTTTTGATCATGTTGCCCTTCCACCCCAATGGTGTGAGTCATTATATGTAGGAAGAATTGTGCAGGCAAAGAAGCTCTGCAATACCACGATTATGCCCTCATTCACTTTCTTGATTAGTCCAGGGCATGGACACTTCCGGGGTGACCTTGTACTGTGCCCTCTTGCTCTTTCTTAGGAAACCCTGACACCATGCGCCGGAGAGGAATACCAGGATATATTGACTACCTGCCATGGCTCTCTGGCTTGGAGAACAAGTACCAGGTAAGGGTGTCTCCAGGCCTAATTAAGAAGATCTACATGCATACCTCTGGTGCCATGGATATGCCTTTGTTTAGGCCTCTTGTAACTGGCACATGCAAATCAACAAAATTTGCATTTATTAAGGAGCTCTGAATTCCGCATCAAAGTAAAGTTCAATCTGACTTTCATTCATATCAGTTTGTGAGCTCTGTTTTATTTTTCTTTGCACATAAAACTGGGTGTTTTTTCATCTGTAATTTCCCAAATTCATGGGAATGTATTTGTGCACATCATTAACAAGGTACACGTTTTCTTCCATTGATTAAAGCATGTTTGTGTCTAACATATTCCTACTTAGTGTGTTCCATAAAAAGCTCATCATATACCTCTATAATAAAAAAGGGGAGGAGGGGGAAACACCTCGTTATCTATTTGCTTTTCAGAGCCTGCCAGGAATGTCCATGTTTCTGGATAGGAACTGCAATTACAATGGTTCTGATCCAGGCTTGTGCCTAGATCTTGTGCCTACATACTTGTGTGCATATCTGTACATGACTCTCTTGCACGCAAAGGTTTCCCAGATTGTTCCAATGGAGTGTTCTAATCATGGAGCATTTTGTCAAAAGCTTTGCTGGTCAAGATAATACGACATCCACAGCATTCCCATCGTCTATTAGGAAGGCTACCCAATCAAAAAAATGAAATCAGATTAGTCTGGCATGATTTGTTCTTGAGAAATCCATGCTGGCCTCTAGTAATCACTGCATTGTTCTCAAGGTGTTTGCAGATCAACTGCTTTATGAACTGCTCCACAATTTGCCCATGGATTGATATCAGACTGACTGGTCTGCAGTTCCCAGGTTCTGCTTTTTTCCCTTCTTGAAAAACATTAACCTTCTCCAGTCAACTGGCACTTTTTTTTAATTTATTTTAATTATTTATTAAAACATTTCTATGCCGCCCCTTGCGGTAGCCTTGGGGCGGCTCACAACATAATAAAATACACAATAAATTAAAACAATAACAAAATATATACACTGGAATAAAATAAGCCGCCCTGGCCAAATAAAATTCAATGATATTAACATATCCTCCCTTTCCCCATCCTCCCTAATTTCTCAATAATAATACACATTGCTTCTGAAAGTTCTTCTGCCAGCTCCCTTATGATTCTAGAATGGAGTTTATCAGGCTCTGAAGATTTGAACTCATTCAGCCCAATTGGATTATTCTTGACCATTTGCCTATCAATCTTGAGCTGCCATCCTGCTCTTTTGACTTGTACCCCCCCTTCATCAGGAGGGTCATAGGTCTTCTTATGGGACAAGCCTGAGCCAAAGTAGAAATTGAGCACGTCGCCTTTTCTTTGTCATCCGTTATCATTTTGTCATTTACACGGAGGAGTTGAATCCTCATTTGTTGTTCTACCTTCCACTTTGGACATACCTGACTATGCCTTTTTTGTTGTTTTTAGCATCCTTTGCTAACCTCAATTGATCCCTGGCTTTTAGCCTTCCTTACGCCATCCCTGAAATTTCATGCTACCTCCCTGTATTCTTCCTTAGTAACCTGGCCTTCCTTTCACTTCCCGTACATGTCCTTTTTTGTGTTCCAATCATCTGTAAGCTATTTGTGAAGCCACACGAGCTTCTTCCATTGTCTTCTACTACCTTTCCCTGTTGGAATACTTTATAATTTTGTCTTTAGAATTTCCTTTTCTGAAAAATTTCCACCCACCTTGGACTCCTTTCTCACTTGCCATGAAACTTTATCATTGTTCAGAGTTGATTAAAAATGGCTTTCTTGAAACCCAGGGTACATATTGGGCTACATTTGGCTTTTGTTTCCTTTAGAATCCAGAATTCAAGTATGCCATGGTCAGTTTCTCCCAGAGTTCCCATAGCTCCCTCTTGGTCCACTAGGTCTTCCCTGTTGGTTAGTATCAAGTCAAGGAGAGTGATTCATCTTATTCCTTCCTCCACTTTCTGTTGGAGGAAGTTATCATCAATGCAGCACAGGTATTTCTTGGAGGGACTGTGCTTGGCAGAACTTGTCTCCCAACAGACATTGGAAATTGAAACCTCCATTAAAGCAAGGCATATGAGAGTGGTTAGATTCCTGACCCTGAGAAGCAAGCAAGAAGCTGGCTGAAGCAAACACTAAGTCAGCAATGATGCATCACAAGGTGATACTCAGGTAATTGGAAACATATGTTTAAGGGCTACAAGGGAAGCAGAAAGAAAAAAAAAATGCCCGTGGGAACACAGAACCAAGGTCAAGGATGGGCTCTCTGCTTTCCGCAAAGAGTGATGCAGCACGCTTCTTACTTTGCAGAGGAAATACAGAAGGCCTTTCCCCCTGCACATTTTCTATAGTCCTACTTATTTGCAATGGTGCCCAGACCCCATCCAGAGTCTCAAGCATTCATCTATCTGCCCCCAAGTCTATGGTGACTACTATGAAAGTAGCCCACCATAACTAATGTCCAAATACCTAGAAAAATATATAGGCACAAAGATGACAGAGATGGTACCTGGTGAGCTTTCTTGGAGGGGGTATTCCATAAATACTGGACTGTTACAGAGAAGACTGTCCTTGAACTTTGTTCTCCAAAGAAACATAGAAAACAGAGTGAGTCAGAAGGGGTCTCCCGGGCCATCTAGTCTGGCTCCGCTCATGACATGCCCACCATGTGGACATCCAGCCTATCCTTGAACACCCTCACCGACGGGGCCTCAATCACCTCCCATGGAAGCCCATTCCACACCCTCGGGGTCCTGACTGTCAGGAAGTGCTTCCTGGCATCTAAATGGAACCTTGGCTCCCTGAGCTTTGCTCCATTGGAGCGTGTCCTGCCTTCCTCTGCAGGGGAGAACAGGTCTCTACCCATATCCATGTGACATCCCCATCAAAGGACAAGGAAGCTGCCATAACATGGAAAACACTTGTCCAGAGCCTCTGAGTCTTTGCTATAAATGTTGAACATTAAGGATCTCTATATTCTAGGGTTCCTTACACCAGACTTCTGAGTATGCATCCCAATTGCAAAAGTGCTGGGACATATATTTACCAGAGCACCTGTGCCCATGCTAGAATCTCAGGCAAATTGGGAAAATTAAATTTCTTAGGGCTCTTTTCACCTGGAATATCACTATTAGAGCATTCAAGTACTCAAGAAGAAGAAGAGGAGGAGCCCAAGTTCAAATTGTAATTCAAACTGCAGAACAATTTTGGGAGAAAATGGAGCTCATGTGGTAATGGACGTTAGTTTTAAAAACATTCTGAAGCAAGTATGTATGATTTTGGAACTCTAACAAGCCTTACTTGGAAGAAAATCTGATTTAGAAAGTATTTCCAAATATATGCAAGTTCAGACAGAAGAAAAACTTACAAGTTCCAGCATGTGCCAGCCAGAGATATTAAACAGACTGGGTCTCCAAAGATTAATATATGTTTTTCCATACTGTTGTCATTAGAGATCGTCTGTGTGAGCACACACAGATGTGTGTACTACAAATGATGGCTAGCTAGACAAATGATAGATAGATTAAATTGGACTGATACCATATATATTCAGATTAATGTTATACCTTTAGTGTGCATGTGTGTGTGTGTGTGTAAAAAACAGATGTCCTTTTCAGTGTCCTTTTATGCTTCATAAAGAACTTTAATTTTGCTTACCAATAAACACATGCTTTAATTTTGCTTTTGATTATTTAAGAATTAACACTAGAAGAAAATCTCTATCAAATAATAAGCTTAGTCAATGGGATGCCATCTACTGTGGATCACAATTTTGTTCAAAAGTGGGCTTAACAACTTGTCTATTTGCAGAAACAAGTTTGGAATAACAATGACAAAGTATTGATTTTAGCTGTTTTATTATGTTTTAAGCCCTATGCTCAAATTCACAGGCTTTTCACTCGCTTTCAGAATTACTTACAACGAAGCTTTAACACAAGAGGATAGAGCTGAAATAGATTTGTCTTAGCTAATTTTTTTTTAAACGAACAAAAATGTGTTCAACATTCAGTTACTCTTCTTGGCTGGAAAAAATATTGACAGTAAAGCTATAAAAACAGAGCTTAGAAAATATTAGCCCAGTACTCTATCAATCAGTTTTTTCTTTAATACAGAATGGGATAGGGGAGGAGAAAAACTGATGACTAAATGATTTTTTATGTTTCTTATTTGATTTGTTAGTTGGGATGTATCTTCCATCTAAATAGTGTTGGCAAATTCACTGCACATTCTTCTCCAGTAACAGTTCAAAGCAAGTTCTGTACCCACAGGATCGAGTATGAGGAACAGTATCAATCCATAGGCTGCATTACTATATAAAATGACTAGCTCAGAAAGTTTTGTAGAGCATGAGATTGGGATTCAGCCACAGGCAGCTGCCTGCTGTCCAATCACATGATCCAGCCTGTATGCTAGAATTGGACTGATGTTTATAGAGTGGCAGGAATCTTGGCCAACGGTGGTGGTACATTGATGGGCCCAGCCTACAACCAAGTAGTATGACAAGTACCCAAGAGTTGTTTCTGGTTTCTGGTCCCAAGTCATCCAGTGAACTTCATGGACAAACAGGGACTAGAGCCCAGATCTCTGAGTTCCAGTCCAACATTCTAACCACTACAGCACACTGGGTCTTAAGTTCTGCTTCCTAGAATTTAGCTTCCTATCAAATTAACCTTTTTGGCTTTTAAAATTGTGTCTGATCTACCTTTAAATTTTAATGTACATCCCTTTGAGGGACCTGATGGGTAAAAAAAAGTGATACGTAAATACTTTCAAGGAATGGACAAATATGTACAAGTATACATAGTAATTTTGTGAGTCAAGCCCATATACCTAGAAGGACTTAGTCACGAATTGCTTATCCAGAGCAATTTATACAGCTTGATCTGACAAACTGCAATATCTTATCCACTTATTTCCAAATATGTAAGCTATTCCAAGCTTGTCTTTTCATTATTTTCATTTATTGGGTTATTGCAGAAAGTGATTACTTCACATCAGTGCTTGGATCTGCAGGCAGGTAACCAAGGTCAAACAAAAAAAATTCTGGTGGAATACTCAGGCTTCCTACTTTACAAAGAAAGCTCTTTCATTTTAAGAGCTGTCAAGCACATTCTTCTGTTTGAAGGTGTCATCTGTTGAATAACTCATTGTTCAGTCCAAGCCAGTAGGAGCCACAAGAATAAGGAGGGAGAGCACCAGGGGCTGTGCAACTGCACACCAAAAGCTCTGATCAACAGGCTGAACAGGTACACAGATTCAGTATGGTCAGTATTCCTCATCATGGAAAGGTGTGTTGTATATCCATTTGAATTATGCTTATTTCTGAAGATTTACATGCATCCACACACACAAGCATATTTCCATTTGTAAATGTTATTCCTTTGGTGAGATATTCTCTCCAAAAACCTGGAGAGAAAGAGTTTCCTCAACCGTCCTGCATAGTGCTGCATCAAAAATGTCTTCTGTGATTTTTGTGTGCCTGTTCCCATTCAGTTTGATGGCAATCCTTCCAAAAAGACATTCAAAGGAAATGAGCACTTGGAGGAATTCTCATGGGTTGCATCCAGTATTCTTGTGCTTTCCTTACTTATGAGGTGGCCAAGGCACATGTGCGAGTTCCCATCTTTCATTGCACATGCATCACTCTGGAACCTCTAACTTGTATCATGGGATAAGTATTCTGATAGGATTTTAGGAAGTACAGGAAGCCTGGGAAGCTGGAAAGCCATAGAAAGATGTATAATAAAAAGTACTACTGCTCTGCTGGCCACTGCCAAATTTTTTGCACCATTTTTGCACACACACAGTATGTCCTGGATTGACTCTATCTATGAACAGTGGTGAAATATGCAACATGGCAGCCAGGCTACTAATTTGTTTCCATTTCCATTTGCAGTTGCAACACACATGCGTGTGCACACACACACGCGTGCCAAACCAAAACACAACCCTGTGCTGGGATGAGATCGAGCAGAAAAGAATGAAGCTGTGCCACAACCACTGCTAAGGGTGAGTTCCACCTCTGAAAATCTGTTTGAAAATTTCTCCTCTCCTGGAATAATTCAGTGAAATTGTCCCCCGGTTTCTTTATTCATAAATAGTGGGGAGAATTTCAAGAAGCCATCTGTACATAGCTCTTTCCAATATCTCAATACCAATGGAACCTGTTGCCTGGGGAAGTTGAGGGCTCTCCCTTGCTGGAGTCATTCAAAAAGTATCTGGACAGTTATCTGAATGGGATGGTGTAGCTTTCTTGTCCTGCAATAGCAGGGGTTGGACCCAATGACCTGGTCCCTTCCAACTCTTCTCTTCTATGATTTTAGTATAGCTTATGTTTTCTCTTTACCAAAGTGCATAGCCTGTGCTGTATGCAACCACTACATTACGACCGAACCAAGCTACCGTAATTAGCTTGGACCCATGTTGACCAAACTGTGGCAGTCCAAAGTAGGCAAAATAGAACAGCACTTCCAAAAGACCTGCAGGACCTATCTGTCCCCACACACACATGCGCGTGCGTGCATGCGCGCGCGCGCGCACACACACACACACACAAACTGCTTGGTCCCAGAGAATGTTAACCTTGCACAGATAATGAGAAGGTAGAGGAAGAGGTCAAGATTCTACATCTTCCTGGGGGAGCCGGCAGGGGCCCTTTGCATGTGTGCTTCATTGTTGCTGCCCCAGCTGACTGTACTGCCCCAGTACAGAAGATATGGCTGCCACTTCATCCCATCCAAGATTGTTCTTCAATCTTGCAAGGAAGGAACATGGGGAAAACTCACCCTCACCTCTATTCACCAGGCAGGAGAATAAGGTTGCATTATTATTTCATATCCTTATTTCAGTTATTTAATCAGTCTTATAATTATCATTCTCTTTGGCCTTTAATCGTTTAGCTTCCTTCCCTTAATTTGATCCCGGTAGTTTTGGTACTGACCTTAGGACTATTTCAGATAATTGCCATTAATAAATCATCCTCTCATACTTGGTAAAGAGTCCTTAAAGTAATATATCCATCAACTGTTGATGCAGAATAACTTGTATCAACCCACATTTTTTCCAAGTCATATCTCATTTAGCAATCATTATTTTGATCAAAATGCATGAAAAGTAATTTATCATTCTGGAGGTGATAGAGTAAAATAGAACAACACACCACAGAAAGTGTTTCAATAAATTAAACTGAGGCATTCTGCATAATCTTCCAAGTAAATTGCTGATTTTTTTCTGCTGCGTTTAATGTGCTCATCTTTTCTAGTAATGCTCTTCAGACATGCTAGAACTGTTGAAAGTTAAAATTATATACAGGAGGCTTCTGCTGGTGTCCAGCATTACATTCAAGCACTGGGAAAAATATCATATTTAAGCAAACTTCTTATAACTTTATGTACAATTGAATCAAGACTGCTTTTTTGGCTATATTTCCATATATCTACACAAGTACACACATGCATTGGCAAAGAAAATGCATAAAGGGAGTTTTAATGTAACCAGATGAAAAATAACATACAATGGCTTTTTATATGCTTTATTAATACCCACAGAATTGTGGTGGGGTGGGGGAATGACCCAAAGGAACTGAAAATTGTCACAAGCTGCAGAAGTGCATAATTTTGTATAAATATGGAAATAAAAATGTGCAAAAGTAGGAATTCCATACATGCTGGCTTCACGATAGGAATGAGATTAGGCAATTTAGGATATGGATGAACCAAAGCAAGGATTTGCAAGGATTTGCTTCACACTTCTGATCTAACAGTCAGAAACGGGTGACAATGGGTCTTTTACAGATTTCCCTTTCAAAAATGGACTACAATCTGTGTGCACTTTTTCTAACTGGTAATGAAATTTGGGCAAATAAATGCCAGGAAGCCATGTGGTTTTAGTATAATTTGTGAGGACCTGGCCAATTTGTATAAAATTTAAATTTTTGCCAATTGACTGATTCAGTACAAATCACGTTAGAGACACATGGAATTTGGATTCTGATTTGAGCAAATTAAATTAGTGATTTAAAAAAGTGCCACTTGTGGTCCGTCCTACAAATGGAAACATGTGAGTGGGCTCATCTTCCACAAAAACATGCCAGTGCTAGCACAGGTGTTACAGCGGAGGTTAATCTTCAGATCAAGGTTAAAGTTAGAAAAACCTGCATTCCTATGCATATCCATGAAACTAAAATTAGTTTAGAATGAGCAGCAAAAGTGAAGAGTAACCTGAAGGATGTTTCTCATGCTTCCTGAATGTACATGAATACAGGGACGTATACCTACGTGTCAGGGGTGCAGTTTTGTGGTGATCGGGCCCAGTTCTTCCAAAATATAGGATGCCAAGGTGGATATTTCAGATTTTGAATCTGAACAGAATGATGAAGTGGGTAATAATACCTAGCTGAAATGTCATGGTTAACAAACTTCAAGATAAACCAAGCAGCTGGTAACAACAGAGCACCAGTACTAGAAAAATTTATTTTATTTTAATTTTATTTATTAAAATATTAGCCAGGTACAGCATATTTACAAATGTATAGGATTCGATATCCAAGGCAGGTTTGGAAGAGCTGCAAACAATTTAGACAGCAGTTATGACCGAATTTTTGTTTTGTTGTGTTATATTTGACTTCTGTGATATGAATTCTAGATGAAGAGCAAGAGATTTTTTATTTGCAGATGAATACTTTTTATGGTGGTATTAATTTTTTATTTTTATTATTGTGCTAATTGTATTTTGTATTGATTTTAGGTGTATTTTGCCACTGTTACCATCATCATATGCAATAAGCATGCATAGGCCTGTGCTAATCATTGACTGGTAAGCTGTGCAGGAGAACAATAGGGACCTAGGAGAATGGAAGTGACCACTTGGAGAACCTTTGTGCATTTATAGTTCCTCACTTATGATAGTTAGCAGACGCTTTGCATAACACTCTGCTCTTTAATGGCATTCTGTTCTTTGCAAGTATTTCCACTGCTGTTTTTAGGAGAAAAGTCTGGTTTTATTTGCAAATGGAAGGGTGAAAGCCTTGTGTATTTGCACAATTTCACTATGCGCAGCTCCACCCAGTGGTTGTGCAAGGAAAAGGTATGGAGCACCATTCACATTGCACATGTATGCGAAAAGGGACCAGTCTTAATCCTACGGAGAATCCAGAAGGAAAGTCTTGGTGAAGTGACAGATTAAAAGCCCCAACACTCATTTAAGATGATAATAGATACTTGAGCTATACTGCTTGCAAGTGTGGACTTGCATATGGACCAAGACTTGGAGGACAAAACTGGTTTACCCTTCCAGAGATATCAAACCCAGTAGAAAGTCTCCTTCAAGCCTGAAGTGATGTGTTCAGGTGAGGAGTGAGTAGAAATGCATACTCTCTCCATTAGAAGTCCATGAATGACTCACCCTAATGAAGATGGGGATAGCTGAAGAGGCCTGGAATTAGGGACAGGACCTTGCATGGTGTTAGGATTATTGCAGATCTTGCCATATTAAAGTTAAGTAATATTTTGGCTAGCCTTTATTAAGCCCAGGGATATAGGTCTCATTCCATCATTTCTGGTGGGCCTGTGGCATTGCAAGTCAAGCTGAGGGTGTTTTGAGAATTGGGACAACCACCAATGCAGCTTCCATAGGATGATGTGGTCCATAATTCTAGTTTCATCAAGTTGTACCGAAGGCTAGCATGTGAGGAAAGTGAAAAAACTAGTTAAGTACTAGCCAGAACTTGAATTTCAAATTATGTGCATAACTTTTTGTACCTGGAATCTCTTATCAAGAATTATTTCCAGTTCTGAAATGCAGTTTCTTTTATGAGTAACTGAATGTGTAATTCCATATTTCCTTTTTTGCATGGGGGTGGTGGGGGAGAGGGGCTGGTGTGGTAAAGATGAATGAGACCTGGGTAAAGATAGTTTCCTGGGGAAATGGAACAAAACAATCAATATGCGAGTAACTGAGACAGAGATGGAAAGGTCCATTTAGTGAAACCCATACTCTGATCACTGGATTCCTTTATAAAATATTCTTATTTATTTATTTACTTATTTGATTTATAAAACCACATTCAGTAGTCCCAAATGGGACTAGTCCCAATTAGTCTTAAACTAAATTTAGAGACTGAACTATTTATAAAGGTCTGATTACCATTACGTTTGTGAGTAAGACTTGCTTCTTTGAGTCACAAAGAGATTTAGCTGGGCACCAATGGCAAGTCAGTAACTCAAGTGTCGATGGGGAGGTATATCCATTCCAGGTTTTAGTCTGAGCTTTTAAGAAGCTATCCATGGTGCTTCATTAGGCTAAGCATTGTGGACAGCTCCTTTAAGTATCAGACGAGGACCCAGAGTGACTATGCAAGCCCACTGACACTAGGGTCACCAGCTTCCACTAGCAGATACAAACTTACTTTGTCTTGTGTCTTTATCATTGGACCAGGCCACTGACCAGTTCTATCTTCAGACCAGCATCATTCATATGTCCTTCTACCTGTTTGGCATAATGTCTAATGCACGTCTACATTTTTCACTTTTCTCATTGAGAGTTGTGGCATTTCGTTCTGTATTCTGAAATGGGTGGACCATTAACTTGGAACAGTTCTGACAGAAGCATATTCTTCTGTTCTGACAGAAGCATCCATTTCCCACTCCCCATCAATAAAGTGAGGGCATCTCCAACATTATTTTTCACAGCTTACAAGAAAACTGAAACAAGAAAACTATCATAAATATGAACAAATACATGGTCTGTTTGAAACAATAATAGCCCGGGTGGAAAGGAAGAACTTTCTGTCAAGAAGACATGAGTTACTAAGGAGCAGCTGTGACAATGTATTTTTGATAGAAAATGTTGTAGAAAGACCCAGCAAGATCCACAGATGTCACCAGACCCACCACAGGGATCTAGGCAGGATAAGCAAATTAAAGTAATTCAGATGTTGTTATTGGTGTTGGGTAGCTTCAACATTTGTTGTATCTTATGTATTATTTGCTAAATTGTTCCAGGAGAATTGTTTTTCTCTCTAGAGGTTCTACTAAAGTTTGTATTGCATAGTCTCTGCCATAGTTCCACATTTGACTCAAAATGCTTGAAGAGTTTTGTGTCTCATCATCCCCATGATCTTCTTTTTCCAAAAAGAAAAGAAATTATAGGTCATTTGAGAGGCAGCATTAATCTTCCTTATTAGCACATTTCATTGGAATAAATTTGAAAAATCTAAGTATCTCTTCAGCAATATAAATTATCCCTTTTGAGATTGGTATGTTACAGATAAAGTGTGAAATTAACCATTTTTGCCTCAACCATTTATGTATCTTGTCAACAGTGATTTATAGAGAGCCCTAATTATCAATGCCACAGTAGTTTCTCATCAACTGCTCAAGATCCATGGCTAGAGAGAAGATGATGAAGACAAAGATGAAGACGAAGATGAAGACAAAGATGATAATAAGACATTCCAGTTTAGGTCATTAACACTACAGCAGTTTTTTAAAGTTCATAATATTCTTATTCTACCGTGCTGGCAAAATCACCCTTGCAGGCCACTTGCCTACAATACTTAGATGTTTGCGGATCCAAAAGAACAAAAGTCAAATAGACAAATGAGATTTCAAAACTGGTCATTGGAGGATTTGCCTTTGACACTTGTCTTTTCGGCTCCCCCACAAATCTCCATCAATGTATTACCAGTTATGGAAATACAATGCACACTACCCATAGTGACTGCATTTGTATAATCTGACCGGTTTGATGCTGCCATTACTGATGTATACCAAAGGCCATAAGTGGAGCAACAACAGTTTCTTCCCTAGTCTTGCTGGTGGGCAAAAAAGGGTCAGCTGCAAAGTTTAGGTGCAGAGTACAAAGGGAGGTTGATGCCGCACGGTTAAAAGCCCCGGGCTCTTTTTCTTGTCATCACTTCTGATAGCCACCTACCCAGTGTTTTAGTATGGGCTATTTACTGGCTGTTGGATTTCATAACTGCATAAGATACATATTTTTCGCTGGTTTAGGTTGACTGGGAGGCAAGAAGGGTTGCTGAAGCTGCTGCTATTTTCCATTACCCTGCCAATTCAGATTGACAGATACAAGGTGGGGTTTAAGGGAAGGAAAGGCAAAATGTATATTTGGTGAACACCCTGAGGCTTCTTTAAAGATGTAGGAAGGCTTCCTCAAACCATTTTGAGGCTAGAAAAAATGGAGACAAGTCATCCATCTGAGGATGGCTGAAGTGTGGCCCCTTTGGGGTGAGCAAACAGATTTCACTGAGGGATGGAGAGAATGAAACAAGTTGTCTGAAACCTCTCTGGGTTCAAGACCTGCCTCTAGATGAGTCTTCCAAAGTTTTGAAAATTGCAAAGTCTGTTAAGTTCTTATCAAAAATGAACCAAGCAAAATTCTCATGGATCTGCACCACTCCAATTCAGTAGGTACAGTTATTCCCAACATGGAAATGAACGTGCTGTACCTGCTTGCCTTGTAGCTGTTAGAAATGAGAAGCCTGCCTGGACAAGGAGATGGAAATATTAATTCACTACTAACATAGCTGAATACTGAATGATTCAGACACAGACTTTCAAGAGATAAGAAAGCAAAGTCCTGGGCTTGGATGAACAGATCTTTCAGTTTCATTTCTCCCACGTGTTTTTTAAAACTGCGGTTATTTCCATCCCAGATCTGAAGAAATTTGCAAGGTTTGTTAACTTCACAAAACCAATTTTCATGCATCCTTATTTGGAGTAAGTTCTGAGTTCATCTGGGTTTATTTCAACATATACACCATTAATTAGGATCTAGTGAAAAAGGGAATGTGCCTGGGAACCTGCCCCTTCCATCTCTCTGAAGTGTATGTGGAAGCCCATGATGCATCATGTGCATCCTGGTAATCATGGGGACTGCTGGAATTCTTGTCTTGTTCTGTTGAAATGGGCTCTGGGAAACCAATTTATCTTCAAACTTCCAGATTCCAAACTTCATTCCAACTTTATTTTTATGTTAACCTCGTAAGCATTCCCAGTGATGATTAAAATTGAGCAGAAGGTTAGCTGTTCTGCTTGATCAGCCGTTATGTTGCATTACACTTTGAAAGTTTATTTACTGACTTTTAAACTGTCAGGTAGTCTGAAAAGAATCAATGTCAAGTTTAAACAATTAAGAGTTAAAGTATGTTACTGGCCTAATGTAAATGCCTCCCACCCACCCAAGAATTAAGTTGAATTAAGTAGAATTATGAAGTTCCCAGCCTTAATAGTCACTATAGCACACTGAACTCTACATCTATGAAGTAGTGGGACCACTGGATTATCTGAAGTCTAAAAGGTCTTAACCTTTTCAATAGAGGGTGGTGGTATCCCTGCAGAGACCCAACCTTCCTTTTCTTTGGAAAAAGAAAAGAGGGAATAGAATAGCAACAAAACGTGTCTGGGTTCAATAGCAAACTAATCTCCTAGCTCTGGGGAAAGTTAGGAATGGAATTAATTACCATCTTTATGCCAGAAGGAATTTGATGGTGCTTGAAGTTAGAATAGATCATTATAGAATTCAATAATGCCTTCACTGCTGAGGCAAGAGCTCATATTAAGTTCATATGTATATATCGTACGATGTTAAAATGCCTTGCTATATGTCTAAAGAGCCTTTTGAAGGCATCCATGGATTCTTCTCAGTAGCAAATCTCAGGAACTCTCTGATGAGGGAAGCTAGGTTGGCCTCCTCTTTGATGTATTTGCACTGGCAGACAAAGACACTTTCAGGTTGGCTTTTGGCACAGAAGCTGGTGTGCTGCTGATGGGGAAATTAACTGGGATGATGATGATGATGATTTAATCATATTTGTACACAATGGTTTAAATAAAATTTGGGTTTTAATGTATGTTTTATTGTTAGCCACAATCAATGCTATGCTCGAGTAGAAAGGTAGGAGCCAGTGTATTGTAGCGCAGTGTAGTGGTTAAGAGTATGGGACTAGACTTAGGAGAACTGAGTTCCAGTCCCTGCTCAACCATAGAGCCAGCTGGGTGAATTTGGGCCAGTCACAGACTCTCAGCCCAACCTTCCTCAAAGGGTCGTTACTGTGGGGATAAGGTTGAGAATAAGAGGAGGAGAAATATGGAAGGTGCTTTGACTCATTGGAAACAAGGTGGATATATATCTAATAAATAAATAAATACATAAATAAAAATTAGATAAATACTAAATTGCAAAGCCTTTTAAATGTTTCAATTTCTTTCAGATCTGTCTTATTTGGTTGGCATGCAAGGCACCATGCTAGCCTCAGTATATGCATGGAACTATTTTCAGCAGGGGCTACTCTATCTCAGTGTGAATACTGATCAAATGTAATTTTGCTGAAATCCTGGGCATAAAGGCTAAACAATACAAGCAGTGAATCAGAACATCTTGAAAAACAAGATACTTTTTTTGTTGAACAATACCATACAGAGCAATGATGCGATATTGTTGGGATTCCTGAGTTTTAATCTCCTAATATATATACACCAATATGAAAGACATGCAATCCTATTGATTTAATAGCTCTTCCATGCTAGGCTTGGATTAATTACATCAATTATTTCCTATACTTTGGGTGCTAAAGTCATATCTTCAATTTCCACACTATCATTACTCAGTGATCAGAGTTTCAATGAACCAAATTAGCATGATAGATTTGCACTAAGCCATAGAATGAATTATTGGGAACTAGTATTCCTTTTAAAAGCAAGCACATTTTGTGAAAGGCCTGACAAGTTGGAGAATCATTGCTAATAATTTTTATTTGCAGTTTTTTTTGTTTCCCAAATGAGGGTTTAACTTCGGAATTTTTTCTATGTATATGCAAGATCCAAAGCTTCCTGAACAACTCACATGTCTAATCTTTGTGTTTCCTAAGCTCAGTTAGATGTTCCAGTGTTAATTAATTACACTGTTAATTAACATTTTTAGAAGATTCACTATGTTTTTCCTGATGCTATGCAAACACATGATACAAATCCTTTTATGAGTGTTTTATATCATGTCATACCAATAGTATCAAAATGATATTATTGTCTAGATCCAAGGGCAATTTTACTGTTGAATATAATGTTTAAACTTGCCAATAACACAGTAAGACAGTTTATCCTTGGATACAAGGAAATATTGATTGAATCAACCTGAAATGATATTCCACAACTCTCATTCTCCCAAATCATCAAAAGTAACATAGCTAAGATTTCTTTAGAAAACTTTCTTGAGGAGATGCAGGATGAAGATACAGCTGTGTTGAATGGTCATTAACAAAGATTCTTAGAGCTTCATGGAATATTGCCATCAGTCTGACTGGCTTTGTAACAGCATTTGTAGCTAACTGTCTCTGAAGCATCATCATGAAACCAACAATCAACCCTTGAAACCACCATTGTCTTCAACCTGAATGGGAGTCAAGAAGGGAGATGCATTGCAACATATTTACTCCTCTTCCCATTTTTATCCTAAAATTTGTTCCCAGTTCAACATGGTGGCAGGTTTGAATGGCTTGGATATGGAAACCTGAATCCAAGTCTCTGCTCAGCTGCAAGGCTGAAGGATGGGCAATGAGTAAGTCACAGTTCCTCAGTCTAACCTTCTTCAGGAGATGCTGCCAGAATAATATGGGATGATACCCATATACAGTATGTCAGTGAGTACTGGAAGAAATATGGGATGAAAACCTAAAGCCTTTGTTATTGACCTGTTCATTTATTGACTGGCCAAAATCAGTGTTCATGGATAGCTTTTCATATCTATTCATGTAGAAACAATAGACTGCTATCATTTAAGAGGTGAATTAATATTTGCACACTTTTCCATTTTTAATTTCAAAAAATAAATACATATTTTAAACTGTATGCTAAATTGGCAGAAGTGTCATGAGATCAAACTGTCATGCAGCTGACACTCCTTCCCAATGAAGAAGCAATCACTCCAGCAGATACTACAAATGTCTTTATTCTAAACAACTTTACATGTAAAATCACAACGGGATAGAAAGTTGATCTCTCATTCTAACAAAGTTCAACCCAGACTTGGTTTATGAATCCTCCATGGCCACTCCCCTGAAGGCGGAGTGCTGTTATACCTCTCTTGGCGCTATTCAGTTAATCTGGATTCCAGCTGTCCCAGTCTGTGCATGCACCTTTGAGAATGCGCATCCTCCAATCCCTCTTTTCCCTTATCAATCTGATTCTCACACTTTATATCAGAAGATTGAGAGACTGTTTTCATGTTTACTTCCAAATTGTCCTGTTCTCATGCCCCTGTTTGGTCCTCTCTCTGCATCTCCTTATCTGACCCATTCTTACTCTCAGCATCTGTGAGAATGGGGAGTAAAGTTTGTTTTACTGAAACCAGAAATAACTCTTCATCAACGATCTGGTTCTCATGAGAAGTTTCCTCCTTTTGTGCGGGCATGAGTGCGCACACACGACAAGAAGTGTTCATCAACAGATGTGTTAGAACTTATAGGGTAGCTTTTCATATCTTTTCAAACCTGCTAAATATTTGATGCAACAAACAGGCAAACAACAGACATCAATTTCTCAGGTATATAGAGCAGAAAGATGCACACTGCAGGTGGGTTTGCACTCAACATATTAATACGATATTTTGTATGAGTGTGTATGAATAATTGTAATGACATAGATTAAATTCTTCCTACTTTGTTCCTTCAGAACAAATTATTCTTTGAGCTGTACTGAGGCTGTATCTTGTCAGGTTGACACACATTGTATGATGCTGAATCTTAAATAAATGTAGGAAAGACCAAACTTTGAATGGGATTTCTCAATGCTTGTTCCAGGATAGCATGCTGTCAAAATGCAAACATTCTGTTTCATTTCATTGCTAGCTGCAATCCTGCCCAATTGCTGAACTCTAGGAGCCTTGGGAAATAAATCTAGAAACAAGTATCCCAAAAGAGGAGAGAATTCTTTAAGACATTGCATGCAAATGTCAACTGAAAGGAAATTGTTGCTTCAGGCTCTTCTATCATCATCCAGGAGTAAGTATTTTATATATTACATTTTATGGTTGTGTGTGTGTGTGTGTGTGTGTGAGAGAGAGAGAGAGAATATATGTATATATGTATGTAATTGACTCCTAAATCCAACAAGTTCATCCTATTCACAGTGAAGCAGATAGATAGATGTGCACGCACACACACACACGCACACACACACGACAGAGACATAAATCTCCGGACAAAATTAACTATTTTGACTTAAGTATCAGAAAGAGGATTCACAAAGTTTCTTATTTTCTTTATTTACACTAAAAATGGGTGTGTGGAAAGCACGTTGAGCAGTTTAGCTGTAGAAAAGGAATGGCAATTTTGCAGAGACTAATCTGTCAAATGAAATAATATATAGTGTTTTCCAACAGATGTCCCCAGGATTGCTTTATATACAAGCGAGTCTCTACATATTTCATGCCATTTTTAACTACAAAACCATGCATGTTTGGAGGAGGAAACTATGGAGAAAGAGTTTTATTCTACCTTGGCTTTTAGAAGCAAATGTTTGAGAGGAAAGATGTGGTGATAGTAAACTGCAACAAGGAATACTAAATTATTTGGTTGCCACCCATCATTTTTGGACCTCTTCTGTGGTTTCCCCAATATCTACAGAAAGCAGGGGGAAATGCCATACTACCATATGCTAACTTTGACTTGACTATTATATTCTCGTGTGCTTTTATTTGCTTTTGACAAATAACTGAGATAATGATTAACCCTGTAAGCTGCCTGGATAGATTTCTATATATAATAAGCTTGTTGAAGCTAGAGCTGAATTTCACTGTATTAATAAATACATTTATATTTTAAAAAATCTATAAACAGATATATACTCAAAGAGCTCATTTGAGACGCTTACTCATGCTTAGATTGAATGATACTTTGAAGGCTAGTCTTGGTATATGCAAGATGGATGTTAATAACTGGGGAGCAATTTATACAAAACATGAGCCCCTGTCTATGCGTTGAGAGAGATGCATGTAATAGGAGAAGGGGGACTTCACTGCCCATTACTGACTGTCTGTCACTTTCATTGCATATATCACTTGCAGGAATTCTAGAACTTGGATATCTGATAGACATTTACTTATGACTAATTGCTATACAAGGTATCAGACCTTAATTTTTATTTTCTTAGAAGCATACTATAAGCAAAATCCATGGCTACACAGTGGAGTAAGACCAATATTTCCAAAAGTTAAAAAGTTGGGTTTTTACTAACGAAATGAGTGTTTTTCATTATTCTTGCTGTAATTGACTGAAGAAATGTCTAAAACGGTAAGCAAGTAAACATGTTTAATGATTTTAAACAAAAGTAGTTTGGGTTTTTAAAAAATCAGTGAAGTTCAACCATCTTTACAGGTGTAAAATAAGGATTTAATAAGGCTTGTAATTGTTTTTAGATGCCAAACATATGGGTCAGAGAGAGAGAGATGGGGAAAAGTAGATTAGGTGTGATTCAATCAGCTGCACTGAGACTTTGATGTGTTGCATTTTCCTGTTAACATTTAACAAGTAGGAGATGAAATGTCATTAGGGTTAATGTGGAATTATTTGATTTAAAACCCTTGTGAATTGGAGAGTGAAAAGAGAAATTCTGCCATAGCAAACAAACAAACACCCAAACAAAAGAACTTTAAACAAAGAATATAAAGGAAAGCTTTATTTTGTAAGAAGAGGTGGAAAGACTCGATAGTGTTATTTGGTTATAGAAACGTGCTTTTCACATAGTAGGTTTTTTTTAAAGAAAACCTTTATTCAAGTAGAAATGTTAAATTTCATGTTGGATGGTATTACCCACTTTAGCCCAAATCAAGAAAGTTGGAAGGTACAAGTAAATAAGAAGAAAAATCACTCAGCACCCAAGATCTGAGCAAAGAACAACCCCTCTGTAGAGAAAAATGAAGGCAATAGTTGTTATGGACTGATGCCAGTCCCATTACATGCAACATGAGAAGTTTATGACAAATGTTCCGATGCATTGCACACTCCAAAACACCAACAGCTGTCCTAGTGGAAAGAACAACTTCCAATAAAATCAACATATGTTTGCCCCAATGCACCAAGAATGAAAGAATGTATACTTCCTCTTCCTGTTATAATACAAAGGCCAACATGCCTTTCCAACTCATGATTCACTAAGACAAATGCAGCATCTATTAGCTTTCCATTATCATCTAAATAGCTCTCTTACTGTATGCTAACTTTCTGAAAAAATATCTATGCAGGCCCTGCTTAGGCTTTCAATTTTAATGGCAAGGTTGTGCTTGAAAGACAGAGACTGTGACATATCATCTCTGTGCTCATTTCTTCTGAATACACCACCAAACCATGCCTGGCTGCTACAAAGGATTGTTAAGCTACAGGCCTTTTGATTTGTCCCCTGTCCAAGGAACATTTTCTTCAAACTTATTTCTGCTTCAGCTAAAGAACTTGTGAAAGTCACTTTCTCATCTATGAAAGTGTCAAGGAATCTATGACTCACACAGTCTACAAATGACTGCCAGATTTGTCCTACTTGATACCACCCCGAATGATTGGAATTGCTGTCCAAAACATCCACAGGGTATCACATTGAAGAAAGCAGGTCTAATTCAATTGGCACAGGTCCTTTAAGGCTAGGACAAATATCTTTCCCTTGGCTTTCTACCCAGATGGATCTGGGACCTTAGGCAATCAAAGCACATCATCTGCCACGGAGCTTGGCCTCTCCCCGAATGATTTGTTTCAAGCTAGAACCATCTTTTCGATGGTTAGATGGGTTTGCTTGTTCATTCACGCATGCACACATTCTATACAGCTTTTTAGCCATAAAAAGGATTTATTTATTTATTTGTTTGGAGTTTTTGTATGCTGTCCCGTTTGCATAAGCCTCGGGATGGCTTCCAACATAATAAATAAACAATCATATAAATAATACATATAAAATCTGGATTCTCATGGTAGTCTGCAAAACAAAATACACCGAAAGGAAACAATAACAAAATTAAAACACTAAAATCAAGCAGAAAGCCTTCAGTCTTAAATTGAAAACCATTCTGTTTGCTTAGAAGTCAGCTGGGTGGAACTATTTATTTATTTATTTATTAAAACATTTTTATGCCGCCCCATTCGCCGAAGCCTCAGGGCAGCTTACAACCCTAAGTAATAACTAATATACCTTTGCTTGGGAGACGATTTCTTAATGGGGGTGCTGCCACAGAGGACTTGTCCACAGAGAAAGTCCAAAGGACTTGAATCTGGGCAAGAATCATACCCTTGGAACAGATTGAGAAAGTCCTGATTTTACCTCATAATTTAATTGCAAGCTGTCTTCAAGGAATACTGCTACATGAACATTTTGGCCACTTCTACATTTAGGCAGACTTAGACATTTTCCTATGTAATCTATATTTTCTTTGAAATGATCAGAAAGAAGAGGCTAGTTTACTGAGACAATACAGTAGCATCCTATCTTTGCTATGTAGTGTAATTGACATGGTGTTTCACAATAACCAACGATGAAGATAAGAATAGAGATGATTAGGCAGTAATAAACTTGATATAATACCAGTGAGAAAGATTTGTTCTTCCAAATGGGCTATTATCATTCCTTATCTTGCAGAAAATGGATGGCTAATGTAAGCTGAAAACCTCATCTCATCTTGTAAATATTAATGGGCCATAACCAGCCCAAACCAATAATCATAAGGACACAATTAAACAGCAAGCAGCTGAAAAATAAACTGTAGACAATCAGAAGGAAATAAGATGGGTAGAAGTTATTTGCTTATTGCTGGAATCCCACTGTGTTCTATGAGTGTCTGTCATACTTCACTTTATATATTATCTATTGTATGGATATCCAATTTATTAATGAAAGGCCTTAATGTAACCAGAATGAAGACCTCCGAATTGGATCTGGGTTCAATGGCATGTAGTCTCTGGAACAGATCACAAAGTATAAAGGAATCCATTTTCACCAAGTTTGGCATGGATATTGACATTAACCATGGAAGAATTCCAGATATAAGATTAACTCAAAAGGAGTAGACTAGAAAAACTTTTCTACCTGCTCAAGAAGATGTCAACACACATGGAAGACATGCAGTTTTATAGAAAGAAACAAGGTACTGTTTAGTTGTTATAGACATTACAATGAAAATAAATTGTCTTCTATAGGCCCCTCATTTTCATTATTCTTCTTTAAGTCCTTTCAGGCTTAGGAAGCCTTGGTCCTAATCATAGCTGTGAGAGAGAGTGGTTATCCTAGCCCTGTCTGTCAATGGAAAGGAAATGACAATTTGCAAATGTTCCATCCATCTCCTTTCTCATTACTTCATGTATTCTAGGATTAAGATTGCAAACAGGTGCCTGTCCAAGGTTATCTCATAAACAGGAAGACGTCCCCTGAATCACAAGTTGTAGTTGCCCAAAGTCCTACATGGCAAAGTGTTCCACACAGTCTTTAAATGTGCAGGAGTCTTTTTGCATATAATCATTTTATTTACCCTATTAGGGAAGACTAGTCCAGAGAAAACACTGCCGATACAGATCCAATGTATAGCATATTATCAACATCTGCTGCTATCAAACCTAACCTGCACTCTTGTTACAGGGGCATCAACAAAAAGTATAGAAATGACATAATTGTTTTATTAGGTCCATCTAAACTGGCATGAATTAGCAGTCAAGTCTGGAGCACACCAGAACTTTTTTCAGGCTAGATGTTCAGTGAAACACAGAGCAAAATGATTCTTGGGGTGCCAAGAAAAAAACAATGGTCAGGGTGAAAGGCTAGTTTGCAGTTTTCAGATGGTGGAGTTACACAGACAGGCAGTGGCAAGTTTATAAATATCTAGGCATGAAGCTCAGTGGGATTTATGTAGGAATACAGCCTTAATCATTAGGTCTTAATAAAGGTATCATGTACTGTTGTGTTTTAATTTTTCCTCCTAATATCTGAATATGGCTGACTGCAAGAATTGAAGCAGAGTTGTTCAACTTGCCATTGGCAGTTTTAGACTTCAAGGACCAGCATGCACACCATTCCTTACCAAGCAATCTTTGCACACGGCTCAATATGGATGCTTGTCATACTTAAACTAAAGTTGGTCCATTACACATTGGCAGTGGCAGAGTCCAAAGGGAAGTACACACTTCCCTTTGCCAAGCAATTCTTTTGAATGTGGACTTTGGTTTCTAGCTCACTTGAGTCGTCATTAAATTATCTGACTCCCTTCTCTCCCTAATATCACCTTGCTACCTAATAACTTGGAATGAATGATTCTGGATTGAGGAACTTATTTAACATGTTTATTAAGGCTTTTGTGATTATAGATATTGAAGACTTCTATTGTTTATGTCATTTCACCTCCATTGTGCCTTTGTACTATTCTATACAAAGCATTCATATTCCATACAAATGCTTTGTACAAGCAAATGGTGCATTCTAAGCACCTTTTATATGAGAATGAAATACATTTGATTCTATTATTACAGAAAAACAAACTTAAGCCTTCCTGAAGCACTAAGTATAATAATTTACTGTAAATCTGAGATGTTTGCAAGAAACTATTGGTTACTATTAGTAACATACGACACTAGGTGTGTTGAATTACATAAAAAGTAAGCAATAGCTATGTCCACCTGGACTCACAAACTTGTCAGCTACATAATTTTGAAAGGTCACTCACCTTCTTGATACTAAAGCAATCAAGTATTTAATAACAGTTTATAAATCAGTTTCAGGGGAAATGTAATTTGAATGGTGAAAAAATTAACACATTGAAAAGTTCATGTCTCAGTACAACATTTTTAATGGTGTCTTCTAAAGGAATCTCTGCCTGCTTATTCTTTTCAAGAATAATCAAGCATTATTATCAGTTACAAAAAAGAAAAACTTGCAATTAAAGAACATGGAAAGAACCCCCACTGAATTCCATATGACTTTCTGCTGAAAAGGTTTAAAAAAGACTGAAATATTGCTCAGAGTTTATTATTTTGATGACTAGGGAAGGCTGAGCCAGTTTATGCAAAATGAAGAATGAAAAATGGAAAACTTTCCAGATGAAGCTGTGGGAAGCAGAATTCACATTGCTCTGATTCTGGCTCATGAGAGAGATATACATTAGACTTTGCTGGTTCCCTTTGAAATAATTTCTGGTGCTTCTGAAGACTTGCTCTGAAGTGACCTGACCTGAACCTAAATCCTGCATGAGGTTTTGTTGTAATGCAACTTTGGAAAGCAGACTAGGTGTTTCTAAAGATGGTGTGTTATGCTTTTGTTTGTTTAAACTGTGGATGGACAACAAATAGGATTCAGGAGCAAAAGCCCCACCCCAGATTCCTAAAATGCCTCAGATGCTGATTGGTTAACAGGGAGTTTGTCTGAGTGACTGACAGATCCATCTTCTCAACATAGGCCATGTATTAGTGGGGGATAATCAGTCATTAAGCTTTAGGAAAAGCCAGGATATGATAGTGAGACATACAGGGACCTGGTTCATATGTAATAAGAAGCCACTGATTGTTGGAGTGGTTAACAGTCCATTAGAACCCATGGCCTATTTTAAGGTTGCTTGCTGCTGGTTTGTGAACCACCAAGACAAATCATCTTGGCCAGGTTCATAGACAATGGCAATCATGGCATGTCTTTTCAGTTAGACTTGAATTTTTAAAATGTTATCCAGGGTGCATCAGCCACCCATGAGGAAATCACCCCTTCGTCATTTGTCATATGTGTGAACCAGGTCAGTGTGGGTTTTGGCTCTCGTAGTAGCTCACATGTAGCTCCCCAAAGAAAAAGAAATAATGACTGGAAGCTAGTGGCAGAGACATCATTCTTGAGGCACAGCCAATCAGAAAGGAGCACAGGTATTGAAGGGTTTGCTTCTTTATAAATAAATAGGTAAATAAACAAACTTGTATGTCTACTGTATGAAAGGGGTTGGGCTAGCTTTGTCAGTAAACCGTGGCATGGTTTTTCAAGTAATTTAAGCAGATAAGTTATCTGTGCCTGTGTTCCCCCCTTGCCAAAGTTTCATTCTTTTTAAAATCCTCTTTTTTGCTCACATCATTAAAGAATCCAGAGCACCTGATTTTTGAATGGAATGCTGCATATTTCATTTGAACCAGCCATTATCAAGTGATCCTTTCAAACAGGTGGAAGATAACTTGCAGTACAGTAGATGATTGGTAGGCATGTGAGAAAGAAAGAGGGCTGGACAAAAGGAGAATACCCTACCAAACATTAAACAGTTGTTGCATCTGAAAATGACACTTTGGAGCCATATTTTACTCTTTGGCCTTTATTTTCTTACCATCACCTAATTTTTTTGGGAGTAAAAGTCACTTAAGGAACAAGCAAATCATTTCTGGGCTTTGTTGTCTTGTATAGGGCCAAGGATTCCAACTCCCTTTTTGCCAGGAGAGACATGATCCACATGTAATTTTGCCAACTCATATGCAGAAGCATAAATTCCTTCATAGTCGCATCAATGACAGTCATACAGAAGCCAGTCACACCAAGTCCACGTGTTCTCTAGTTGCTTAAGGTTGCAAATATGTCAGAAGGTTACAGATGGAATGTGAGCTCATAATGCACTTTGGATTCATCATAGCCAGATAATTATCTTGGTTCCTCTCCTAGTAATGTGAAAGGTATTATAATTAGTAGGGTTTCAAAGGCAGACTTTATAGGGTCAATTTGACAATGTTGTGTCTCATAATTACTGTGGTACTTAAATGAAAATTAAACTTCTTCTGTTGACCTCAGCCAAGCCATTTATACCTCATCCATTTCTTCTTCCTCCCTTCAGAGCTCACAATATGATCCCTTCACTGAACTTGACTGCTATTTGCATTTCCTTAGGAGAGGTTAAAAATCCAGATAACCTTTGTTCTCCAAGAAACAATAAAGGAGGTTGAACTACCCAGTTAATGCTAACTGCCTTCATTTAATGATTTCCTACTGAGACTGGTGAATTAAGAAATAACAGGGGAGTAAATGTAAGGATCTGAATATCTCCATACTAGAATTAGAGTCCAAATTATTTCAATATCAAAGGGATCTTTCTGGGAACTTCAGCCTTTCATAAAATGTTTAATGATAGATTTACCTGTTTTGTTTCCCTTAATTTTTTCCACTGAACAGCTCTTATTTTGGAAAACTTTTAGCTGCTATTTTACTGTGTCATGCTTTGCCTCTTGCATTTTCAGCTGAGGCTCTAATGTAGGCTTTTTATCACACTATTTTAAAGGAAAAATATAATGTCATTATTTTGCAAAGGAAATCTTGATTTCAGTTATTCTGTCGAGCAAATTACTTCCCTTGTTTAAGTTAAGTTTTGCAAGAGAAGTTCTATCTCATAAATGCTTCACTTTTCTTAGTATGTCAGCTACAACTGAAAGGATTGGCATATCATAGCAGAAGTATGCAGAAACCTCACCTGTAATTCAACTGCAAAGCACCATGTAGTTTGTTAGGATTCAGAAAGCATTTCTAGGATTAAAAGTAATCTAGATTGTTGCAGTTGCTATGTGCCAACAAGTCGCCAACAACTTGTGACGACCTTATGAAAAACTCTCCAAAATGTCCTATCCATTACAGCCCTGATATGCTTCTCCAAATTTAACAGTGTGGCTTCCCTAATGGAGTCACTCAATCTCATATTTGGTCTTCCAATCTAGATTAGTTACAACAAAATGACTTTACTGTACTCACCAAACATGTGAAGGCAAGCTCGTTAATCTCAGCTACAGCTTAGTGCCCACCGAATTCAATATGACTGGAAGAAAGCCAGTCAGATGTGTGTTTCCTCATGGACAGCTAGGAAAGATAAGAAGGAAAACCTCTTCTAAGAAAGATTCCCATATGTGGAAGGAACTGAAGTGGCATGCAAAGTTTCCCATACAGCATAAATAAAATTAATTCAAGTTTTAAAACTTCTTGGAATTATTTCATTTCTGCTTGAATCAGTATTAGTTTTGAGTGCTTGTCTAGTTCTTGTGAATTGCTGGAAATTCCACATTGCCTTTATGACAATTTACTGCTGTCATAATCTTTCCTGTTCAAATTGCAGTAAAATTACACCAATGCTTTACCAAAGGCAACTTTTCACACCAGATTAACTTACTTCTCTCACTAATGGTTCTGGCTACTTTTAGGGGCATCTGTAGTTCTGCAACTGTTAGGATCCCTCTGAACATATTTATAGTTCCCCCATAACTGATTTCTCAGTGGCCCAAGTTTGGCTCTAATTCTCTTGCCAATTGAGTTTTCTCACAGAAGGAACAATGGCTGAAATTGCTAGAACAAGCCCTTGCTGTGTTAAGAAAGACAAATGAAAAATATGTTAATATGCTTCTAACCATTTACAATTAATACATTGCATTAAAATAACAATGGGTTATAAAGTTGAAGCGTTGTGGACTTTTAAATTAATATATTTTATTAAACAGGATTAGCCTGCATAGCCTCTACTGCCACGAGAGGCCAATACTCAGAAATATATCAACAAAAGGAGGACATGATAGAGCTAATACGATTATCTCTAGCTGTAACAGAATAAATGGGTTCAAAATTATAAAAGCTCCATAATGAGGAATAAATTAATAGGTCAAAAAAGTAGAAGCATTCACAGTTCTTACTATTACTAAGAATGCAGTCAGATACTATTGTACGGTTGTGCAAGAGTGTTGGTTTGTGCAAGTGTGTGCCAGCGGTTGGTGATTTTGCTGATTATATTGAACATCTCTGCAATTTCTATATCTTTCGTAGATGACATAGATACAGTCACACATTTGATGGCGCTTGCCAAACAAAGTACCTTCTGGATACCATGCTCTTCTGACTGTTCCCCCACATTTCACAAAAGGTCTTGTGGTGACAGGGCTTCTCTGCCCACTCGCAGTCTTCTGTTACTACCTCCTAACTTTTCCTGCTGCTATGCTGCTTATAAAAATGAAAAACTTTGGGCACTGCACCTCATTGGTGAAATTGGCCTGTGAAGGGCTGGGCTGAGGGATCTGGCCCACTTCCATCCTTTATGGATAGTTCAGCTCCCTGACACTTTCCCAGACTGGAAGGGAAAAAATGCAATTGAAATGGTGCACTGTTGTAGACTTGACCTGGCCAGTCCAGTGCAGTTCTCAGCTTTGCAGCACATACACTGGTAGACATAGATAGCATACCAATTAATAGTTTCAGTGGTGGCACCATGGTTGTGAGTGCACACCCCAGACAGGCTCACCTGGTACGTTTTGGTTTCTGTTTTTAATTTATTCTCTTTTAAATGTTTAGGTTCTTAAAGCATGTATTATTATAGGTTTATGCTCTGCAGTTTGCAGTTTAATTCTGCCTACTATCCAAAAAGCTTCAGCTGTTGGGCATAGTATAGAAGCATATCCAGAAGCACAGCTGGATATGCTGTGAGGCAGTGGAAAACAAGTGTTGACTGAAGATGCAGAGTCAACTGGATGGGGTGGGATGGGATAGGATGGGATATGTGTTTTAGACTGGAGAAATGCTCCAATCAAAGCCGCCTTCCCTCCAGATGTTTGATGCACAAATCTCACCATCCCTGACGAGTGCCCAATGCTGCCCAAAGCTGAGGTAGGTTAGGTTGAGCACAAGTGACTGGCCCAAAGTCACCCAGTGAGTTTCATGGCTGAGTGGGAACTAGAACTCAGATCTCCCATGTTCCAGCCGCCACACCTCTCAAGTTGTAGTCCAAACTATTTGAAGAAATCTGGGGTTGGGCGGACTGATGCCTATTGCTACCTTCATTCTACTTCAATTGGCTGTTATTTTGGGTCTTACCCAGCCTTCTTCCTTCCTGCCTGGAAATGCTTCTTCTAGATGGGCAAAAAGGCTTGGCTACCTAAAAATGCAGGGCAGGATGAGGAAGTGGAGCTGCTTCCAGCAATCCTCCTGTCCTGCATAGGATTATCATAAGCCTCCAGGTTTAGGGGCTTATAATAGGATTGTGTCCTAAATTAATATCTAACCCTACAATCAGAAGGAAATACCCAGCCTACTAACCAAAAGATAAGTGCACTATAATGAGGAATCCATTATCTTTTGATAATTGTAGGCAATTCTGAAACAGCTAATAAATGTAATGAGTAATAAGATCTTCTGACACATTGACAGGATACAGCTTAGAGAAACCCCTGGTAATTTATGGAGAACAATATCAAGCACAGATTAAATGCATAGCAAGACAATCATAGAATTATGGTAGTAATTATGGGAATGGTTTACAGTATTGCAATGGCTTAATTAAGAAAAGAACTCATTTCAGTGCTGTTCCCTCTGTTGCAAAATGTTTGCTAAAAGACTTCCAACGGTTTGGAAAAATACTTTATTTTGAAATGGAAAGTGCTGTGTAACCCCTTAAAATAGTCACAATAGAAACTGTATATGTTACTTAACCTATGATAGATATATACTTCAGGTAAGCAATTGGTACAATGCTCGCTGGTCCCCAGTTCCATCCAAGATGAAGATGAATATAGGTATCTAAGATGTTGAAAGACAGAAGGCAAGATGATCACATGGATGCTGGACAATTTTTTCCCCAGTAATTTAAAAAAAATTTTTTTAATAGGAACTGATCTGATTCTTATTCTGCAAACTAATATGAGAAAAGAAATGTCTTTATCCTGTTGTATTCAAACTTCTCTGAATCTTACAATTCAGTTCTCCAACAACAATTAAATGATTGGGGAAAGTTTGTTTGTTTATTTATTTTCTGATTTATATCCTGCCTTTTTCCTACAAAGGGCTCAAGGCAGCTTACATCATCTCTCCTCCTCCATCTTATCCCCACAACAACCACCCTGTGCGGTAGGTTGGGCTGAGAGTCTGTAACTGACCCAAAGTCACCCAGTTGGCTCCATGGCTGAGCGGGGACTAGAACCCAGATCGTCTGAGTCCCAGTCCCATGCTCTTAACCACTACACAATGCTACACACACAAGTTGCAAGAAATAGGGGAACCAGCATACAGAAAAGCATGTATTAGAGAAAATTTGCTTGTGAGCATGTGCACATTAGAAGAAATTATAGAATAATACATACCATTTCTCTGCATATGAATATGTACAGAAAATTCAAACTTTTTCATGCGGAACTTTAAAAAACCTATTGCAAATGAAAATGGATAGGCATTCTGTGTCAGTTTACTTCTAATTAGAATTTGTGAAACATTTTAAAGTTCTCCATATTTAGGGAAAAAACCTTTAGATTTGATCAAAACACTGTGTTGGAGGAACTGAAATGGATAAAGTCATCCTTCCAGACCTGGAACTTTGAGAGATTTTACTGAAAAGTCTGATTAAGAATCCCTGGGAAATCAACTACAGTTGTGCTATCACCTACTTTTTTCTGGCAGTCTCTCTTCTTTAATAACTACATGATGGCTCACACATCATTGCTCTTAACCTGCTAGGTATCTCCTGTGCCTATTGAATTTGATTTTTGTTTCAGTTAGTTGTTTTGGAAAGAATTTACCAAAGTTTGAGAGAGAAAGAGCATGAGATGTTAAAAGACATTGCATGAGAGAGAGTGACAAGTTCACCCAATCCTACTTGCAAACCATTGCAGAAATGGAATCGAAGGCACTTGTGCTGAAGGGGTGGGCTGAAGGGGCAAGCAAGCCTAATAGAAAGTGAAAGAGGCAGAATCAGCCATCCCTGGATGAAGAGGTGTGTCCTAAGATTGACACACTCCTCTCCGTTCATTATTCCCTCATGTCTCTACTCTGTTCGCTGTGCTATTTCTGAAGCATTGCTGGAAGATAACCTCATCTGATGACCCCAGGTGCCAGTCCCATTCAATGACGACTATCCAGTAGGCCTGTTTTGCGAGCACCTCCCTGCCCACACACACACACACACACACACCAGCATGACTGCACAGGTGGCCTTCTTGCTGACATTGCTACATAAGCAAGAGCCACTGCTTGCACAGTCTTTCTATTTGTAGTTGTTGTTGTTAGTCGCAAAGTCGCGTCCGACCCATCACGACCCCATGGACAACACTCCTTCAGGCCTTCCTGTCTTCCACCATCCCCAGAGTCCACTCAAGCTCACACCAACTGCTTCAGTGACTCTATCTAGCCACCTCATTCTCTGCTGCCCCCTTCTTCTTTTGCCATCTATTGTGCCCAGCATTAGACTCTTCTCCAGGAAGTCCTTCCTTCCCATTAGGTGGCCAAAGTATTTGAGTTTCATCTTCAGGATCTGGCCTTCCAAGGAGCAGTCAGGGTTGATCTCCTCTAGGACTGACCAGTTTGATCACCTTGCTGGCCATGGGACTCACAGGAGTCTCTGCCAGCACCACAATTCAAAGGCCTCAATTCTTCAGCGCTCAGCCTTCCCTATGGTCCAACTTTCACAGCCATACATCGCAACATTGCAACTGGGAAAACCATACCCTTGACTATACGCACTTTTGTTGGCAGGGTGATGTCTCTGCTTTTTAGTATGCTATCTAGATTTTCCATAGCTTTCCTCCCAAGGAGCAAGCTTCTTTTAATTTCTTGGCTGCAGTCCCCATCTGCGGTGATCTTGGAGTCCAGGAAAATAAAATTTGTCACTACCTCCATTTCTTCGCCATCTGTTTGCCAGGAAGTGAGAGGACTGGATGCCATTACCTTAGTTTTCTTAATGTTGAGTTTCAAGCCCACTTTTGTGCTTTTCTCCTTCACCCACATCAAGAGGCTCTTTAGTTCCTCTTCACTTTCTGCCACTAGAGTGGTATCATCTGCACATCTGAGGTTGTTGGTATTTCTCCCAGCAGTCTTAATTCCAACTGGTGATTCATCTAGCCCCGGCTTTCTCATGATGTGCTCTGCATATAAGTTAAATAGGCAGGGTGACAGTATACAGCCTTGCTGAACTTCTTTCTCAATTTTGAACAAATCAGTGGTTTTGTGCCCAATTCTAACTGTTGCTTCTTGACCCACATATAGGTTTCTCAAGAGACAAATAAGATGGCCAGGTACTCCCATCTCTTTAAGAACTTGCCACAATTTGTTGTGATCCACACAATCAAAGGCTTTAGCATAGTCAATGAAGCAGAAATAGATGTTTTTCTGGAACTCCTTAGCTTTCTCCATGATCCAGCGTATGTCTCTAGTTCGTCTCCCTCTTCGAACTCCTGCCTGTACTTCTGGTAGTTCTCAGTCCACATACTGCTGGAGCCTAGCTTGTAGGATTTTGAGCATAATTTTGCTAGCATGTGAAATGAGTGCAATGCTGCAGTAGTTTGAACATTCCTTGGCATTGCCCTTCTTTGGGATTGGAATGTAAACTGACCTTTTCCAGTCCTGTGGCCACTGCTGAGTTTTCCAAATCTGCTGGCATATTGAGTGTAGCACTGTTACTGCATCGTCTTTTAGGATTTTGAATAGCTCAGCTGGAATATTGTCACCTCCACTAGCTTTGTTGTTGCTCAGACTTCCTAAGGTCCATTTGACTTCACATTCCAGGATGTCTGGCTCGAGGTCAGTGACCACCCCATCGTGGATATAAGGGATGTTAAGGTCTTTCTTGTATAGTTCTTCTGTGTAATCTTGCCACCTCTTCTTAATCTCTTCTGCCTCTGTTAGGTCCCTGCCATTTTGGTCCTTGATCATGCCCATCTTTGGATGAAACATTCCCTTCATATCTCCAATTTTCTTGAAGAGATCTCTGGTTCCCCCTGTTCTATTGTTTTCTTCTATTTCTTTGCACTGTTCATTTAAGAATGCATTCTTATCTCTTCTAGCTATTCTCTGGAATTCTGCATTCAATTGGGTGTATCTTTCCTTTTCTCCCTTGCCTTTCACTTCCCTTCTTTCCTCAGCTATTTGTAAAGCTTCCTCAGACAGCCATTTTGCTTTCTTGCATTTCTTTCTATAGGAAGCCCCAAAATGAGTGGAAATGTTCATTTCTGGATCTAGACAGGTTGGGGAACCTTGCTTATGCAAGATCTGCTGACCTGCCCCAGTCAAGAGGCAACAGTTCTACTCATTTCCATTGCTCCTGGAAGTGCTAAATCTTTGTTGAGCAAGTGCAAGGGCGGGGGGTGTCTCACTTGCAGAATACAATTGGCAGGGATACTGTGGAATCACTGTGGCTGTATCATCCCATTGGCTATTGCCCAAAGTAAAGAACACTTAGCTAGATGGACTGACTTGGTAAATGGCAGGTCTTCATGCTTCCTTTATAAAAGAGGCACATTATATTTCTACGGAGGTTTCAACAAAGTTCACTTCAATGTGGTTATTAATCTTCAAATGACAAAGAGAAATCTCTTGAAAGACCCAGGGTTGGGAAATCAACCTTGCAGATCCTCTCTGTTCTATTTTTGTTTGACATTCCACTAAGGAAGATCCAGGTCTATACCACTGTGCCTGGAATTTGCATCGATTAAAACAGGTACTTAAGAGGTGGTTAATGATGCCCTAATGCATCTACATACACTTTGACATCACAAACAGCTCACAGTCCATCAGATTAGCAGAGCAATTAAATTGTACAATCTTGAAATGTGTTCGACACTTACTAGGGAGTAAGTCATGTGGTGCTCAGTGAAAAGTGTTTCTGAAACAGACTTAGGATTGTTCTGCATGTGTTATAGTTTTGCAGTGCATACAGAGAAGAAACAGTCGAGACCTCTCTTGCCCCTTTTCCTTCATCAGAACCCTTTTAATAGGTTTTGCATGAAAAGGGAATAAACCAGTTGTTGAGAAATTATTGTAGGTTTGAGCTCCTCATGGTAATAGAGCAGAAGTGAGGCTGTCCATCTCAATTTGGTTAAAAGAAAAAGTGCAAGAAGTCAAAGCATTGCCATTAAGAAGACTGTATATTTATTCCTTTAGAGAAGCTGTTTCATTATTCAGGAAAAAGGACAGCTCTACATAATCGGTTATGCTGATTAATGAGGGAGTTTAATCCAAGGAAATAAATATGAAACTCTCATTAATGACTTTGCTTTGAGTCTGTATAAAATGTATGCCCTATCTAGGGACAGACAGTGTGACAAGTATTAAGCATCAGGATAGTGATGATATTCTATCGATTTAATTAAATCCTAACAGCCCTTTTTAACCACTGTTCATAAGCAAAACTGGGGATAACGAAAATGATTTAAATTATACTGCTGCCATCAGATGAGAGCATGAAATTATTATTGACCTTAGGACCCTGTACATCTTGAGTCTGAGATTAATCAATATAGTGTAATGAGACTATCTTGAGAATTTCTGTTTAAGAAGCAATAACACGGTTGATCTTTCTTAAAAGCACAATATTTGCTTTCTCCTATATCTGTATTGGTTTTCCTTGCATCAAATAATACAATAAAAACATTGGAGGAGTCTTTGCTTTTAATCTGTAATAAATCTGTGCCACTTCTATTGCAGCCAACTGGGAAATGTAGGCTAATATTTAAATTAGGAAAAAAAGTGAAGTCTGGGGAAAATTAAACATAAACACATATGCTGCTTGTAATGCTTGGAATTGGTGAGGATTTAGACTGGATAATAGAGAAAGCCAAAGCTTGGCTGATGACCAACGCTTTAGTGGGATTAGTTATATTCTACAGATAGACTAGCTAGATCAGTATATATCCTGTCAGTTTTACATATGTGTAATCATTATTAATTTGCTCTCGCGTTTCCTACACCTCTTTGCTTTAAAAAATCTATAAGAATTCATGTTTATTTTCATATGAACCTTTACCTAATCTATGCAATTTCCCCTGACATTGCACCTTCTGCAGCACTTGTGGCAGACAAGCTTCAGGTACACTGATTTTCTTGTAAATTTATTGTGTACTATGCAGTTAATGGCCGTTACCCTGACACCTTGGCTCGAGAATCCATTTGGTTCTAAGAGTCACAAATGGAAAGTTAATTCACAAACCCACCGCATACACATCACACCTCTGGCTGAAGGCTCCTTTAGACCCGTGCTGGTCCTAACAATGGAACGTCTTTACTGGAAAGCACATTTGGAATGCAATGGTAGAAGAAAAGTAGCAGGTAGATTTTCCCCCCTTTTGATAGAAACTAGCATCTGAGGCTAGTCTGGTAAGCTAATATATTCCACTGCAGTTTTTTCCCCATTTTAAACAAAAAGCTGTGACCTACTTAAATTTATTTATTATCTCTTCTTCTCCCTCTGGATGTGGGGACAAATATCTCCTTTCCTTAATGAGCACAGTCTAAATATCTTCATCAACTATTGCTGCTTTAATTTCTTTGACTAAATTTATATTACCTATTCATGTATATGGGAATATAACCATTCCTATTCTAGAATGCTTTAGGTGACTTCAATTACAGGACAGTGAATTTTACCTTTAATACCAGTACAATTAAGAAAATAATTAAAAAGAGAATTGGAAAGCACAGCAAGTGAGAACAACATGACATGGGGATATTTAGCATAGCTTCCTAAAGAGCAAATTATATTTCTCTGTTGAAATTCTTTGAAAAGAGGTTTGAAAATGGAAAAGGGACCAATATTGTTATGCCTTTAAGTTTTCACACCAAAAAATATTTTCAAAAAGCATGCAACTGAGTAACCAAAGGGTACGTATGATGTAGAAACCTGAATTCCTTTAGTAACATTTAAGAAAAAGCAGCGTTTGGATAATGATAGTTTCCAAGAAAAAAGAAAAGTTAATTATGGGATTTCTGTAGGATTTGAACAAGTCATGATAGAAACTGTATTGTTCAATCAATTCAAAGGCCCTTGGGCAAGAGATGTTGACCTTAATGAACTCTTCAATTAAACCTATAGAATGTTTTGAAATGAAGTGTAGGTTACAACCAAGTTGCTTTCACAGTGTTTTTTTACCAGTTTGGGAAAACTCTGCATTATCTTACTAATTTGTAGGATGTTTCTCAGAGTGCAATTTAAGCTGCCTCCAAGGCTCAGTATAGGCTCTGAAATAAGTGAATAAATTTTAAAAAATACAAATGTTTCTCATGGAGCAAAAGAGATTCTTCAAATAATTAACATTATACAGCTTTGTTTGTTTCCACAAGGAAGGATTGCCTGAGTGGGAACATTTAGCTGCTGTTTTTTTTCTAAGAATCCAGATAAACTGCTTAAAGGAAGGTGCTGGATGCTTATGCAAGAGCAGATAGCCAAGAAGTTGTACAAAAAGACACTTCAGCATGATATTACCTCTTTTGGATGCAAGAACCAAGGTAAGCAGAACTTAATTTCACTTGTTTATTAACAACTTAATCCTTTAACTCTGTCTAAAGATGTTTGGCTGTGAGGTGGTATAGAAATGAAATGAAGTAAATGAACAATATCCTATACATCTACATCTTGTACATGAATAAACTTAATGCCATTTGTGCACAATAGCTATTGTGGAATATTGTACATGAGGAATGAGCAGAGGTTGTACTCAGGCTGCCCAAAGAATCTCTGTCCAATTGCAACCTCCCTCCCCTACTCCCTCCGTCTCCATTTTTGCTCTAGAGTAGATGTAGACACCTGATCTGGACAGGAGCTCAGTCAGCAATGAGCAGGGAGAAGGGGATTTTAAGAAGTGGATTGGAAACCCTGTGCATACTCTATACTCTATAGAGTATATACTATAGTATACTCTATATTCTATAGAGTAAAAACAGAAAAGATATAGCTGGACTTAGATCTGTTATATATCTGTTTTGACTCATACACTCCTTCCCACCCCCAAAAGGTGAAATCACATACAAAGCCCTTAGGATGCTACTTAGCCAGTTTCCTAGTGCTTCTGAGATAATAATTTGAGCTGTACCTTTACTCCACACATACACTAAATCATGATTAGACAACAACATTTTCTTTTCAAATCTATTTGCATTTTGCTCTTTTCCCCTTTATTATAAGTGTCTGCCTTTCTGTTGGTCTTCGTTCATTTGTTTGTTTGTGACTGTCTCAGCCGGCTGGGGCATGCAGGGAGTTGTCGGATATTTTCCTGCCTGAAGTTGTACAGGATTCTGCTGGACTGTGAATTTCTAATATTAATAGGAGGAGCCTGCTGGCAGGCATGCACTTGTCTGTGAGTTTGCCAACATTAGCCACATGCAATGTGTATATGAGTCTGTGAACTCGAGCATGCACACGCACACACTTGTGATTTAAGACCTATATTATTTGAATTAATACATTGGTGTGCAGACCATGATAATGAGACTAGGGGTGTGTGTGTGTGTGTGTGTGTGTATTTAACTACACAACTTGTTTTGTTACCATGCCACGTATTTTTTTCAAATAATGTAGGGCTTAAATCATTAATATGTAAGCTATGATAAATGTCTGAGTATCCAGAACCCCAATGGCAACTGGCTTGATAAGTTGGGCATTGGGCTATTTCTGATGCTGCCTTCCCTCCTATAGAAGGAAACTTTCACATAAAACTTTCTGATCCAGTGGATCTTTCCATGACTAGAAGAACTTAGGTGACTGTTATGATCCAGAACAGCTTGGGAAGTGGTGTGTGGATAGTTGAAGGAAGAGAAGAAACTAGATGAGAATACTGTGGTAGAATAAATACAGTGTTAGACTGGCAATCAAGAGGTGCAGGATCTCATCCCTGTTCAGTAACAAAGCTCCATGAAGGCCAGTCTAACCTATCTCCTAGCATGGTTGTCAGGAGAAAATATGGAGGAGGATTATATAAGCTGACTTGAGTTCCTTGCAGAAAGAAGGCAGGAAATAATGGGGGGAAACTGCTTCTCCAGCATCCATTGCCCAATGTCCATTGTGTCAAAGATCTTTCTGTTAACTGAATATCACAGAATACAAGTCAGTGAGAATGTAGCTTGATCAGTGCAAGGATAAGTACATGGTGGAGAGCCAGTGTGGTGTAGTGGCTAAGAGCATGGGACTGGGACTCAGACGATCTGGGTTCTAGTCTCTGCTCAGCCATGGAGCCAACTGGGGGACTTTGGGCCAGTCACAGACTCTCAGCCCAGCCTACCTCACAGGGTTGTTGTTGTGGGGATAAGATGGAGGAGGGGAATGATGTAAACTGCCTTGAGCCCTTTGTAGGAAAAAGGCAGGCTATAAATCAAAAAATAAGTAAATAAATGGAGCAGAAGGATGATAAATCCACAAGGAATCCATTTTTCAGCTCAGCCCACATTAACCACATAACTTATTTCCCACAACTCTGCATTGAAATTGAAACAAGAAATATTCTGTTGTTGTAGCATGTTTTGATCAGTGTGCTCTACCTTAAAGATAGATGGTGGAGCATATTTTTTTAAAAAATGAAGGCTTATTTCAAAATGCACCTTAGGACTGTAAGAATGAGAACTTTAACTTTGTGCATATAAATTGAAACATTAAATATAGAAGTCTTTGAACCTTTCTGATTGAAGTAAACAACAGTAAAATTCAGACTAAAACTTAGTGGAACACTGAGCAATAACAGTATAACATACATTATTTAATAAACATTCATACTTTAACTGGAATAGATTATTATCAGAATTTGCTGAATTAATCACTTTTGCAGGTGGAGAGTTGCTGTAAATCTACCCTGCACAAAAATTAAAAAATGACTGAAGAAATTATTCAAAGAGTAAATAGTTAAAACTGAAATGAATAATAGTAATATGCACTCAATAATTGTACTCTTTCGGTGTTCTTTTTCTTTAAAAGGCATCCCTGGATGCTTGGTATTGGTACACCAAGCATCACAGTCACAGCTAGCTGACTGTCTCACTGCCTCTCATCCATGCACTCCATCGCTTTAGAGCTGTGGATGAGTGACAGGATTTGCCTTGTATGCCCCACCTCCTGCCAGTCCCATTGCCAATATTGTGCATGCACAGGCGTCTGCCAGGTTCTTAACATTGATGGTGTCTAGTCAAGGTCCATGGCCAGAGCATGACCTCATAGTGAAGGTTATTTATTTCCCAGAATTCTCAGAGTAAACGGGGGCACAGTGGAAAATAAAAATGGCTGAAAGCCACTGGGGGTTTTGTGTAGATGTTAAATAGCATGGGAGCTAAACTTGATGTAAGTGCCATGGAATAGAATAATACTCTCCCACCTTCTAGAAATGACTGCCCAACTGGGAATGAAACCACTGTAAAACAGTGCCTCAACTCCCAATCCAGACAGATATCGAAATGTTATTGAAAGTTGCTGTGTCCAGAAGACCCAAAAAGGTTCATTAAAAATGGTAGTAAATGAATAAAATATCAAATCCTATGCACTCATCATCCTGTGACCTCAGTGGCAGTGGCACAAGACATTGGCTACTGTGTCTTTCCAGACTTTCTTGGAGGGAAGAAGAATGCTGAGAAATTAGAAAGAACCTAAATGAGAGTTTCAATGATGCTAAATAACCTTACATGAGAAGATAAATGATTCTCCCTTTACCATGTGTGTGTGTGTTCTAATGCTTTATGATGTGATCTGCTGAGCATAGCTTCCAATTCACACTCCAGCAGCTAGGTTTTCTAAAACATAGCTGTTGGAATATTTATTAACTATGAACAAATACAACAAACATTTAGGTATTCTGCAATGTATTTCAGGTGGCAGAACAACTTAAGCAGATTGTACTTGGGACTTTCGATAGGTCAATTTTTTTGTTGGATTTTTACAAAGCTGAGCCTTATTTTTCCACCACCTAAGCATTTTTTTTCATTTTTACAAGAAAATTTGTTGATGTTCTGCATAAACTGCAGTAAAAGAAGGGGATATAATTTACCTGCCACGGCGACATTAAAAAAATCAGCACATCTGATTCAGAGCATTTTTACTCATGATACTAAAAGTATCATTGAGCTCTTTCTGTACCATTTATGTGTGCTATACCAGTACTGCTAATACAGCATGTATAAAATGGAAAATGATTGTTTCAAAATATAGCATACAGTCTTATTACTGTATTCCTTATTCTCATTTATGGTAAGGGAACAGCAAAAGCCACAATTGAGTGCAAGATGGACTATTATGCTGACTAACTTGCAAAGTATTGGAGTAATGGAATCTGGTAAAATTTTGAAATCGTCAAAGCCCAGAAACTAAGAACTTAGCAAAACCCCGTGACTCTATCATGAAGAAGGGGTTTGATTTATGGCAGTGAAGGGAAGGATCCATTGACCCCTGGGCATTGCCCAAGAGGTCAAGGTCAAGAGTCTCAGATTCTTAGCTCTGAGGTTCGGAACTGTACTGTGACAGTCCAGGCGGTAGGGATTGGAGAAGGTTGGAGTAGCCAGAATACAAGGTACCCTGAAACTGTGCCAGCATCTTTCTTTTTCCCACCTCTGACATGCCATTGTTAGGCAGCTGAAAACAGACATTTAGTAAAAAAGCTAAGCAAGAGCAGCACAGAGGCAAAACTGCCAGAGGCCGTCTTCCTCCCTGTTCCTCTCATTCTGCATTGGATGTGCATGAACCTCTGTATCAGAGGGTTAAATTCATTTCCACAAAAGTGTACCCTAAGTTACTAGTCTTCATGACTCTGCAGGATCTGTGTTAGATTCTAGGAACAGAAAAGATCTGATCAGGGCTTGGCAGGGGATGAATTCATTTGTAAGTCTCCCACAGGGCTACCTGCTGACTGGTATCCCTTGTTCCACATCCTTCCTTAATTTCTGCATTTCTATCATCATGTTCATCACACACCAAAAACCTGTTCTGAAAATCTGCAGAAAAATTGCATATTCTAAGTTTAGTTAATAACTGTTCATAAGGTGGTCAACACCAAAAGTCACTGTGATCCAAAAAGGATGTGAATCCAAATTAACACTCAAGCTTCCCTTGTTGTAAATTGTGAGAGGCTGTGGATACTAAGCAATGAATTGGGATTGCTTGCTTGATCCAGTCAATGAAGCAGAGTAATATGAAGTGGACAGTCATACCTAAATAATGCAGCTCCTGTCAAATAATCAGGATCCAGGCAGCATACAAATCGAAGGCAGAAAAAATCAGAAGAGAATGTTTGTTGTGAATCATGCATCCAGTTTTCCCCTCAGTGGTATAAGTCAATTCATGAACAGCAATGAAGAACAGATAATATATTCACTTCATACTTTGCCACCGCTGCTCCAAGGCATGGCCACCCTAGCTCTTTTCCTACAGAAAGAAAGAAAAAGTAATATACAGGAATAAGTATGATTAAAGTAACTATCAATCGGATGCCTGTAGTAAATAATGCAATGTGTCAAATAAAATAGAGCAAAGCAAAAAAGCTGAAGAAAATTAATAGGTACACTACAAGCTCCCTTGTATCCTATTACACAACTGTGGGGGAAAAAATTACTAGCAAGTAGCTGCTATAAATTTGTCGCAAAGCATTGAGAAGGGAATGAAAGTACAGCCAAGCTATTTACATGTCCCCAAAACAAGGTTCAAATAAAATCAATTCATTTCAGAAAATGAACCTTAACTGAGGACATTGAGATTGTTAAGTAACACTGGGGAAATGTTAAACAAATAACATTTTAAATTTATTTTTATTTTATACATGTATATAGTAAATAATAGCACTTCAATCAAAAAAAGAAAAAGGCTACACTGTGGTACTTCAAGTGCTGTCATTTCAACTTGGTGGAAATGAACGATATTAATTTGGTTGTCTATTCGCAATTTAGGATCACAGATGTAGAACTGCTAAGTTTTGCTGGAATTTCACAGACTGGAAAATCAACTTAATAGGCTACCAAAGAATGACTTCGGAATTTCTCCGCCTTTGAGTACATTCTCTTAGGAAGCATTCGCATGCATACTTAGATGGAAAAAGTATTGCAATTCTCAGCATTGTCCAGCCAACATTATTTGCATTATTATTATGCATGCTATATGCATGAATATGCCCATCATCTTCTGTTCCTTTTCATTATGAGGCACTCATGAGTCATAGTGTAATTATGTCTTCAGCACCGTTATCACTTCCTTTGTTGTTGTTCTTTGCAATCTACTGGCAAAGAATAATGGTTCATTGCTGTTCTCTGCATTCCACCTTGAAACTCATAGGAAGGTGGCTTACTCTGTGTCAGACCATTGGTTATGTAGCTCAAAATTGGTGACACTGACCATCTTTCAGGTTGTCAGAGCAGTGACCACTGCACTCCACTCCAGATCTGGATCTGGATCAGGTTCTGTATCTGGGATTTTGCACATGTGTTCCACCAGTTGCTTTCCAAAATTGCATGTGATCTAGATGGCAACTGCAGTGGAACTTATGGATGTCCTGACCTAACCAGGGATATTAGGTCATTACTAAAGAACCTTAGGGGTTCAGACTTGTGTGCCCCAAGAGCTCTAAATCCATGGATTCCCACATTTTCCTTTCAGGTTCTTAAGCTGAAATCCTAAGCACAGAAGAGCAGGAAGTCCCACTAAGACATTTTATGGGTAAACCTGTTTAGGATCTGCTGTTAGCTTTTTATTTCCAGGGAACCTGATGGAATTTGATGGGGACAAAGATCGGTTATCAAAGCAATGGCTTTTGTTACTGTAGCTAAGGTAACTGGAGCAGAGAGCACTAGCCAGCTAATCAACGTATTTTCTTCCACAAGTATTCTGCTCATATTCCTTCGAATGTTACTTTTCTTCCTTTAATCATACACCTCTCTGAATTGAGCACACTGCTGGGACTGTGTGCAATAATGAGAGTTTGTATTTAATATTTCCAATATTTATTAAAATTTCTTTGACCTGGTTTTGGCTTGGTACCAGAATAAAGAATGTTGGTGCCAAGTACACCTCTCTGAGGAGTGATCCCCATAACTGCGGAGCAGAACAGGCCCTTCCTGTCATAACAGCCCTCCTTACCTTTTTCTTTGGAAGGCTTTCAGGAAGGGTCCTCCACAGATGCTTATGGTCCAGGCAGGTTCATATGGAAGGAGACATTCCCTTACATAACCCCTCTTTTCTTCAATAAATTAGATTGTGCTTTCTTTCTGAATGAACATACCTTTTGTTTCTTCTCACTTCCGATGACAAGACTTGAAATTCTTCCAAAAACATTGTTTCTTACATACCTTTTTCAAGCAGTTGGCAGCCAGTGCTTAAACCGATGCTTCACTTTTTCACCTTCCAGAAAAAGTAATGTGTTACTTCTAAAGTGTCCCTTTGGGGAAAGGGAGGCAGGATAAGAGAACAAGATCTCCATCCTGAACATAATTTACAGCTGCACATAACTCCAATGTTCATATTTGTTTAGACATTTTAAGGCTGCAACTTTTGATCTGTGTGCAGTGCACTTTCAGTAAAGCTATACAATGTTCAAGATATTTAGCTGGTTGGAATAAGAACAGGTTTAAAAACAAGGTGATAATACAAATCATATTTATTTTAGTGGCATAAATATACATAGTACTTTATACAGAAACATAAGTAAAAATAAAAAATACAGTCTCCCCAGCCCAAAGAACCTTTAGGCAAACAGAAATATGCATTTTCCAAGAGATACGAATTGCACCATAACAGATGATGTACTGATTTTTTTGCTTGTTTGTTTTTGCATAAAATGAAATATTCCACAGAAACCTGCTCATGGGGAAATCACCACAAAAGGATGCACTGGTTAAATTCATAGGATGAAAGAAGAGCAGGTTAGATCAACAGACTATTGTGTACCTGTTACATTTCCCAAGTAGTCTTGCAGGAGAATGCAACAGGAAGCTACAGACTTCTTCTTCTTCCTCTTCCTCTTCCTCTTCTTCTTCTAATTTTAAGCATGATGAGGTATGCTTAAAAGGCCAAAAACAACCAGACCTAGAAAACATGCAATATATAAGGTGGAATGTTTGTTTGAATGCAAATGAAACCACCATCCTGCTGCACAATTTTCCATATGGAGTGGAAAACAGTATTTCTAAATCTTTAGATATTATTTATTTCCAATAAGAAACAGTAAAAGCATTATTTTTGAAATAAATAAGTCATACACCATCACAGTTTTCTATGCCATACACAACCCTCTCTCCGATGAGGCAAAAATCTCCTATCAAAGTCCATTGTCTTACCCCATCATCTCCCAATCAGCATAAAAATGGATTTCAGGTTTCAGCCTCTCAGTGGATGAAGGACGGCTTTGATTCTCTTAGTAGCACTCAAATCAGATTAAGGTGATTTGTAATTACTTCAAAAGAGCATGAGACACTTTGGATCCCAGTTACTTTGCATTGTGTGGGGTAACAAAATCACCCCAGTGGTAAAAATCAATAGATGCTTGTGTGAAATTTTGTGTTCTGGGCATGTTTTGGCTTATGGTGGGGTTGGTGCTACAAAAGCCAGTGTTTAAAATTTGGAGACACTTTTTGCTATCATGTAGGTGATATGGACAAAAGCACTAAATTATAGGTCTGTTACTGCGTAAACTATAAAGCGTGAACTTGGAGAATGGCAGTGCCCCAGGAAGTCTATTATAGTGAGGGCTCTCTTTGTTTGAAAGGCAAATCATGCTCTTTGAAGACTTGGAAGAACACAATTTCTGAGTAAAACAAAATGCATGGTAACCATTCAGCATGATTTAAAAGGGAAATGCATTTTTATTGGCACTATACTGTCAAAATTTGGCAGCAATTTGGTGGTGACCCTTTGGTAGGTACCAACGAACAGAACAGTTCAGGGTGGGATTCATGAATCCCATGAGTAGTGTTGCCACACTTGATTTACAGCATTTCTACCCAGCTCTTCATCTTGACAGGCTTTTCTGCTCTCAGGGTTCCAACTGAAAATGGCACAACACAGAAGAAAATGGGAGGCAGAGGGTAAATAAAGCAAAGAAAAAGTCATCCACCAATTCCTGCTGCAATAAGGTTCTTACACTGACCAGCTGTGATGACTGAAATGCAACTAAGTATTGTTGGTCGTCTTATCAAAACCAGCTGTTATAGAAGCAGCTGAAATATCACCTAATTGCTGATTTCTCACTGAGCTGACATAGCAGCCTTGCTTCCTGTCCCTTCCTCTTCTGAAACATCTCTGGAATGCATTCTGACCCCACCCCATTGCAGCACTCCATACCCTTCACTCTGCTTTGATGTCCAAACTCAAAGAGCAAACTACAATGTCACAGAAGCTGAGGTCCATTCTACAATAGGACTTCCTCCTCTTCCTAGCCTCAGTACTCTGGAGCAGATTTTGAGGGTGAACAAGGGACTGCCCTATAGAGAGGTAATCACATTAATGAACAAGCTCTATTCACAGGAAGACACGATTGGATCCCACCCCAAATCTTGCATATATATTCTAAATTTAAAATAAATTGTTGTAAATCACCCAGACAGCTTCACTTATGGGGCAGTATTTATAGAAATAAATAAGTGATATTGGTGATGGTGGTGATGATTATAAATTACATATATTTAATATGGAGAAAGTTATGATCTACAACTAAGAAAATGCAAACAGAAAAAATTGAGCTCACCAATGTTCTCTGAACAGCATCTCAAAGTTCATTCTGATTCAGCTCCACCCCAGATTGAGAACATTGCTTTCTTTCTCATGACAATCCATGCATTTTTTTCATGCATTTCCCCCAAATGTATGCATCGGTTGTGAACATCCTTGAAATCTACATATTCTTCTTCCATTGATTAAAGCATATTTATGCATATTAAATGTATACATTTTCACATGCATTTTCAAATGTTTTTAACATTTGTGTCTTTGTGTGTGTAATGATGGGAGGTTCATGAATCTCATTGCAATCTCAGAACGAGAGATGTGTGAGGAATGTGGTGGGTGGGAATCCACTGGATTCCCTGGCCTTGGCTCCTAAGACTCCAGTCCACTTTGACGTAGCTATGAGTCTGAGTTTCAGATGAGTACACACAGAGTATGTGCAATGCTCACCAGGAATGGAATCCCAAATGAACATTGCATAAGCAGTGTCCCTATTCCAGGCCATGTACAGCAGCTTTATGCACAACCTTTGTGCAACCTGTTGTGTCACATTCATTCTTTGTATATTGGTGGACTTCCTCTAGGCTTGGCTCAATATCGACACAAGACAGAGCATGAGACAAAGTCAGCAAATGTTAAAGGGGTTGATTCTATGGAGTTTCAGCACATCTCTACTGAAAAATATATGGACTCCAAACAACTTTTGTGCCTGTGCCCATGCTCTGCCCAGAAGATGTGAAACTCCACTGAAATCAGGAAAAATATTTCTAAATAAATGGCTAAAATTTTAATAGCCAAGACGGTATATTATATTTTTAGCACAATCTATAAGAAAATGACAAGAATGTTCATAGTCAACAAAATTAATCAAGCCTTCTGTTGCATTTAAAAATGGTGGCCTGCTGGAATATTTTAAGGCATAACCTTTGTACAAACAATCTTATTTTTAAGACTAACTTGCCTTTTTAAAAATAGCCCCATTTTCAGGTGGCATGATTTCATCTGATGCAGAAAAAAAACTTCAATCATAACCAATCTGTTCCTTTTGAGTCACTCCATTATAGTGTATTTTGTTTGGTATTTGAGAAAACTTTAATGTCATCACGTTTGCAAAGGACTTGTAAAATTGTTATATATTCCATTGTAATATAGAGCTTCTTTACATAAGGCATTTCAGCCAGACCTTCCTTCTTCCATTTCTTTGCAGGAAGAAAGGTGTGTTCTTTAAGAAACTTTCCCTGGATCTGCAGGGACTGTCCTTCTTGGTCTTTCTGCCAGGGAATGGAGCTTTCAATGTGCACAACAAGGAAGCAATCAAAGGATGAAAAATTGGTCTGCATCTAGGAGCCCTTCAGTTACCCTTCCCAGAAGCTTAAGATTTCCCCCTAAGCATTGCAGTGCCTCTTTCTTTGTACTCATCCTAAAAGTAACAAATTTTTTTATGGTAAAGCCTTTGCTGAATCCCTTTCTTTCCATCCTTGGCTAAAATTAAAACTGAAGATATACACGTTCACTTTCTCACATTCGTCTGCTGCAGCTCTTGTAGCACATGCCTCCTTCTGTGCCTTAATATGAACATGAACAGCCGTATTCAGTACCAAAGAGAGCGACCAGTTATTTCTAAGATTCCTCATTTGAACAAACACTTCACACTGTTCTTCCTGACATCAGTGGCCCCAGCTTGTTTGATTTTATAAATGTGATGAGCACTATTTGTATCTGCCATGATTTATAATGTTTGGACAGCTTGATGCTCTGCTTTCCATTTTTAAAAGACCCAGACTCCAAGTCTTCAGGGTATTGTATCTGTCACACACAGGTGGGGTTTGATGTGTTATTTATTTTTATGGGAACCTTTCTGCCAATGGCTTATCTGATGTGTTGTTACATGACCAGACCTTTGTAGGATGTGTACTGTTTGCTGCCTTATCCTTGCCTTTAAATGCTGTCCATGCTGATGATTAGGCAGAAATGCAGTTGCCTAGCTAAATAGAGCTTATGCTTACCTTTGCTCTGGCAAGTTTTTCACATGCTTTTGCCTCTTGTAGAAAAGTGTCTGGCTCACATCATAGCCAAAGGGTTCATGTTCCTTTTGACAGGTGCACCAGCTTCCTGCACCAGAGGGTCAGATTTTTGTGGAATCTTCTGCTGGAGAAAGCACATATGGATCACTTCCTGGATTTCTGCTCTCATCCTTTTGCAGGGTGTGCACTTGGACATAATGGAGGCTGATGGCTAAGCTCTAGACCACAAATATGAGTTTTACTTTTAACCCTGTGCATGTAAACACATGGTTGGTTTTTAATTCACCTTAAAAAAGAAACAACATCTTTTTATGTGTGAATGCCAATTGCTTCCGAATTCTGAATGAATCAGCTTGTTTTATTACCATTATTCCTTGCATATAGGCCTAATTTAGTTTCCTGGTTTTATCCTTGTTTTTATTACCATTTTTAGATGCAGTGTCCTGCATGTTGTTGCTGTTACGGTTTCTGTTCTTGGGTGTTTGTTCTTTGTAAGCCATCCAGAGACTTTTTTAGTAATGGGACGGCATAGAAAAACTTTAAATAAATAAATAAATTTTGTAAGGCAGCCTATCCTTTTCTGGTAGTTTTGGTGCATTGGATGAATTGAGACTCTCTTTCTTTCTCTCTCTTGCTGGCCATATTTTAAGAACATGGTGGAAGACTCTTCTCTAAGCACCACTGAAGCATTATATTGGAACTTTCTATGACAACAAGGAAGGAACTCTTATCTTTTGTGCCCCATGCACCCCAAGACCAGACATGGAACATCTTCCCATGGAGCTGCACTGGCTACCAACTATATCTTCTTTGCAGTGCCAGGTCAAAATCTATGTTTTCCTAGGCCATGGGTCCTCAAACTATGACCTGTGGGCCAGATCCGGCCCACCATGCTCATTTATCCAGCCTGTCATAGAGGTTTTGGATTCGCTGCGCGTGCGCGCTTGGTGAGGCGGCAGTTTGTGCGTGCGGAAATCGTTTTGGGCTCCTTGGAGAAAAGGATCTCCTTGAGAGCAAGCCAGCATCTCGCCATGCATGCACCCAGCAGTGGCTTGCTCTCAAGGAGATCCTTTTCCCTGAGCGAGTCCAAGCTGGCGCTTCACCGTGCAGTGGCTTGCTCACAGGGAGGTCGTTTTGGCCTGCTCAGAGAAAACGATCTCCATGCATGCCCCTGCTTTGCCGCCCACATGTGAATGCATGCCTGCCCCCCTATTCCGGCCCGGCCTGCACCCTCTGCCCACACCACCATGGCGGCCCACGCCCATTTCCGGCACCTTTCAACTGGCCACCAGTTGAAACAGTTTGGGGACCCCTGTCCTAGGCATACCTGTTTGATGCAAGCACTCTGTTTCATGGATTTTCTGCCTTTCACAGCTTTGGTTGATAATGTTGCATTGTTGTTTTTAATTATATTTTGTAAATTACTTTTCTGTTATAAGATGAAGGGTGTGTGAAAATTCCAGGGTCTCCTATAACTAGATATCTACTTTTTTTACATTCGAGTAGTCATAGTCTTGATCATCAACACTTGTTAGTGAAGAAACCTTTTTTCATGTGCTCCACAGTTGAGATATGATAGAAGTCAATTCAGGACAGGATCTTCTCTATAGTCACCCCAAAATTCTGCAGTTTCTTCTGAGGGAAATTTACTCTTTTCAATTCAGTAGCTGTCAAGATACAGCCATTGTTTGATTGCTCTGGTATGATAATCTGATGACTTAAAATAATTCCATTACGTTATTCATTTAGATCATATTTTACTCCTTTATGGCAGTGGTTGGGATCCTCTTTCTGCACTCTGTCTAAATTCCACTCCTAAGATGTTCTTCAGGGCTGCAGTCCAGCAGTGGTAGGCTGACAACAAACATGACATGACATTTTGGTGCTAAAAATACACCAAAAATGATATATTACAGTTTAAAGCTCTTACTGCCAATAACCAAGCATTAGGAGAAGCATTGCAGCCTTTTAGAATTGAGGAAATAAATGTATATGATGGCAGAAAGGAGTCAGGTCAGAGGGTTGGGGGCTTGGACATTGGTGCCACCACTCTTTTATGGATCATTGTCAATTTTTGCAATAGTTTTTTTGAAGCTTTGAACTGTCTTAAAGGTTTTTATACTGAAAGATACCCATAAATATTTTTAGTAAGACTTAGAAATACTGTCTTTATTCTCTCTTTCCTTGACTCTGCACAGTTATACAGAGAAGTATAAAAGAAGTGAGAGAATTGGCAGGATTATCTCTTGGCAAGTTTGAGGAAAATCTGATGATCTGACTTTAGACAGAAATTCATGAACAAAGATTTTTGAATGTATTTAGAGAATTGTCTAAGAACTGACTCCCGTTTCCACTCTCCTGGCAGAACATATTCTCATAAGACTGCATTTGAACCCAGTATGTGAGAGTCCGTGCTAATGGGCACCGCTACACTAAATTCTACAGACATTCTCTTTGAAATACACCCCCTAATTGACAGCTTCAACATTAAACATTTGACCACTGAGAAGGTCAAAAAGCGGGTCAGTGCAAGAGTATTTTTTGTGGATTTAATGAGCAATTTTTCACTTATTTTGAGGGCATGAAGGCATATTTGAAAAACCAACCCAAGCTAAGTCAAAACTGTCATTTGGTCAACCTCTGTCCACACAGAAGCCATTAAAACAGCTTGCTGGAGCAGCTCTGATCAACTCTCTGTTCAGTAAAAACAAGGAATACTAAGTGCTGACCACAATAGAGAGTCATTTATGCTCTGCTGAAACACTTCATTCTTCTGTAATGGGTACACCTCGGAGTTAGGTGCTTCATGCTCCATAAGCAGAGGCAAAAAGAGATTCAGAGAGAGCTTCCAACAAGAAAATGCATTTATTTCAAAGCTATTTTGGTTGCAACAGGAGAGAATGTTTAATGTGTACTTTCTCAGTTCAGTCAGCAATTATACTGCCACTTAGAGATAGTCCCAGATGCAAAGATTTTATTCAGTTGGCAATACTCTTCCTTACCCTTTGTGGGCTACTGTGCTTTGTAGACTATTTTTATGCACACTGGGGTTCCCTAATTAGAAGACTATTTAGTCCTAAAATCAGACATAGGGAATAGTGAGCAACACACTCCCACATTTAACTGCCAAACACTGTAGAACTGGATTTTCAGGGACTTGTATATGCAATCTCTCACTGCAGCAGAGCATTCCCCATCAGTAATAGTGTGAGGGAACCCACACGGGCTGCTTAATTTGGGGGACAGACCCAGCTCCATGGCAGACCATCCGCTTTGCATCAGAAGGTCCCAGACTCAGCCACTGGCAGCATCACTGAGCAGCTGTGGAAAGAATCTGCCTGACATCCTGGAGAGCTGCTGCCAGTCCATGTACTAGCACTGGGCTAAATGAGGCCATGGTCCGACTCAGGGTGCTTCCTCAGTCACAGCAGCAGCTACCCCCATTCCTGGGTGAGGTGTTGCCATCAAGCCCCTCCAGGGGGCCAAGCCTGTTGTGGGAGAATGCTGCACCCCCAGCAGCACCACTCCCTGGAAGTAACAAGCGAGGCGAGGGAAAGAAGCACCACCCCAGAAGGCCTGAATGCTGGTTGTTGGACCTGCACCAGCTTCCTGGGAAGACAGAGGAGCTGATCAGCTGCAGAACAATACCAGCCATGTAGCTGTTCAATGACTTCCAGGTTCTGCTGATCTGAACAGTGTTTGAGGATGAGCAAACAAGGCAAAAGATATACAAGGACTTCAACTTATTTATTTTATTGTAGTTCTCTTGTAAGCATCTTGTACTATTCACTTCTTTCCATTCCTTCCTTCTGGGAGCAGGTCGAGACTAATGAAAGGGAAAAGAATCTGAGATTGTTTTCTTCTTTTCTATTGTTTGCCTAAGTCTAATCAGAATGCAAGCTGTTCAAAGAAGGATTTGTTGCTTATGATTGAAATACGGGAGGAAAAATAACTGGTTAGCAAGATTCACTGTTTGGTTAAAAGATGTAAATTCCCAAACAGATATTTGATGATTTGTAGTTGCAACAATCCGAGGTGGCTGAGATAGATGGTGATGGCATGTAAAATAGTACTCAACTCTTTAACACTTGTTACAGCAGCATGAACCCAAGTTACAGCTCAGTGAAAGGACAAAAAAGGGAAAATAAAGCCCTCAACTGATTGACCCCAACTCAACAGTCCTCAAATTTGGAGCCAAGCAGAGTCCTGGCTAAGAGGTTGGGAGGAACACTTCCCCTGTAGTTAATTACATTTCAATGGAATTCAAAGAGTGCAATAGGATAGTAGAGCCACTTAAAGTAATTTAGGCTATTTAAGAAAACACTGTTGATATTTTGTTTCCTGTAGATACTCTGATTTGGTCGATCACTAGCTAATAACTAAAATACTATGTTTCGACAGCCTAGTGTAAAGCACATGCTTTTTTATGCAGAAGGTATTTGGTTCAGTTTTTTTACATATTCCATGAAAGGTATCAGGAAGCAAAAGACAGGGTGTACATATAGGTCTTCTCTTCATGAGGCTATTAATGCTCAGTATTTACTTTTGACTTTGTTGTAGAATTGAGATCCACACATCCACTGAAGAGATTTTCCTTCTTTCCTGTTTTTCTGCTACCACCCCCAGGTGCCACTGTGTTATAGCAGAATAGTGCAATTATACAAGTGGAAAAAACTTCTCACAAATACCACCGTATTTTCCTGTCCTGTCCTGTCCTGTCCTGTCCTGAAATGAAATAAATGAAGAAAACAGGAGCAAAACTGGAGGGCCACAAAGTTGTTTAAATAACCCCTAAACAACCATAAGTAGAGTACAATAAGCATACACCAAACTTATGTGGAAAAGCTCACAGCCTTTGATACTGATCAATACCATTGAGAATGTGATGTTTCTCACAGAACTGAAGAGTTTGCAGCCCTATGTCTGTGCTGTGTCTCACACAACTAAGCTTGAGACAGGGAAGGCCTGTAGAGTACAAACACGAAGGTGCAGGGAACCCAAAGGCAAAGCAGCTGAAGGAAGGAGCCTGAGTACAACATACAGAAACCAGAAGAAAGGCTAACTGGAGAATGAAGTATAAGTAAAAAGCAGAAGAGACAAGGAATGGAGTAAGAGACTAATCAAAAGGGATCTCTACACCAAATCCTAATGTAGAGGATCACCCACCAGTCCTGGGCAATAGCTCCATTCTTTCCTGCTGGCACCATAAGCCTACACCTCTTTATTTAATATGCATCCTTTCCCCTAAGGTAACTAACTGGTCATTAGGCATTAGACAAGCAGATGAAACACAAATATAATAAACAAAGATATAGAATATTTAAAGGAATAAAACAAGAAAGCTTATTTATTATTGCTTGTTTAAAAACAAGATTTCAGTGTTGTTAATGCTATGACCACTCAGATTAGAGAGGCAGGATTAGAGTTCCTAATCCAGACCAAATTGCAACCAATTCCTCTATCAAGATCCAACTCAGTTAATGCACAAGCATAACTATGAAGGTTTGATAGCCTTCTCTCTTGTGTTGGTCTACAGACTAGTATCTTGAAGACTGTTCATTCAGGGGCTTCCCCTGAATATTTCAGTTGGCTTCAGAAACTGTTCCATCACCACCAGCAGCAGCTGACACTCAGTCTCAGCTATTTCATCCAAAAAACACCTGTTCCAGGTGACTTCCTGGCCCCACTTGCACAGCTCTTTCCACTTCTGCTTCCCATGCTCTGAGATCTCAGACTGGCTTCATGGTCTTGCAGCTGTTCTTCTCCTGGCTCATCTCTTGCTCAGACTCCCAGCTTCTCATGAGAACATTGCTGGGTGAACTTTCCGGACAAAGCACTTGAGATACATTTCAAGAACCCTCCATCAGAACCCTCCAGCTAAAAGCCTTGGTGTGGTCAGCATTTCACCACACCACCACTGCTTAACCTCAGGACCAGTAGCCATCTTTGGAATACTTAGTTATCCTCTTATCAGATTGTACCTCCCCATATTTAAAACAAAAGCCTGCCCTCATATTCACCCCTCAGTGGTACCAGTAACTGCCGCTAGACCAGAGCCTCATATTTAAAATGTTCCTCAGGTGCAAGCTCCTTATTAAAAAGTGCACATTTTCTGCTTTTACTTCTTCTTCCTTCAGTCACTGAAAGAAAACCCAACAGTTAAAACATTTAGCTCACAAAAAGCCAATTTCTTCCCACTTTCCTTTTATACATAGCCATACTATTGGTTTGGCTTAGCCTAGGAATGGACCATTTTGGCCTAAAACTCCCATCAACCCTAGGCAGCAAAGACAATGGTAAAGGATGATGGGAACTGTGGGCCAAAACATCCCAGGTTGCACACCTCAGTAAGCCTGAAAGACTAAGCCTAAGCAGTTGACCCGTCCTTGACTTGAGGAGACCTTTCACAAGACCAACAGACGGAATATTAGGGAAGCTAGTCCAAACACAGGGTGGCCAACAAATGTGGAACAAACATAGACAAGGCTGAATTTCACGCATTGATTTCAAAGGACAGCCAGTTCCTTGCCTGAAGTCTTGTAGTTTCCCCATATTTGTGCTGATTCGCCTACAGTGCAAAATCATATCCCACTGCTACTGCCGCAATATGAACAACAATTGTCTTTCCCAAAGATGCTTGCACACAAGGAATATTCCTGTCTGGTCATTAAGCAGAACAATATAAGTAGCCTGGGTCCTCCCAGCCCCGCCTTCAGAGTAAGTGATCAGCGTGTGAAGTCTGGATAAAAAGTGACACCATGTGTCAAATTGTGCTGTATTAATTGTAACAAAGGTTTGAATGCAGTACAATAGGATAAAGCTTTTTAATTGATGTGTTGCTTCTTGGCATGATCCAAGGGTATATTTATGCCGGTTCATAGGAATTAAGAATAAGTCTTCCAAATCCAACAATATCTGTCAATTAAGGTAGCAATTGTTTGAATGGGCTATATTTTCTGAACTGTCAGAGGAAGGGTGGGAGGGGGAAGCTTTTGTTTGCCTTGGTTCACGGGTCATTGACTTTCACAATATCTGGCTGTCAGCTCTACTCCACATTAAAGTGATGTTTTTTCATGAATCATTTATTCACATAAATTCAAAATAGTTTAGCACTTGTATCATTCATTAGGCAGATTATGTAGACAGATTGTTACCCTAAGCCAATCAGCGTTCTTGCTTTTTCTGCATGCTAAATTGTTTGAATCCATTAAGGTGCTTGCCTGGCATTGCTTGGCTAATCACAACCTCTGTGCTCTGCCTTCTTTAATAAACCTAAGGGAAAGCTGATACGTCATTCTGAAGGTGCTTGACAGGCCAAACAATTCCAGTGTGCATCCAGATGCCACTAACTCATCTCAGCTTTCAGGGAACATACAGCCTGTGTGATTATCCAACCATGCCGTCTATCTTGGTCTAGAGTAGGAGAGACTGGCCTGGTTTATTTATTTATTTATTTATTTAAAACATTTCTATGCCGCCCCCATTGCAACAGAGCCTCGGGGCGGCTCACAAAAAAAAAAAAAGCATATAAAAATTATACAATAAAAATATTAAAACCCGGTGCATCTCGGCTTAAAATTTAAAAAAACCTACATAATAAATTAACAATTAAAATAAGTTTGAAATAAAAAGGTCTTAGCCTGGCTCCAAAAAACAAATAACGACAGTGCCAGGCAGACCTCTCTGGGGAGCACATTCCATAGGTGGGGCGCCACTGCAGAGAAAGCTCTCCTCCGGGTACTCACCCACCTAATATTATTCATAGAGGGTTCCAGGAGAAGGGCATCTGTTGCTGATCTCAAGGGGTGGGAGGGCATATATGGACGCAAGCATTCCTTTAGATACGCAGGGCCCAAGCCGTTGAGGGCTTTATAGGTCAAAACCAACACCTTGAATTGGGCCTGGACTTCAATCGGGAGCCAGTGGAGCTGACGTAGAACTGGGGTTATATGAGAACAACGCCCAGTCCCCGTCAGCAGCCTTTCAGCTCTATTCTGCACCAATTGAAGTATCCGGACGGTCTTCAAGGGTAGCCCCACGTAGAACGCATTGCAGAAATCTAATCGGGAAGTTGCCAATGCATGTGTCACTGTCGCCAGGCAATCGTTCTCCAGGAAGAACAGTTATGGGCACACACCTTAACATAGATGTGGACAACCTCTAGTCCCAGGGCTCCCTGCAGACCTTGGCCAATTTCAAAAGCTTTCTACATGTCTTCAGTTCAGACCTCTGGCACAGGAAAAGGGGGAAAGGGGTAGTGCAGACAGAGGGAGGGAGGAGAGAGAGGAGAGAGAAATAGAGATAGTGTGCCTAGGGATGTGTAAGGAATCCATTGCTCGGAGGTGGAAATCCATTGGATTCCCTGGGCTTGGTTGCCTGGCTTCTGGGCCACTGTGCAGTACTTTGCATTGGCCCACAGTCTGAGTTCCTGGCAATTGGCCCAGAATTCCCAGGGCACTCACCAGGAACTGAGACTTACATGCTGCACAAGCAGTGTCCCTCTGCATGACACCTGCTGCCACAAAATAAAGTCGCTGCTTGTGCAATCTGGGGTCTGTGAGCATTTGCAACTTTCCACTCTGCTTGGCTTGCTTTAGAAGGGTGAGCTGAGTGCAGGAGGAACCCTGTAAATGCTTGGAGGAATGGATTCTGATAGGGCTTTCCCCAACCCTGGTATGCCCTCTTTCAATCTGTACTGGCCCTTCTCTTGCTTCGGCTTTGCTAACTGCTGGCCTCTGCCCCTTGGCAAATTATCCACAAGGGACTCTGGCCCTAGAAACTGGTTGCCCACCCATTCCTTCACATGAGCTGTACAAATATACATGAATGAAATCTGGCCCCCATCTTTGCAGAGAAGACCCGCAAAATGTTGTACCCATGGGGCATGAGCACTAGTCATGCTATAAGCTTGGCAGAGGCATGTGAGCATGCCTGGAGTCCCACAGGGCACAAAGACCTTCCCTCTCAGAGTGTGAATTAAGTAATTAGCACCAACTGGAGTTAGCTAATGCCGCTGGGAAAAAGCCACTTTACTGCCCCCGTGTTGCCATGCGGAGGCCATTCTGAATTGCTGCATCAGGTAATTCTTGTCATGACCAGCTTTTGTGTGTGCTGTTCACACAGAAACCCACCCCATCCAGCCTACATCACATCAGCACACTGCTTTTTTGAGCTGCACTCACGCTGCGGTGGACCAGATGGGTTGACACGTGTGATAACGCAGACAAAAACCTGGTCATGTGGTAAGAGTTACCCTGTGGAACAATGTGGAGTGGCCTCCATATGGCAGCCATGATGTATAGATCTGCACTGATGTTTCCATATTCCAAGTGAAGGGTTATAAAAAATGTTTGCCACTCCTGCATGTGCTCTATAATTCATTCTGTAATAGATTCCTCATCAGGAGCTCTTGTCTCTTCATGGCCACAGAAGGAAGACATAGGATTTCTCAGTGGTACATCATTCACAAATGAAGCTTCCAGTTTCAGGAGGGCTGCAGCCATATAGCTCAATCCATTCATCCTCCAAACAGTGATTGGCCATGATTCTTTCCAGAGATTATCAGTTTCCTTCTGCTATGGTCAGTTATTGCTGTGCAAATAGAGTTGCCTTTCAGTAAGAAAACAGCATTTTGAAATGTTGATAAACTGAACTGGATTTTGCACAACTTCTGTTATTTCTTGGAGAGGTATAAATAGTTTTAAATTTCTATTTTTAAAAGAAATCAGGTTTGCCTTAAATTGCCTTATTCATTTGTTTGCATTTCAGTGAGAACACATTAAGTGTTGCAGTACAGTCCAAGCAGATCTACTCAGAGGTAAGTGCCACAGAGTTTACTGAGGGGTTTTCATAGGAAAGTTGATATAGAATGACAGCATAAGGTAATGACAGCAGAGGGATTAGTACCAAAGTTTCCCTTAGTGGAACTCTGCACATGGAACTCAGCCAACAGATGAAATGGGAAAGGAGCTTTCCCCACCTTTTGTTCTCCTGAAAATCTTTCCCAAAGGCTTCGGGGCTGCTCCGGAACAGTGTTCAAGGTGGAGTGGGTGAGTGTAGTGGCTAATGAGGACTCTGTGAAAACAGCTACTCCGTCCTTCTCCCATGATCCCTTCTGTTTTTAGAGGGAACATGCTGGATCCATTCTTGAGTACATAAGTAAAATAGCATTCCTATCCAAAAACTGAACCATTTCCTGTTATGATTTGATAAGCCAGCATGCTGATGAAATATAGAAGGTAAATCTCTCCCTCTCCCCCTGTCTTTTACACACACGTACACACTCACTCACAAAGACACACAAATTTAAACCCTTTCTAACATGACTACTTCAGCATATCTTTCTATCCATCTATCTAGCTTACTGTAATGGACACTATATGGGGCTGCCCTTGATGATGGTCTGGGGACTTCCATTAATCCATAACAGAGCAGTGGAGCTACTAACCAGGACTAGTCCTAGAGAGCAAACCAACTGCACTGACTGCCTGTTATTCCCGAGGCCAATTCAAAGATGATAACATACAAAGTCCCAACCAACTGGGACTGGGATATCCATAGGAATGCCACATATCCTTACCAGACTTAGATCTTCAATGGAGACTTTGCGAGCCCCTCCCCATGAAGTGAGGGGGGAACTGGCCAAAAAAGATCCCTTCTCCATTATCACATCTCCTCTCTGGAATTCTCTTCCTAAGAAGGTGTGACTGGCACCCTCTTTCTTTTGTTTTCATCACCAAGTAAAGACTAGGACTTGCTTTTAGAACTATGGCTTTATTATGCTAGTTTCACTGCTGGTTTTATTGTCACTTCTATTCTCTCCCTGTTTTGTACCTTATAGTAATTGGATTTTATGTGTATTTTAATGCTGCAGTTCTTTTTATTATGATAGGCATGTTTCTGTTCCTGTTTTCCTGTGAGCTGCCCAGAGAGTGTCATTCAAACACAATAAACAAATAAGTAAATGACAACCTAAAAGACAACTCCAGAAGGACCCTTGCCATGCAACTGGATGGATTGCTCCCCCTACAAGGAAGCCTCTGATTGTGGAGGCTTTGGCATATCGCATTCCTGCCAGACAGTTATTACTAGGCTAGGAGATGCAGCAGTGGAAAGTGTTGCTTATCCATCCTCCTTTTAAATGTTTTCCCTCCATAAGGGCTTTAGAGCCCATTTATGGAAGATGCACTAGTGGGACCAGGCCAGGTGTTGGGAGTGAGAGGATGGCTGCTTTGGAGGGCTTCTGGCTGGTCTTCCGAAGAATTAGAATCAGGAGGAGGAGGAGGAGAGGCATGGGAAGGAGGCCAGGGAATGTGGGCCATTCCCAGGCATTGGTTTAAGAGAAGTGGGCTTACTTTTCTCAGGCCGGACTCCCCAGGTGGGCAGGCAGGTTCTGGGAATGACCAAACTGTACAATTGGCAGGAGGGGACTTGAAGCAGGGGAGTTCCTCCAGCCCAGACCAGGCAGCCCTGGCTCTTGATCCCATGGCATGCCATCAGAAGCCCAATTAGAAGATAGGCATACAGAAGGGAGGCATGGCCATTTTCAGAAGGCCCCTCCCAAAGGGATGGGGACCAGGCACATTCATAGGGAGAGTTCCAGAAGTGAATACTAGATTGGCTTCCATGAACCACTCTGTGCAAGCTCAGAAATTCATTCCAGGTGTTTGTACATCTGGAAAATGCTTTGGTCAATAAAGGACATTTTGCAAGAAGGGACTGCAGCTCTGCATGTGCCAAAGAGAGAAACCTAGCTCATAACACAGGGGCTGGAGTGGCTGTAGGATAATTTCCATTCTGCATTTGAACAACTCCTTTCTTCTCCCCCACTTGCCCTCTGAGATTCACCCTTTTGCTTCCCTTTGCTGCCACATTTGCAGTTTTAGGAAGCAACCAGTATGATTCTCTTCATGGCAGCCACAAGGAGGTAAGGCTGTATTTCCAAGGCTCCTTTTGGGGTTGTAATATCTACAGGCATGGAGGGTGACTCTGCACACTTCTACGAACCCCGGGACACCCTTGTGGACAGCAATCTCCTTTTACCTAACTATTAAGAGTTCTGTACAAGCAAATAGTTCCAGTTATACAGAAATGAAAATATGAAGAGATATTCAACAGCAGATGACCTTTGTAAGCAGCATTAATTCTTTTCCCCTATGTCATCTTAACTGTTGAACAACTAATGATACTGGTATTGTAAAAACCCCATTCATTATAATTGAATATAGTAGTCCAGATCTAATACATGTTCAGCAAAAACTAATTTTAAAGGGTGAGATTATAGGGAACAAAAGACTTAAATGGCCCACATGGGCTTTCCTGTCATTAACACATACACAAACACCAAATTGTTGCAGTGGATCTAAGTAATGTTGTCTTACCAGCACATGCACAACAAGGAAACTGCCTTCACACTGTGCTTGACTGCTGTTTGAGATGCTGGGATCCAAAATACCATGAACAGAAGTTAAATCATGAGTAGTGCTACTCTGCAGCATTCCATAGACTGCTATAAAATAGACATTCTATAGAATCTGTGTTTTTCAGCTCTTCCATTTGAAAATTGAAGGGGTTGTACAAGTACTTACAAGAAATGCTTGCAAAACTTAAAAGGGCACACTTCTTACCTTCCTCTCCCCTCCTCTGCCAGTTCCTGTTTCTTCCTGTTCAGACATCAATTCTTCCTTTTGTGAGGACAGAGGAAGATATTGCAGAAGGAAGGGCACCCCCCACCACACCTCTTCTTCACTGCATAGAGTGCCGGTTGAGACTGCAGCTCACCTGTTCTCACCTGTACAGATTGCCTTCCATCTGCAGTGGGGGATGGCTTGGGTTGCATGTCCCACAATCCCCAGCTGCAAATGATAATGCATGAAAATGCAAGCCCCAGTGGGAGCCACCCTAAAGTTGTGGCTTGCCTCAAACTGGACTGAAAGAGGGACTGTGTGTTTCGTGCTTGTCGCCCTGGAGCATTTATCCTATCATAAAGAACATCAACCCTATGTTTACACACACTTTGATCATTCCATGTCTCTACAAAATCTTGTGTGAGATGCACAGGATAAGGAAGGAGAACTAGCTGGACTGGATGGATATAAAATTGGTTTTGGTTCTCTTAGCTGAATAAGGAAATGTAGCAAGGACTGGTTAGGGTAGATTTGTGTAGACAGATGTATACCATATAAGAGAGGTGGATGAAGGAGAGAAGAAGGTGGTGACTGCATATCATCAGTCATCCAGTGCATGAACTCAGCATTCCAGTCTGGACTTTTAAGGAGCTATGTCTTGTTCTGAATTTGACCCCAGAATAGGTTTGACACCATGGATACTTCCTTTAAAATTCATACTTGAACTGGATACACCACCCCTCTCGTGTTGGAATATGCCTGCCTATCTTATTAGCAAACTACATGGCTAGGATAATGAGCATCCCAAATTGCCATTTGGAAAATCATGTGCCTACAAAATTCCATAACCATTGTCCAGACACTGCCTCTACCCAACAAGTGTCTTGAACATGTGCTGTTGCTTTCCCTCAGAGCTATCCATGGAAATTATATGGGATGGTTCACATACTCATATTAACCGTTCCCGATTCCAAATCAATACATTCTGTTTCTTAAAAATACCATGATGTAAAACATTTGCAATAAATAAGTAATTCAATAAGGACTCGAAACTTCATTACCTGAACAATAAAAAGTGAATTACCACCAAATATGCCTACATTTCCACATCAAGAACAAAAATATAAGCACATGATTGAAGAAAATAAAGAAAATAATCTGACACACTGAGCTGTTAGAATGTATGGAAAATAAATCACAACGAAGTTTCCAAACACCAAAAAGTGCATTTTAATATACTATTCAGCAGATCCTTTTCATTATAGCTGCAGGTGTTAACCTAACTGAAGCCCAATCTTCCAACTGTTTCCATTTTAAACCAAGTTTCTGAGAGACTTTTAGACCTATATCACATTCTCAACACGTCCCTTTCATTTTAAAAACAATGTACTGCACCATCACGTGTGGCAAATGAAGAGTATGTTAACCTATAAGCCTCAGTGTAACTTATTTTTAAATGTATCAAGAAAGGGTTTAATTACATGTGCAAAATATTGCAAAGGCAAGGTCCAGAATTTATGTAGCTGTACATTGGATTATAGCACATAGCTCCAATGAATCCAAATGAGTCACATGGCTAAAGGTAGGATTATTCTGAAAATAACCATTTTCACTATTAGACCAAATGCAAGCTTTGCATGCGGGATTGGAGAAGGTCAGTTTTGCTATTGCTATTGAAGATTAATGGATGACCAGTGAGGCATTAATTTCTGTATGAACAGTACTGTAGTATACTGAACACTGAATATCATAGTCGTATTCACACCCATCTTGTACTATTTGTACTAAGGTAAGATATTCAAATGCCTGTGCCAGTGAAACTTGATTCAGTGCAAACTGCAGTTGGATGCGACACACGCAAAGGCTCCTGCAACTTCTACATTTCCCAGCTGGCATGCTAGGCATGGGGACACATTTTCATTCTTATTGCATTTCCAGAAAGCACAAGGACCCTAAACATCCAAGCCAGAACCTCTGCCTGGCCTTGGACTTGTATATTCACCAATGGCCTAATTTAATTAAACTAACATTAATCTGTGGTGGAATGCCACAATCCTTTCATTCTGTCTTGAATGAAAGAGAGAAGCTTGGGTGTCAAGAAACAACCATAATGTTATGGTTAGGTGCACAGACAGCTGCAAGGCTTCCTTTGATACTAACTATATGTAGCCAAACTCATTTTGTAAACTGTGGTGATATACATAGGTAGTCCCTACTCTAATTCAGTGCACCAGCAAACAAGGGTGTTTGATGAAGCGCAGAGTAGGTTGTATTATCAGAACCTGATGAAAGGTGCACCGAGAAAAGGCAGGGTGAAAAGCATAAACGGTGCATAACAGCAAGGGGAGGAAGAAAAATAGGAATGGAAAAAAGTGGGATATAAATATAACAAATAAAATAAAGTTAGTCCTGTATGCCTGCATCCGATTCAGTATTGCTCCTTGTCATCCCAGGTAAGTGAGCACAGGATTGTAGCCTGAGGCAGTAAAGATAAGACCTGCTGAGAGCAGATTGAAACTTGAACAATTTCCCATTGTGGTATCCAAAATGCTTTGCCACAGTGAATCAGCTAGATCACCAATAGCCATGAAATCTCACTGCTACTTTATTTGCACAGTCTGCCCAGTATATCATATAGCAATGAAAAAAGTATGTGCATGTATTAGTATTTGGTTATTATACATATATTTTCCTCCTTTGTTTATAATATTTCTATTTTCCCCTATTTTCCTGGAAGGAACCATATCCCTCATTTTTCTTTCCATTTATCTTAAGTATAATCCCATGAAGTAGGTTGGTGGAACAGGAGGCAGCTTTATTTACATAAACCATAAGCCAGGATTTTCATCCTGGCACGGTTCAGGAGCAAGCTTGTGGGTACAGGATGCTTAATCACTCCCACTCGGTTCTTCTTTTTCCTTACTCCTTTCTCTAACTGGGAATTCACCAGAAAGAAAAAGCTAAGTCCTCTCAGACAGGTCAGGCACTGTAAGCCAACTCCAAGCCCTGGCTTCAGACTCTGGTTTGTCAGAGGAGGGATCAACTCAATTCATGCATGAAGCTCGGCCTTTTCCTGCCAGTGAGGTCCCAGTTGCTGAAGCTACTCCTGCTGGCAGGAAAAGCCAACACACTTCAGTCTGCATGCACATGAATGACAGGCTAGGACTGATCTCAGTTCTACTTATCATTTTGTGCAGATTTTGTATCCAATATGGAACAAGGAATGTCTGTGTCCGTGTAGCTCTCGGGTGTCCATTTAACAAAGATTTGAAAACAAGCATGCAGTAGCATTATCCTTCTAGCCTTGAAGCCCAGCTCTGGAAACCATCCCTATTGCTGAATGTTATATTTTACACTTCTGTAAAGCAGAGTTTCTTTTAAGCTCTTAGAAACAAATCAGTATAATAGAATTTCAGCCTGGTAAGCAAACCTATTTTCAGTTTTTCATTTCATAGTGTTAGCTGAATCCCAAAAGGATTTAGATCTCTTGAACACCAAATGTAGAAAAGCTTCCTTTGAATCAGTTTTGGTCCTCCCCCCCGCCGCCCCCACCCCCACCCCAGTATTTATGTGTGAGTGTGTCTAGAGAATTTTTGTGAGCACTTTTTGCTGAACTTATAATAGGTTACATAACCCACACAAGTGAGCTATTAGCTCACAATGAAGTAAGGCTACCTCTGAAATATGCCGCAGTTGTGTGTATGCAACAATTACGCTAGGACTACCAGCCAGGGTGAATGAGCTTTTGCAGAACTGAATCTTGAGTTTGGCTCTAAATTTATTTAATTTACTTTGTATATATTTCCATTAATCCTTGCTCTTTTACATAACTTCTAAACTTTCCTTTCTAAAGGATACACACAAAAGCATACTTAAGCATTCTGTGAAGCCCATTATCATTTCTCCTGAGTCTTTAAGCATTTCCCTATACAGTGTCACAGAGCTTTTAAGGGGCAAATATCAGCACAACCCCCTCCCCTCCGTGTGTGTGTTTGTGTTATTTATTTGCCAGAGCACTTATCTTCAAATTATTAACAAATGGTGCAGCAAGTCAGTGTTCCATCAATATCACTAGTCACCAATGCAAGTGTAAGGTACACAGAACCAGAGAAAATGTTTTCCACAGATAACAGCTGCCATCAGCTCTTCGAACAATAGCGTCAGCTTATCTGCTGGTGTGGGGTTTTCTTTCCCCTAATTACCTTTTCCACAGTGGAAAGCAAGCAAGCAAGCTAGGGCTTTCTTTTTAACAAATTATTTCCAGAAAATGTATGAGATATCTAGCCTTATTCCGTCATACCATTCAGTAAAAGAACCTGAAAGTTTATATTCTTACTGTTGCTGAGTTTAAAGTGGACCAGTAACTTTATGCCAGTCCTATTTTTATTAATTCCATCAAAACTAAGCCAAGCCCTATTCTGGACTACTAAACTCTTATTTTGAATTTACCCATGTACACACAAAACAAACACATTGTGCTTTGGACAACTCCCATAGACCATAGATGGAACTGTGCCACCTTTCTTTCCCTACCCTGCCTACCATGCTTAAATTGTATAGAAGGCTGAAATCTTTCCATAAGACTGGTGAACTCTCTCAGGAATTTTCATTCACTCCTCAATTCCTGGTCAGTTTTACTGTTTTTACAGTTTTAGTGACATTTCCAGGTCAATTTGGAGATTCCAGCGAAAGTGAAACATGTGAGAAATTCCAAAGGAAGTAAAGTGGACTTTCTTGAAGGTAGGGCATCCCTAATCTTACTGGGCACAGGCTAATATTAGATGTGTTTGTCAGTGATTTGCCTAGGGCAAACTGCAGTCTCTCTCCTATATATGTAAAATGGTATAATTATGACTTGCTTCAGGTAAATTTAGCATTTCAGTCCTTTTTAAGGACAGCGATTCAAGGCTACTGTTGCATACCAGTTAATGAAATATGGTTTGATTTACCTATTTTAATGGAATGCAATCTGTTCTTAATCAAACAAAATTAAGAAGTCGCTGATTTCACACATGTCCAAATGCTCGGCCATTCTTATACTATACAGATTAACATGGGAGAAAGCTCAAATGAACTCAGAGGGACTTCTTTATTAAGAAACACATGTACGAGTGGATTATTAAGGGGGAAACCCTATGTGTTCAGTATGCTTCTTTCCCAGTTCTTTAGGCTTTCCAGTCCAAAATTATGCTTGCTTACTTGTCACCTAAACAGATGTCTGCTCTGGCCATGGTCATTCATGGCTTAAGTGCTCTGCCTATGAAAATGTTTAGAAACTTCAACTGGTTCAGCAGTCTGGAAACTCCAGTCAGTTCATGGCCAGACTCTTGACCAGACAGCACGCAACTCCCTTGATATGACAATTTCACTGGCTACTGCTCTGTTTCTCAGAGCAATTCAGAGAGGTTGTTAAGAACTTTAAAACCCTAAAAGACTCATGGCAGAGCTCCCTGAAAGACTGTCTTGTCCCAGACAAGCCTGCCAAGATTTTAAGATCTTATTGGGAGGCTATTCTCCCAGTTGCAACGTTTTCAGAGGCTTTTCTGATGATGGTATAAGATAAGACCCTTTTCATGGCTTCTTTAAAGTTATGGAACTCCCTGCCATGGCTAATTTACTCCTGCCTCTGCTATTCCTCTACCAGCAGGCAAGACATTTCTGTTCAAGCAAGCCTTTGGCATGTAACTACTTCTGTTGGGTGGGTGCTGCATGACGTGTTCATCGTTTGTGTGTGTGTTAACGGATCAGCTTTATTATTGTGTTCAGTCAATGTTTTATTCTTTTTTGAAAGTTCCTATGACTGTTACCCACCTTTAGCATTATTCTAATGGTCAAAAGGCAGAGTACAAATCCAGTGAAAATATAAGTAAACCAAACCACACTGAATTTGTGCCACTGAAATTAACTGATTATCCAGTAAAAGATGGTTTTTAAGGTAGGTGTCTTATGCAGGAACAAAAGTGTTTTGGGATAGCTAACATATAAGTGAGGTGGCATTTTTCATGTAATACCAAAATGGTGCAGGCAATCACTGTAGAGAATAAATATCCAGCAGAGAGGCGCATAGGGTAACTGTAATTTATTGTAGGAAAGCAACCAGGAAACGTTGCTGAACTAGATGACCTCAAAGGTAGGGGCAGCTAATTAGACTAATTCATTATAAACATGTTATTTATCTCAGCTGAAATATTGCAACAGTTGGCCCTGAAGATGATGGATTCAAGCTTCCAGCATTCACAGGCACCATCAGAAAAGATGGAAGCTGAAATCCAACAACATCTGGAGGGCCACCGGATTCCATGCCATGCCGCTTTATCCCATGGAGCCATGGATGGCAAAGGCTGCAATGCAAGATACTCTTACTTGAGAGCAAGTCCACTGAAATCAGTTGGATGCCTGACATTTTCAATAAGTGTAAGGACTGGGCTGTCAGCATTTGATGAAGATGGCTGTTCTGTGGAATATTATGAAATTTCACTGGAAGTAGTTTAAATATACTTTTATTAAGAGCAGCAAAGGATGGTGCAGACTGCTTTTAAAAGTCCTTCTTCAGCAGTAAATTTGATGATTCCATAAAACTTCCTGGGATGCCAATAGTGTTCCTGGGTTTCTCTGAACAAAAGGACTCAGCGGTATAAGTGCCGCTAATAAACATACAGTACTTCTAAGTGATGTCAGCCTAAATTGTTGTCCTCCAGTCTTTGCATTTATGAGCACAGTTGCCCTGCGGAGGGAAATGTAATGCACTGTTCAGCAATATCCTCGCAGCGATAGGAACAGCCACTTGTCAGACCATAATTCTGGCACTTCAGAAACTTGTAAGCACCATTATCACCTACAGAAGTGCTCTCAGCAGCTAAATACCACTCATACACTGATTCTCAGTTTAACTGTGGCATTAACCATTTACTATTAAATGGAAAGCTTAATTTGCAGAGACTCCTCACCAAAATTTGAATGGCAATCATGATAGTAGTGATCTTGCATGGTGCCGTCATGTCAAGAACAATTAAAATGCATGCATATGTATGTATCCTTTTCTTTCCTGCTTCGCACTATTTATATACAACCTTTGCCTCAACTTCCTTGGGGCAGCACAAGGAATAAACCATTTTGCAATTAACCCATATTTATGAAGTTCAAGTTTCAAAATAGCAAAGAAAATACATACATGCCATGTAAAAAGCAACAGACCAAGAGGAGCTAGTTAATCAATGACTTAATTAACACAAAGCCTTGGTGAATAAAAACATTTTTGCTAAATGTCACAAAGGCACATGAAGTGTTGCAAGTCAGGGTTATCAATGATGTTGCTTGCATGATAGGAATGCTACATATAATTTTAGTTGCAAGTTTACCTTGTTGGCCTGGGTGCATTTCTAGATATCCCAATGTGTGAGACATTTGATAAAATGTCTCACAAGTTTACCATATGCCAGTGACTTACTGATATTGTAGGACTGGGGCAGATTGAAGATTTTGATATCCTCCTGGGCCTTATGACCCAGTAGTGGTGGAGCTTTTATACAAAAACGCAATTGCCATTCATCCTTACTAAGATATCCTGAAAAACTCATCCCAGGACAATTGCATATGGAATGTTTATTTTGGGCAATGTTAACATATACATGATGCTGTTCCTTCAGACTTTTTGCCACCATGGCAATTGGATATGCCACTTCCAAACTTTTTATATCCCCTTGACTAGTTCTTGACTATGTTTTTCTCCTTTCTAGCATGCTTATATTCCCAGAGATTACTTGAAGATTTATCCAAGTATTTTCATGGGCTAGGGTGGCAGGAGAGAAGCTGAGTGCTTGATTTTTTTAAAATCAAGATTTGTTTGAAAACCTCAGAATTTACACATGCACACACATACTATATGGACTTCCTCTAACCCTTTTGCCATTTGGATAACCAGCATGTCTTCACATGACAGAACCATTTTCCTAATAAGAAGTGTGCCAATGTCAGGATTATAATGGAAACTGGAATTTGGCTCTTGACTGAGAAAGATTATTAGATGTACAAAAAGATAGTGAATGTTCAGAACCTCTGCGGTGGGCGGGGGGAGGGGATAAGACAAAATGAGGACAGTTAAGAATAGACTGACATTGAATGTTCAATCTTTTGTCAGTTCAATTCCGATCCTTCACATTTTATGTATCTGGTTGGCTTCCCATTTTGAGGTAACGGATACTGATATAAATCTGCTTTCTGCCTGCTGGGCTTTTCTCAGCAAAAGAGAGAGGAGGAGAAGGACAGAGAGAGAGAGAGAGAGAGAGAGAAATTATAAATAGTGTGTTTCCATGGAATTTCCATGGAAATTGTCTACATATGGATGCCTGTTACTTTTTGTCAAGCTTCCTTCTTTATATGTGGTTTGTTCAGAACTTGGCAGACTTACAAATATCTCAAAAGTAACTTTAAGTAAAAAAATACTAATTTTATATGACAAAATTGGTGTTAATTTAGGTAATCATCCTTACTCATATTGTAATGAAGGTAACTCCCAGTCTTAACCACATTATGGATCAAGTTCTTCTATATTTCACATTCACTTAGTGGAAAATGCATTCATTGTCCGTTCTTGAGTGACTTGTAGAGCTGGAGTTTTATGTTTTACTCTACATTTTAATTCACCCAACTCAAGTTCATGTCTCAAGGCATCTTTACATATTCACATGAAGTAAGCACCTTTCACAGGGATGCTGTTCATGGAAGCAACATCCCTTAGCTTGGTTCCCATTGCTTGTGCTGTTGCCTGATCTGGTCAAGGCAATGATTACAGAGGAGCGTAAACTAGATGATGATTACTGGAAGGAAAATATTACACATTCCATTTGTTAAGTGGTGGAAGTAATTACCATGCAAACTGAATATTTTCAGGAAAGAAAATCTGGTATTGCTGGAGTTGTATAGGTTAGGATTTAGAGGTGATTGGGAGCACAGCCTGTTTACATTTCAGTAGCAAGCTTATTAACTAAATTGAATGCAGATACATTTTTGAAGCTTTTACATATCCTAAATTCAGTTAGAAGACCAGGTGCCATGTGCACTTGTAATGCTCACATTCTCTCTCTTTATTCTTCTCTGGGTAGCATGTTACTTTCTTCTTCTCTTCAATTTTCTCTTCCTTTTCGGTGGTTAGCGTTAAGTCCACACAAAGACAGCAATCACAAGGATTAAACAGAATGTAGCCATAGAAGAAGGTGGTTTGTTTGGTTTTTATGCTTCAATAGCTGAAGCTCTCTGGGCAGTTTACAATAGCACATTAAAGACAAGAAGAAGGTAATATAAAAATTAAAAATAGCAGCAAAACATTGTAAAAACTTACAATCTACAAAATTTAGAAGCCAGATTTCAACTGTATTTAAGTACAATACTTAAAACAAATTAAGGCATAAGGTTTGTTAGAAGGCTGACATAATTCCAAAGTATACTATTTAGGCTGACTAAATGCTCTTTTGAAGCAGATAAGGGAGAAGGGAACTCAAAGCAAGATGAGGGATTGGGAAGAGGGGTGCTTCTAATGACTTAAACATGGAAAATGTAATTTTGCATCCAGCCATTGCTCAATTTGAAGCTAGAACTGCTGGCCTGAACAGCCTGATCCAGCAACCAGTAGCATCACAGTGATGGATTTGAACTCTCTTTCATTCTTCTGATTCAGAGAGCAATCCTATTTGTACTGACAGGGTACTCTGAGGAGACTCTTGCTGTGGCGGGAGGGAGCGGGGAGAAGCCAGTTTTTTCTTTGATTCTACTGCTTCCATTTCAAGCCATCCAAAATATATTACAGGCTCATCACGACTTTCACTTTCTGCTGTAGGAGGGTCTACTTGGGCTGTGCATCCCTCAAATCCACTCCACCACCCCACCCTCCCCATCCAGCAATACACCTTTGGCACATCTCTTTCCCAACTTGGAGAAAACTGCACAAGTTTTTATCATGGCTAGCATGGATCAGGGTGGGAAGAGAATCAGAAGTTGGATCTTCCCATGGAAGGGCAAGATCACTCACCACTCTTAACCTGATCCATCCTATGAGCTCGTTGACTCCCTTTCAGGGACTTTCATTGTTTAAACAATAGCACTGTCAAAGTTAGCTGTCTAACAAAGAAAATTTCCCCATTGTTGCATTTCCATGCTAGGTCTGCAAATTTTGCAGCCATTTTGTAGCTCCATTCCTTTAAGTACAACGTGATCTGCAGCAATTTCCAAGTGATCACATTTAGCAAGGTATTGAAAAGCATCACCTAGAATTTCTGCATGTCACACTTCTGCAAAAGGTAGGGCAGACCAGATATCTTTTTATGACCACTAGGCAACTCTGTATCATGTCAGAAAAAGGGTTAAACTGATGCAATTCTGTCTTGCATGTAGCTCAAGACTCCTGACAGAATAAAAATGGCAAATAAATTCTAGGTATGATGGAGGAATCTGTTCAGTTCAAGTTTTAATGCAAATAAAACCAACTTTGCATTTTCAGACCATTACTGTATGTGAACAAAACTCAATTATCCTTCAAAATTCACACTTCCTGAATTTTGCAATGGAGTTCTCCAATTAAAATGCATACAGACATAAATATATTAGGGAAAAGTGAACAGAAAATATATTAGTGGAAAATAATGGTTAAAACATTATATTAGGAAATGTATACTAGGAAAATGTATACAAACCGCATATAGAAAAATACGCACAAAACGTAAATGACTTTTCACAAGAACTTAAAAAAAAGCTTAAGGTTCAGAGTGAATCATATTTAAAAATGGAAAAGGGAGAAACTAAGATAAACCAAAACTGCTAAATTTGTCAATCTCTTGCAAATCTTTTGGTCTTCAACACTCTCAAAATGGCTACAATGTTTAAATAAAACCAGAAATTCATTTGACTCATCTTATTTAATTTATTCCTACAGGAATCAACATACTACAACGCACACATGTTGCTTAAGAAGATGCTAAATATGATCTATAGAAAGGTCTGACTTTATAAGATACGTAAAATTATAGGAGAATAAGCTCTGAGGTTTTAGAGTTATGTGGTGTGGTGGCTGGAGTGTTAGATTGGGAAACTGGGGGATCCAGTGTCCAGTCCTACTCTTCCATGAAGCTCACTGGGCAGCTTTGAGTCACTCACTCACTCTTAGCCTACCCCACCTGGTTGTTGTTGCTGTAAGGATAACAATAGACATTTGCTAGCTGCCTTTGTTTCCTCAGAAGGCAAAAAAGGTAATGTAATATGATAATACCTATAATGACAATTCCCTGTGAGTTTTGTACATATTTTGGAAATGTGTGTGTGTTCTTAGAGTTGTTTAACTGAAATGCTAAGGACACATTACTTTCATAGATAAGCTTTGTCAGTTAGACCTGAACGCCGAGATTGTACTTAAGAGTTTATTAAAATGAATGTCTTGTTTTGCTGCTTGACTTTCACATTGGCCAAAACGGATTCAGAAGACCTGGAACTTTTACTTGGAAGCCTAGGTTCAGTTGCCTTTATTCATACCTATTTTCCCTATGAGAAAGATTTCCTTCCATTACATGTCTCTGATTTCTCCAGATATGCTTCCATATTTTTCTGAAAGTATATATTGATCTCTAGCCCTTCTATGGTAATCCACCTAAAAGTTTCTTACTTTCATCATAAATGAATAATACCAAAACCAAAGATGATACATTTAAAATGTTTTCCTGCTTCTGTTTGAAAAATTCATTTTAAAAGCCAAAGGTGGAATGTTCTGCAGTCTCAATCCCCTTGAGATCATTTGTTCTCTGTGCAGTACTTTGACAAGGCAACACTATGCCAAGTAAATCCAATTTCCTCTCTTCTAATGTTCCTCTAAATGGTTATAATTTTCTGTTCACGTCTTTCTCATTGATTCAATTCCAAAAACATCTTTGAAGGCAGCATGGGGCTTTAGGATATTAAGACTCTCTGTTGCAATGAAGGGGTGGGGAGAGTGAATGCCTCACGCTTTTCAGCATCTCTGAAATGGATTTCCCCATATTATTATTTCAGGCTTGGTCCTTTGTTGATCCGTTAGCAGCAACACTAGCATTGTTGAGGGTGGCTTTGAGGCTTTCCTGTGTCAGAATCAGAGTCATGTCTCTGCACATACTCAATTCAACACTGTAGGGTAATGCGATATACACCTCCTTTCTGCACATGTATCAGCCCTTTACCTTGGCGATGGGACTTTGTTTGTATGCAACACAGTTAAGCATGTTTGCCTCCCTCTTCTCCTCTACTAGCATGGCTGTGAGGAAATCAGAAGCATCTGCTTGGACTGCATCTTGTTCTGGACAAAACGTAGTTAGAATGGTATAGTGAAATGAATCAACTTTGAACTATCCACTTCTATTTTCAGCTGCTCTCCATTTGTTACTATGGCAGAACTATAAAATGTGGTTAGTGTTGACTACAGTTCATTGACACAAGCTAAGATTGCATTCAACAAACTGCTCTGCGCATGCTCAGAGATTCATTCTGGGTGATTAGTGCTTTTTGGGTCAATAAATAATGCTTTGCAAGGAAATCGGTCTGTGATTTTTAAATGGTCTAAGCAGGAAACCTCTGCTCATTACAACTTGTCTTCCAAAGACTATAGTGTGGTAGCTGTGAACTGCAAATAAAGAGATATTTTGCAAAGAGAAGGAATAAGGGAAGCCAACCTCTGACCACCCACAGCCACAGATTCCAGCTAGAAGAACTCTGTAGCCCTTAATGAAGGGCGACACTGGCCCCATTGGTTTTCTGAACTCTGGTGCATTTGTAGAGATCATGCATCTCATTTCCAGCTTCATAGCCCCTCATATCATTTGATCATCCAACTTTTCACGAATATTATTGGAATGCAATTTTCATTTTAGAGATAGATTTAGAGATGGAAATACTCCTGCACAAAGTGGCACACAAAGGCTGAGGAAGAAATATCACTTATGCATATATCTGACATAGAAGATGCATACTATCACCCTGGCTTTTAGAGTTTTGCCACACAGTCTTCACTGTGAACCCAGAAGATATGTCACTTTCATATGTAATATTGGCTACCCATCAACATCACACAGTCTCCTTCCCATGCTTCTCACCTGGCCTGACTGTTTCTGAACTGCAGATGGGCATCACTAAGAGGATGAAATAGTCAGAAGAGCGATTTCTCATCATCACAGCTGAAGAAAGTGAATCAAAACCTGAAACCAAAGCACAATCCCTGAAAATGCATGGGAAGCGCACTCTGGAGCTCTCTGTGGACCAGGAACTGGAATCCTCCTCCCAAGGAGAGCAACATCCCCTGGTCTCAGAAAGTGTGCATAATTCTCCAATACTTCCAGCCTGCTGTGAAGTATGAATCCTTGGAAATAAGTCTCAGTGAATTTGTCAGTCCTTTCCTCCTAAGGATGCTTAAGGTTGAAACTTGAATATTTATTTCTTCTGTACAGAAATTGCATACTGCCCCATAGCACTGGAAAGCAATTCCATTTCATTTGGTAGACATAACTAGTAAGCAACGTGATCAAGATAGGAATGTACACTGGTGCTTAAACGGCGTGAGCTTTATCTGCCACTTGAGCACAGCATGAAAGTGGCATATTGACCCCACACCACTCCAGAGCCTATTTCAAAGCTCGCTGCCACTTTCCATTCAGATATCATTGCCCACATGCAAGCTGCAAGACGCTTTCATTATTCATTTCAGCCAGCTTAAAATGACTTCTTTCTATTTTTCTTCTAAGAATCAGACACACATTTGTGTCCTTGTCCCTTCCTGTAATTACATCTGCAATCAGTTATGGAATCTGAAATAGCAGTGGCATTTAAATCCTGTTGTTTGTGAGTGGTTGCATAGTATGCCTAACAGAAGGTTAGATGGCTTTCCCCAAGAAAGAGTACTTCAAAGAGACTGATCCTGTAAGAGAGAATGTACTTACACATTCCAGAAAGAGAGAGAAAGCGGAGGGAGGTGTTATAAAAATGGAACATATGTATAAAGGTCCTTCTACATGGAATGCAAAGCTCAGTTCAAAAGTGTTATTGTGCTTATTCCTTTCACTGTGTGTGGAGTTAAAAGGCTACTGGGAAGATGCAGCTATAACCTCCTATTCAGCTATGAAGATCACTAGAAGGCCATAGACCAGTTTCTCTCTCAATCTCTCTGTGTCTTTCTCTCTCTCTTACAAGAGAAATGAAATAATACTAATAATAATAATAATAGGATGGGGAAGGTTACAAATGACCTCCATTTTTATTGGTCATGACTAACAAGGTATGGCCTGGCATCATGCAAGGACTGGCTCATCAGGCACCTTGACTGAAGGCCATTCTTGCCATCCCACCTTGTATACTAGGATGCAGCTCTCTGGGCTCTACCATGGTGCAGATCAAGAGAGTGAGCTGCTTCACTGAAAGAGGCCATGAGGTACTAGCCACACACTAAAGGCAATTCTGCTCTTCACATCCTACACACAGAAGAACTGGGGATCCAGACTCAGCGTTTCTGCCTGAAATGGAGCAGGCATATTACTTCCATTTGAATCCTCCTCTTTCCACAGGACTGATAACCAGCTGTGGAGCAAAGTCTGCATCAACTGTACATGACATCCGGACACTTTTAGTATTGGGAGGGCATATAATTTTTAATAAATAAATAAATAAATAAATAAAGAGAATGACCATGCACCTGACATTAGATTACTTTGTCTTCGTTAGAATATGTTAACATAGGCTCAAGTGATGTTTCATGTTTTGAGGTCAGCAATGGATGATGATGATGATGGTGATGGTGGTGGTTGCTATTATTGTTGTTGTTGTTGTGGTTGTTGTTGTTATTATTATTATTACATTCCTATACTGCCCGTAGCTGGACCTCTCTGGGTGGTTCACAACATTTAAGTCATTCACCCAGACCTGTTTAGCTTCCAAGTTTAGGCAGGATCAGGCACTTCAGGATATGCAAAAGCTTTGAAACTATTAGCAACAAATGATTTTGATCAATCAATCATGTTAGAGCAAAAGCAAAATGGGAACTTATTAAAACTCCCACAAGATCTGAAAATGGATTGTGTGTGTGTGTGTGTGTGTGTGTGTGAAAAAGCACCCACTGTGGTAGTTGGACTGGAACTCAGGAGACAGGGGTTCTAATCCCACTTAGCCATGGAGCTCACTAGGTGACTTTGGATCCTCAGCCTCACCAATATCATGGGGTGTTTATAAAGATAAAATGGTGAGGAAGATTATGTAAATTGTACTAGTTCCTCACAGGACTAGAGGTGGGACATAAGGAAACATGTTTATGCAACACCTTTAGTGATTCTCTAACTTCATCTTAAAAAGGTTAAACACAACATAGAACAGTGCAAACTCTCAACTATATTAACTGACTTGAATCCTTCTGCCGACATAGTAAAGCATAAAAGGATAAAATTGATTTTCAGTTCAATGGAAAGTTTACATCTGTGTTATAAACTAGTGAAAAATGGAGTCCATCATGAAAATGCTGATAGTACCATCTTTACTATAACGGTATCAAGAAGGTACATAAAATAGTACAATATAGTCCTAAATTTAATCTTACGTGGACAGATTATCCTTCAAAATTACAGGGAGCATAATGGCTGCAATGCATAATCATATCTGTACCATACAAGGTTGTAAACCTCAATGAACCATACATAAAACATTATTTTGTAATATGTCAATGAAATCAGAAGCCATGTCATACAGATTTACTTTCAGACATCATTAAATCTTGGCAACCCACAAAAAGGTACTCTTTGAACTGTTGTGTGATTTCTGTAAACCGCTGCACTGCACTAAACCTTGTTGCATGATTGGATGTCAACAGAGAATTGAATCTGATATAGTGGAAAGAATCCTGTGCGAATTTATTTTTCTGCTCACAGTCCAACTATTTCCACTGAATAAATGGATGATCATTACAAATCACCCATCTTGAGGTAATCGAGCAATAGTCCAGACAGAACAGGACATGATACTCAGGTATCAGATATTCAGTGCCTCTCAGAAATAGGAGGAATATAAGGTCTCCCACACCCAGCAAAAAGCTTAACCGCATTCTGATGAGGTAATAAATGAATGAATAAACCTGGCCATCGAAAGAGAGATGTCCCCATAAGACTTCTAAGCCCAGTGTCTAAAACTACCTAACTGCAATATTATTATGAGATATGAAAAACAACAGCAATAACTAGTCACACCAAATGCTTTCTAAAAACTTCTGCAGGTTGATGAGTTAGTGTGTGACAGAGAGCTCATAAAACATATGTGTTTTATCACGCAATTAAATGTAGAATATATCTGGGAGCAGAACTTTGAACTTTGCTGTAAATTTTGCATTTACCCCCCACACACTGAAATTTTCCCTGCATGCATAGTGTCTCTGTGGGTAGATAGATATATTTTATGAAGTCCATAAATAAGAGCACACCACTGAAAAGGAGTTTGTTGATTAAATCGTGGAGTAAATGTTTTGCTTCTTTCTGCATTGCTTTTCCTGCTGTCAGCTTGAGCTAGGAAATAGTTTAATTTAAGCAGATGTGCATATTAGATTCTTTACTCTAGTTTGCTATTTACTATAATCTCTTTTGTCATATTAATGAAAAAAAGGTTCGCTTTTTATAACACTGTTCTCTAATGATTCAGTGTTGGGTCTTGTGTATGTGTATATAAGGATGGACAGACGGACGAAGGAAGGAAGGAAGGAAGGAAGGAAGGAAGGAAGGGTTGCCTAAATAACACCCAGAATCAGTAGTTATTCACTTTTCACTTACAGGAGAAAATGTTTGTTGGTGTGTAGTACTCAGATGTGTTAGCTTGCTTTCTTGCTTGTTTTTTTCTTCCAAATGCAGAAAACTTGCTGGCAGTGGACTACTCCTGTTTTGGAGGGCTTAAAGAATTGATGGTTCGAATTACTCTGTTAGCGATAGTTGTCTTATCATGTTCTCTTGTTCCATCGGTAAGATAAAAAACCTTTCAGTTCTTAGAAACCCTTTCAATTCTTAGGAAAGTTCATTTCTGTTCTTGTGTTGGAGCTCTCTGATAAAAATGGGCCAGTTTCTGCTTTCTTGAGGGATTAGCACTTTTTTGGAATTGCTTTTTTTTTCATTAAGATTAGGTAATAAGAAACATTTTAATCAGAGTAATAACAGGCGAAAGATACCATGCTAGGATATTTTTGGATCTCTTCAATGAAACACAAAGAGATCTCAGATAGGGTGGTATTAGCACATATATCAGTTCCATCGCTTCATAGGAGTTCTAACTTTTGCATCCTTTTTCACCAGTTTCTAGAAAATAAAATAACTCAACTTAATTTAATGTATTCCGTCATAACAAAAGAACATCACATTAGTAACAATGTGTTTATTCTATTTCTTCTGTCCTTATTTAGGAAGATATAGTTCATAAATCTGAAATATCTGACTGGATTTGAAAGCCCCACAAAAATATCCATAACCAATATATTTTTTTCCTACAAACTATAGGAAACTATTTATAAACTGCCTATATTATTGTTCTTACTTTATGCAGTTTTCTAATAGACATGGCATAGGCAGGAACATTTAAATGAACAAATCCAATAACTAAATCATCATAAAGTTATAAAACATATCATGAACAAGTAGAAACATAGTCAGAGACGGGCCCCGAGGCGCCCTACATCACCTTCTCCAAGGTGGAAAAAAGATCCTAGGGATGAGAGCAAGTCACAGAGGTGGCTTGCTCCCTTCCTTTCATTAATACATAAGTCAAGCAGCTGTCAATCTCTTTAAAAAGAGGGAGGGTCTTGATAGCTTCACCCATTCTGGGTGTAAGCCTCTGTTTGAAAGTATGCTTTAATTTACATGAATACACATACTATGTAAAATAAACACAAATGAGAGATCTTTTAATATTAAACTCTGGGTGCATAGGAAACCTGGTACCTTAAAAGCTGACAGTGCCAAGGACAAGGTCCAAGCAATCAATTCTAAAGAATTTAAAATTAATTAAAATCACACATCAGGGGAGCTAGGATCATAACATCAAGAACTTAACAATAGTTAAAAATATCATGCTTTTAAAATGCATCATAAATCTGGGAGCAATAGGATACATAGGAAATTGTGTGTGTGTGTGTGTGTGTGTGTGTGTGTTTAAAAAGGGATGATGACATTGTGGCAGATTCAAGAGAATGCTTTTAATTTCTAGCAAGGTGTGTGTTTCTGTGACTGATCATGAAGAAGTGGGAGGGGGAGAGAAGTATTAGTCAGGGATGATTTGAATGGGAGAAAAACAAACTTTTTGGGAGTTATGAAAGCATCTTTTTTGTGGAGGTAGAACAGAATTTGTAAAAAGTGGATGCAGAGGTTTAACAGAGCAAAAGGCAGCCTCAGAGCCAAAGATTTTGAAGTTGGGGATAGGGTGGAATATTAGATGAAGAAAGGAAACAAGAATCATTGGAGCATGGACTGATAACAGAAATGGAATAGATAGCAAAGGCAGCAATACCTCCCCAAAATATCTGCTGTCTTGTGAACTGTTGGCAGTTCTTCCTGGTCCAAGCTGGGAGGAAATGCAAGAAGGAAGAGACTTACTCTCTTTCTTCCTCGGAGGGGAATAGTCCTCTTATACTCCAGGAATTTTGAGTGCTCTTTTTATATCTCCTCTTAGACTTTCTCAATTCAAATAAAAACAATACAAGTTTTCCTTTGGGCATTGCCCCCCTGCTTTGGGAAATGAGGTTCAAATGTTCCAGACACTGAGAGAAGAAATTTATTTATTTTTTATTTATTTTTATGTTTTATAAAACATTTATAAACATTATAAAACATTTCTATGCTGCCCCTTGCCAAAGCCTCGGGGCGGCTCACAACATTGAATAAAATATACAATAAATTAAAACAATAACAATTAAAATATATACAGTAGAATAAAATAAGCCGCCCTGGCCAAATAAAATTCAATAATATTAACATTAAAAATGCTGCTTAAATAAAAAGGTCTTCGCCTGGAGCCGAAAAACAAATAAGAAATAAGACAATGTTGTTCTTTTTGTTGGTTAGTGATAAGGTGGTGGGACTTTTGTATTTATAGCTGGCTATCAGAGGTCCAGGTGAGAAATATTAGCCAAGAAGCATCACTGAGATGTCAAAAGTCATTCACAGGTTTGGTATGCAAGACTTTATCTTCATGAATGACTTTTGACATTTGTGCAATGACAAGCCTGACAGAACCCATGAACTATTTTGGTGTTGCACTTGTCTGATTAACCATTGCAGGAACCCACCCTTGCCATAAGAACAATTTATGAATTCTTGCAAGACCCCTAAATACAACCATGCATATGTTTCCCAGTTCTTTTCTACAACTGCTGTGAATGTCACTTCATTGGGGTACATTCCAAACTGGCCCTCTGAGAGATATGGCTGGGATAGCAGGGCAGGCAGGATCCTAAAGTAGCGGAAAAAGATATCTTTTTGATTTGTATTTATAACCAATGACATTACCTTCCGCTATATGTTCCCCACATGCTACCAGAATAGCAAATTCTAAACACAGTTCCTGTGTTTTTTTCCACCTTTCAAACAGAACCTCAAATAAGCGTTACCAACAGAATTATTTTTAGGTAGTATTTTCGATCAGCATATAGCTACTGGCAGGAGTTCCCTTATCTATTCAGAAGAGAAAATAACTTCTGTTGAATGCAAACAAGTTGTTCAAGGTAGAATCCTGTGTTCTTCCCATGTTGTCTCTGGGGCCTGGGTGTGGGGTGGTGGTTTGCAGCCCCAGCTCTGACATCCTGCAGCCTTGGAAGGCCAAGCCCCCACTGTGCTGATGTGCAAAGAACCATTAGTCTCTGAGAGGACAAAAGGTGGCATGGGAGAGGTAGGAAGAGAAGGTGTCAAGGCCCATTGCCTCAGTCCTGTTTCTCCTGGTGACCCAGCCTGCTTCCCTAGCAGACCAAAAGGATCCATCTTGATCAAATACACAGCGCCTATACACATAGATTGCCACTGCCACACCCCTCCATGCTCTGGATGCACCGAAGCATCCAAGCTCACTGAGGGTGGGGGAACGTGAGATGTATTTCTGACTAAACACCCATAAGTTTGCATCCTATGTAGATACAACCCATTAAGGTTCTGCGGAATTCACATCTCAATTGATGTGTATGCTGTCAAGCTGCACTCTTATAATCATTTATCTGGGACCAAAGAATCAGCTATACGTTACTCTCTCTCAAAAGTAAGTGGAAGGAAGGAAGCTCTTCCAGGCTTGAAGGAGAAAAGGTGTGACTTTGCTGCCTCAGTTTGGAACACCCTTTCCCTCTTCCTGCCCCTGTACCTGTAACTTTCATTGCCAAAAGTGATCCATTTGTTTGAATGGGCAATTCTATAATTTAAATGATACATTTCAGTTAATGCATCCCTTTTCACAATGAAAGTTACTGCTCTGTACAGACCATGAGTGCAGTGAGGTTTAAAGCTTTGTACATCCCACCTTACTGTCCTCCATTTCTTTTAGAGTGAGAAAGAGAATTTCTGTGGCAGCTATGTTTCCAAAGTAATGTCTTAGGTTTGAGTCCCACTAAATGTATGACTTCTGAGCAGACACTGATAGCATTTTGCTTTGTGTTACTAACTACCCCTTTCTTTAAATTTTAATCTCAAGACAATTCTTTACAAAAGCAGTACAGACACACAAACTTCTAGGTGGAATGCATAATAGCCCTGACCACAGCATGATAAAAGGCTAGTAAAAGACTAGATGTGTGCATTAACAACACTTGCAAAATTATATTAACTGGAGTTGCTCTTTATCCCTGAAAATCATTTTTGATAATGCTTTTCATCCCTCTACACAGGGAGATTTATTAGTAACGCAATCCCAATATTTTCAAGAAGATTGTTTGTGTTCACAGCAATAAGCATAAATAATTTTGCTTTTGATTGAAAGCTTCTTGCCCATGTTTTTCAATAATATTTATTTCATGAATTTAATGCTAAAATCATCCTGATGCTGTCAGAAGTTTATGGGATTTACAATAAACTCTAAAGAAAAATATTAAAGAGAATTAAGCTTTGAAGCAATGTGTCTGATTTCCTGCTTTTATATTTGTTCATATCTGTGCAAACATTTTAGCCAATCCAAATTAATGTTAAAGACTATTATGTCTCCTGTGAATGAAAACAGTTGCCAAGAAATACATATGGAAATATAGAAAAGGAGCAGAAAACTCATGCTATCAGGCTCATTTGCACACAATCACCACTTGTTCTTCCTCCTCTTCCTCTTCTTCCCAGGCATTTGCCAGTAATTGTGGACACGGTTTCATAGCCAGAGTGCTCAGCGGGTCTACTCGGCTGCTGCCCAGCAGCACCAACTGTTGGGTTGCAACCTCTGCCAGTGGGCACCAACAGGCTGCCATTCCTGAGAAGCAATCAACGGCAAGGGCCACATGCCAATTGCATCATCAGTCCATGGCTGCGCCATATGTGGGGACTGTTATAGGCTGGCCCTTCTCACCTTCTACAGTCTCCATGCTAGCTTTGGAATGGAACCAGTGTCTCCCTGGCTCTCCTTGGTCACTGTTGAATGATAGGAGCCTGGAAATAGATCCCTCTGGCATGGGATATACCTGGACCATGCCTCATTGTGCAGCTGTCCTTCTTGTTGTTTATGCAGAAGACAGAATCATAGACTCAGTCCATTTGATTAGGCCCCATTCCAAATAGGGAACCACAAAAAAAGGGAAGGGAATTAGCAACTAAAGTGATTCATGTTTTTTGTAGGGTTTTTAGATGTGTACACCAAAGACAGGTAAGTGCATTCTGTTAAATAGAAAACTAGGAATGGGAGATAATTTCATTTGGTTCCTTTTTGATAATCAAATCTTGTTTTTTTTTTCCCATGAAGAAGGAAGGAACGAAGGAAGGAAGGAAGTTCAGACTTAAAGCCTCTGTATGTATGTGGAAATATGTGGCACTGACAATGCATTTGTATGATCTGCATTTGTATGGCTGTATATCCAGCCACATTGGTAGGGCTGAGTTGGCGTAGCCACCCATTTTTTCTGATAGGATCCCCATTTCGAACAGGCACAAGCAAGCAGCTACAGCATGATTCTTTTCATGCTAAGAATAACTGTACCTATGGAATTTGCCTGGTGCAGATGATGAGAATTTAGTTAAAAACTTCTTTAAAAATTGCATCTGTCTTCAACAAGATAGGAAATACTTGAGATTTTTAAAAAAAATGTGACAGAAAGAGAAACTGAGGGGCTTATTCATCCCTATAGGAAACATACAAAAGTCAGGAATGGAGCCATGCCAATAGAGCAGAAATAACAGCATAATGTTAATGTAAGCTATTACAATACAATACAAGCCTTCCAGAAATGTGCAACATAATTGGACAGCATAAAAATACCCAAATAAATAAATAAATAAATAAAATGTTACGTTGGCATATCTCACCTAGTGGCAGCTTAGCTCACATTCATTGTTTTACCTGTCTCATATTAGCCTACTTCACTTTCTCCTATGAGAGGGATATTTTGAATGCCTTCTAGCTCAGTGCTAGCACACCTGTCACCCAACAGATACTGTTGGAATCCAGGACCAGCCAGCTTAGCAAATAGTCAGGGATGATTAGAGTTGTAATCCAACTCTGGAACACAACTTCAGAGGCCACTGGTTGCCTGCTAGTTCTATAGGACCTCCACCAGCATAACTTGAAGTACAAGACTGTGACTTCCTACGAATGGAGTGGTGAACAGAAGGAATAAAAGGAACATGGTGGTCAGAATCTTCTACTAACCACCAGTCAAGGAGAAGATGATGTTGAAACTTTTGGAAAGCGAATTGCTAATATTTCAAGAAGGCATGATGCAGTATAATGAGGGAATTCAATTTCTACAAAATTTGTTTGAATTCTGCCAAATATGACTCCTTCATGAATTGCATCTCTCAGAACTTTCCCCTACAGTGAGTAGCAGAAAGAACTTGACTTGTTTTTAAGCAAATGATATGGCCTAGTGGAGAAAGTGGCAAGTTCAAGAACTCTGAGGGAAAGTGACCATATTATATTTCCTGATCTTAGGAGAAGCCAAATCTCAGTGCCACATTTGCTCAACCAAAGGTCTGCTCCTGGTGGGTATGAAAACTGGTAGACCTTGTTTGTTGACATGGATCTACCCAGCTGGTTGTAGTTGTGGACTGTCCTTGTGCCCATGACTATGGGGACTGTCCTGATGAATGCCTGCACTTTAGAAAGTACTATGTGGCTGCCAGAAGACCATGTTGGTGCCAGAGGAGCACATGATGGGCCAGATGCCAGTAGTGATAGGGCCAGCCCTAGTGCTGGATACAGACCCTGACGCACTTTCCCCGACACTCACCCTTGGTGCAGACACCCCCAGCCAGAGGAGCCATTTCTTCAGCATCACATTGGCAAAGAGGGTACTCTTCTTTCAAGAACCAGCACTTTCAAATGCTGCATGCAGACTATCCCAGTTTTAATTCCAGACTCCCCTCACTTTTCCAATGCGAATGGTTGTGTCAAGGCATTCCACACCTGTCCTGTGGAGAAAGTGAGAGGTGTGAGGCATACCTGTCCTGATGGGATGGGATTCACCAGGCATCTGCAAGGGAATAAGGAGACCTCATGAGTCTAATCCGGTCTGTGAGCTCTGGCTTCTCTGCCTCAGCATTGTGGCTTTTTTCAATATAATTTACAAAGAGGAAAAGGAATGTTTCATAAAAGGAGAGTGGATTAGACATCAGCTCTGAATTAAATGAATGGGAAAACATACTGCTACAATACACTTGGTGATAAACCTAATAAATTAGCTTTGAAGTCAAGGGTCAGTGTGTCCAAGGATATATCATATGCATGCTGATCCTTGTAGCTGGATGCCACCAGCACCAGTACAGATATAACAGCATGATTCCACAAAGATTTCTTTGTTGGAAATTTACTATTTGTGCTTCCAGATCAAGACAGATGGAACCAAAGATGACATGAACTAGTTTATTTCAATTTAGTTTTAACCAACTGCAGAACTTTGAAATATGCTTGAAGGATAGCCTTTGTGTGCTTATTTTTTCAATCTTTCTGGATTGTCACCACAGCTGTTATTGAATGGAATTGTTGTTGGTAGTTTGATAGTGTCTTTTTGAAAGAGAATGCTTTAGGAGAATGACCTTTTTATCATTTCTTTTGGTTTGTTGTTTGGAGGTAGCTTTGCCTTCTTCACAACAAAATTACAGTTTCTCAAAGGGACTGATAATATCACTGCTTTGTTTGCAGCCCAAGCCCAAGAGAAACAGACACTTGACATGACTAGGGATGTGAACCTTGGCAAGAAATCTTCTTGGACAGTTCCACAGGCAGAATTCAGATTGGTTTCTAATGGGTTAATATCCATAGCCTTTGCATACCCAGTTGTCTTAATGTCAGCTGATGAGTAACACTTTCTTTTCCTACCTAGAAGTATAAATGAATGGCTGCAAAATAGGGTGAAAACAGTTCTTGGCCAAAGATTATCACTGGTGATGGGCGCTGTAAAGCATTGATTAGGAGCCAAGGAGAACAGGCGCTCTCCACTCCCTGTGCTACCATGGTTCTTGGTTAGCAGTCTTGCAGGCAGTTCTGTCAAAAACACTTTCACAACATCCCTGAATCATCTGAGGCTGGTATTATTTATTGCATTGCATTTATATCCCACCTTTTTTTTTTCTCTTGTGAAGTACTCACGGCACAGTACATAGCTCCATTTTAACCCTACCAAAACTGCCCTGTAAGGTAGGTTGGACCAAGAGTGAGTGACTGGCCCAAAGCCACCCAGTGAGTTTCATGACTGAGTGGGGACTGGGACCCAGATCTCCCAGGTCCCCAATCCAACACTCTAACTGCCATACCACCCCACACTTCAGATGACACCAGAGGGACAGCAACACCAGTCGCACAGATCTGCTGCCTTCCCTTTATCTGGGCAACTTCTTTCTGAGGGATGGCACCTGCTTCTCTCACCTGTTTATACATTTGAGTGAATCTTTGTGGACTTAAAGCAGGAGGGAATGCAAGTGACTTTCCCCTCTGCCCCAGGCCAGGTGTGCACCAGCTCCCCTTTCATGCTTTGAATGTGCTCAGAATTCCCATTCAGAACTTCATTCAGAACTTCAGAACATGTGAAGGGCAGAAGTGGGCTGGCACAGAATAAAGTTGAACACAGGACTTACTTGCACACTTTCTTCCCATCCAAATACATAAGTACAGCTCCTCCATATGTTGCCACATTATTAATCATTGGCCTATCTACTTGCTGTTTGCTTGTCTGAACATTGTACCTGTCCACTGGTCCCAAATCAGAATCCCAGTTCCAAAATTCTACTGTTTTAATTTCAGTCTTGCTGGTCAATACACTAAGATATCTCTATGTCATATTTACCAAGAGACTCATGGATGACACATCTCAATCGGATGTCATAATTTCATAATAATGCGTTTAATGCACCATAAGTGCTGATGCATAATTAACTTTAAAAGCATGGATCCAAGAAGAAATTTATACTCTGAAGCAATTTATATATTTCCTAAGTAACTAACATGTAGGCTTTATGATATACCAATTCCCAAAGGAATTTTTTAAAAAACACTGCAGAGAATTCTAATTACTAAATGCATTTCAGTTGTCATTCTTGCATTCCCCATGGGCTCCTGTCCCTAATATTCCAGACTTTTATCCCATCTTACATCATGAGTAGTCTATTTCCTGACAGATGGCATTGCAACACTGCCTCTTTAGTATAATCAGATATCAATATACATAGTAGGCAACTGCCTATAAATATCTGGTGACCTTCCTTTCAAATACTGGTACTGGCACCCGAAGCAGAATTGTCATGATTTACTTGCTACAAATGGTGACAAAACTCTGCTGAATCCATTCCTGCTATATTCCTGTCACAGCACTCTTCTGTGTTTGCAGGACTTCAGAGCCTTTTCCACATCTCTGGTAGGTGTGACTTTCCCAGGATGATTTGAGATATTGGACTTGATGCTCATTATCACCTGCTAATTACCTGCTGTGAATTATGTGCCACCTGATAATGCCACATTGTAAAGTATCGGTTTCTTTCAGCATGTCTAGATAGCAGTGTGAAAGCTCCGGTGTTTTCATCACCTCTGAGCAGTACATGCTGAAAAGAAAATTTCACTGTGACACCAACTAGGTTTTCCTAAAGCCTCTTTTGGCCACGGTACTTTCGCCTTGATTCTGTGGAAAGGCCCAGTATCTTAAAATGAGTGCTGTTAGAGAAAGTCAGTTTTCCTTTTATAACAAATTATTAATTAACAGCAGCAGCAGGACACCTTCCATATATTAGCCCAGGAATAAGTTCTCCTGAGTTCACTGGGACTTACTCCACATTAAGTTGTCAGCAAAATCCATGACTGTCCAATGAATCAAACTAGCAGATTCTGTAGCAGTCAGATTTTCCTGAGTTGCATGGATTCCATAGACTTGCAGACAATTTTTTTTATTTTCTATAATTGTATGCAACTTTATTCATGGGTAAATATGGAAAATAAAGAAAAACTCACCAATGAAAAAATATACATTTTACCCTTCATCTCAAGCATGGAAATTTGAATTTTGTATGGGATATTTTGCATATTTTGGGGAATTTGTTGCCTGGCAAGGTGCCTGGTAAGCCATGAAATGCTGATGGGACATATTTTACAATGTCCATATATCCCTGTTGCACAGTAAGAGTGCACAGGGATTGCAGGTCAAAGTCATATAAGACCACAATCCTATATTCCTGGGAAGCAGAACCCTGGGCCCATGGACCGAAACCAGAGCACTGGGGATCTCGATCTGGCCTTCCAGTGTTTTCAGGTGCCCATGCCCCTTTCCCTGGCTTCTCCCTTTCCCACAACTGCCAATCCTTTGACAATTTCCCAGCTTGTGTGCATTTTCCCTATCCATACAGTTGAAATGGCTCTCCTGGGGTATTGTTACTGGCAATAAGAGCATTAGGCCGCAATGTGCTGTCTTGTTTGGTATTTTTGGCTCCAGCACTGAATTCCTCTCTTGTGCTGAAAGACATTTAGCACTCAGCTATCCACACCTTCCTGTCATGCTTGGTCATGCTTACTTCTGAATAGGCACTTAAGCTGATGCTCTAAATTTTCTCTGATTCAGAGTTCAAACCTTTACAAATGCATAAAATAAATGGAAACTCTCCAGCTTTACAGAACTTACCCCAAAATCAAAAGCTAAGTTTTGAAGTAATGGAATATGGCTTTAATGTGTGGGGTTTTATTCAATGGCCGCAAATGAATACTTACCAGATACAGAAATCTGTTCAGAGCTGTTTAGAGAAGATGGTGCCCATCATCTCAGTTCTTGAGTTCAAGTCTTTCAATTAGCCTATTATCTGAATATCTTGATCCTTGGCTCTTGTATTCTTAACTAAGATTAATTGTTCTCCATTATTCCCTCCTATATGCAGCTCTCCTGATGAATAGCTAGTTAAAGCAATGGAATATAGCATGATGCCCCATTCTGGCATTTAAAATATTTACTGTGCCAAACATATAACAAAGATCACTTCTTTTAAGTGAGTGAGTCAATGCAAACCTAACTGCAATGGAGCACTTTCCATGCTTTTAGCAAAAAAAATCTACATATCTGAAGACTAAGTAGCTCATGGTTTCTTTCACAAGGTGACCTGATTGTGTCATGCCATTTGTAAAAATAAGTTAAAAGGATCTCTCTTTTATTTTCATCTCATATTTGTCTCTATTCATAAGTTATCTCTTCTTTCTTGCTTCTTCTTATTCAGGGCTCTGAAAAGCTGCAACTTATGCTTATGTGGACAATCTCATAAAATAAACTGTGTTAGAAAACCCTATAAAAATCGTTTACTGACATGGTTCACATTAGTTTCAATTACAGTTATCTTGAAGGTATTACAGTTATCTTGAAGGTACACTGTGCAATCTGGAGCCAGTAATGACTGCTTTGGCAGTTCTATTCCTCTGAATACTAATTTTGTTACACTGCAGTGTTTAGTTGTACAGCTCCAGAGATTAGCTATATGAACCTGGAAAGCAACAGGGGAAAAAAAATCAAGGAAGTCTCTACATGAAGTTGATTGTTATTGTTAACTAGAGGATGAACATGTTCCAGACGTTCCCTCCTTAAAGCACAGCTGGTTGTAGCACTTAAGAAGACTTTGCTTTCTGCATTACTTGTTTCTGCCAAAGATTAAAGCAAGTAAGTCACTGTACCAACTCCCATATTGAACTGTGGCTCATTTGTGGCTGTCTGCCTTCTAGCTACCTTGATGCAGACTTCATTCTACTTCATCTATCAGCAGTCTTCACTGTTGTCAGCAGCCTATTCTGCCATCAAAAACCTGTTCCTAGTTGTCAGTAGAAGTAATGAAGACAGGCGGTCAAAAAATGGTCTGCAGCAAGCTTCCACAGTCATCATCCGGAAAACAATTCCAAGGGTATGGTCACCACATGGAGTTGCCAAGGGTGCTTCCTTGCATCAGCATTCAGTGTGAGTGGTGTGACAGGAGAAAACAGGTCTGCACATTCTAAATCCCATCCCCCGATGCTAACACAAGGTCATGACTTCCCTCCAGGATTTCTTGTCTGAGAAGATCTAGAGTCCTCAGAGTCATATTGTCTCCAGGGAAGAGGATGCTGTGGCTATCCAACAAGATGCTGGGTCCTTCAGGAAGATGGCTTTAGATCTGCTCCCCAGGAGGCAGAAAGCTTAGCTTCTGAGATAAAAGTGGATGTCAGGGCAAGACTGTCAGTACCTCAAGATGCAGAATAAGACAGTGGTCAGGCAAAGGGATACCTGCTTGTACAGAGTGAACTCTTCATGACTAAAGGCCTCTACATGAGTAGAACCTCTGCCGGAAGGCTGATAATGACCTACAGATAAGCCTTGAGTAATACTCTGAGGGCTCAGGCTTATCAGTTTCTGTCCTATGCAAGGGAGTTGGAGTAATGCCCTAGGACCTAGGACCTTCTTGCATTCCTCCTGCTTGTCCAGGGAAGCAGAACGTTTTGAGTGGGGACCCAGATGAACACTAATACAGACCTCCTTGGGATATTCAATGTTAGATTGGTGTGACCAGGTTCCTGATATTAGTGGCCCTGGCCACACACCCCTGACATTATTTGTTCCTAGGTCCAACTCCTGAGTAGATCGTCCACCCAATGCTTCAGCCAGGGACAAGGGTTCGCTGCACATGGGCTTTCCTGGTTCAAGAAGCTGAACCAGACTAGACCGTTCTGATGGGGAGTGATGGAGACTAGATTGGCTATGTCCTTTCACGTGCTTTGGCTCCTTCCCAAAAGAGACAGACTGTGGGAAGGGGAAAAGACTGAGTCTGTTTTGGAGCAAAAGAGGCTCAGCCAGATAGATCTTCCCCACATCCTTTCCCTACTGTATAAAGGAGATGGGGCAGGCTATGCAGGGATGGACTTGTCTAGGCATGGGCAGAATACCTGTTCTTCCCAGCACAGGCAAGCCTCAGTGCTACTGCCCCTCATTCCACAATTACTATCCCTGATTTGAGATCAGAGATAACAGCAAGAGAGCCTCTACTGCCATCTGAGATCAGAGCAGCAAGGGGTGCCCTCCAATAGATTCCTTTTGGGAATGGGGTTTGAAGCCTAATACCTAGCCCTTGGAGGACCCCAAGAGGCTGAAACAGCAAAGTCCAGGACAGATTAGACTGACTAGCTGGATGTTTTGCATGCCTTGTCGAGCCCTTGCCCCATCAGACTCCCTTGTGATGCAAACTGGATTGCCTTGTAACAGTATTTGGATCTGTCCTTGCCTGGATTCTTGTTCCCTGTTGCATTGCCCCCTGCAGCGGGCTCAAGGGTTTTGGGAATCTCAAGGAAAGTGATACATCAGCTCTAGGTTTGCTTACAAGGAGATCAATTGGATCAGCTTACAATGCACGCATGGTCTGAATCAGTAATCGATCAGCAGGGCTCCGATCAGCCAACATGAATGGTTGGCAAAGCCCACTGCTCTAAGCAAGTTGTCCAGACAAAGGGAGGCTGGCCTAAGCACCTACTTATGCACTCTTTGCTGCTAATGCCAAAAAGCCTTGCAAGCTAACGCTACCACAGGAACATGAAAGTACCACACCCTAGCAAGGGCAGCTGTAGCTAGGCAGCCTACTGAGAAGCAGGGGTATGGAGAGTGCTGGCAGATTCCCACAGGCACAGCTAGCTGAAATGTAAGCTACTTAGGTCTTGGAATGCAGACCTTGTTATGGTCTCTGCTAGTGAACCCTTGCTCATTAATTGATGTGGATATTATGAGGCGTTCGTTGACCATCTTCTCTGCTGAGCCAGGCTTTAGCTTTTCGCTGAACCAGACAAGATGAAGGCTCTCCACACAAAAGGGAAGACAAACACAGATCAAATTTGCTTTGTGAGTCCTGCTTCTGGTCAGCCAAGGCAGGGTAAGTTCCAACTGCAGGCTGTTCCAATGTAAAGATTTTGCAGAAAATTGAAGGTACCCATATGATAAACCATTTCCCCGTTTAAAGCACCTACAAGAAATGTCACCATGGTGAAATATTTCTGGACATCTCTGAACAATGAGCAAAATATTTGAATGCAATATGAGGGATATTTGAGCCCAGAGTAAGCTTCCTGGAATGAATATCAGGACTCTATCTATATGAAGATAGTTTGTGAAAAGGAATCTGCCTGGTGTTGAGCTGAAATGAACAGCACACAAATGCATAGGGATGACAAGTATATTTTGGGCTCTCCTTCTCCTTCTCCATTAGTTAGTTGTTTCAGCGGGAGCAAACAGGAAGAAAATACATATTCATAGACTTAGTAAGATATCATACAGCTAAACCTGTTTGCGTGATATGATGTCATTATGTTGCTAACCTGATTCTCAGGTTAGATCAACTCAAGAAGAAGCCTGTTTGTCTGTCAGTCTGTCTCTCTGTTTGTTAGTGCTTGCTTGCCTTAAAATTGCAAATCATTAAAGGAAGCTGCCACAAATAGGAAGCAAACAGTGAGAGAACAGCATCAATATGAGAAATCATGGAAATTCTTCTGTCCCTACAACAACCCATCACATTCTGTCCTGAACATATTTGTGCTGAAAGTTGGCACAGACATAGATATGAAATAAATCTGCTTAGCCATTCATCATCAGCTTCTTTTACATAAGTTTTCCTCTGAAGCACACTTTCATGTATCTGCATTCAACAGGCATCATTCTTGAAATGCAGCCCGCAGAGGCACATGCTTTGCCATCCCATAGTTGCTCTCACATCTTCAGAGAAGCTTTACTGAGTTAAAGCTTCTCAGAGGAGGATATCTGAACCTTTTAGTATAGATTTTATAAAGCTGTCAATTTCTAATAAATCAATAAGAATGTAAGCTTGGTGGTTTGACCAGCATAGTGACTTGCTTCATATTCAGTTCCCTAACAGATCCAAAGTGATCTACAGATATTTGAAGGACCTTGGTTTTAATTTCAGCACAGTGCAATAGAGCCAGATAACTCTTTCATGTCCATTGCAATGTGAATTTACATCAAGTTCAACAGCACAGATAGGGTGTTGATATTAACTCAATGCCATTTCAGGGGTGTCAGCCATTCAATGCTATGTAATCAAATATTGCAAAATCAAGTGATCTATGTCCATCTTTGAAGTGGCTCATAGCTCACAGAACCTGAAATGCCAAAGAGAAAAAGTTAAACACTGATTTAAACAATATCGTTGGGCTGTCTTCAATTTCCCTTCCAGATTTCAATCAATTTGTGTCAAATACTGGCTGAGAATATGACCTTATATATTAAGGTTTGAAGGGCACTCAGATGTAAGAAGTATGAGCAGCTATAGCAAGTAGCAGGCCGATTTTCCAAGCAGCCCATAGTGTCTGATAAAAAAATTCTTCAGAAAGTTCTAACAGTGCAGGGTGTTGATTAGCATCTGCATGATGGTGTAAAGTGGTATGCATTCAATGTTAGGACGTGGCCCCCAACCCCACACAGGGCAGCCATCCTATACAGCAGTGCAAGGCAAGGGCCGTAAGTCTAATTTCAGGCAGGCAGGGAAAGCTAAGGAGCTATGAAAGGGAAGAGTTGAAATAGATGCAGTAATAGGAGAAGAAAAGTCCTCTACACGTCTTCCTTAGAGATCAGTATCAAGAATGATCTGACACCTTCCCATCCCCTTCCAGAGAAGCTGTTGCCTTCTGGGTAGGGAAAAAAGAGATCAAGGGAAGTGCAGGAAGGCGGGGGGTGGGGGGGTGGGGAGTGGAATAGACTTGCCCTTCCCCATGCAGGGTGCTCGAAAGCAAAAGTGATTCTCCACCCCTATTTATACACACCTTATCGTTTGAAGTCAAGGAAACTGAAATTCCATTCAGCATGTGCAGGACTTCTCTATAAAATACCATGAGCAGAATTGTTTCACATTAAAATGGCTTACATTTAAAAGTCTGCAGAACTTTGATTAGCACAGTGACTCCTTTTAAAAGAATTGTGTGTCTAGACAGAACATTCAGAATTAGTCCTACACTAAATCCAGGGATTGCTTTCCCTTCATGGATTCCTAGCTGTGTCTACTCAGAGATAAATCCTATTTAGTTCAATAAGATTTACTCCAGGAAAGTACAGGGCAGGAATTTGGAAGAAATGGACCTTCACTTTGTGTTCGGGTTTATCCAGCTGAGTAGCGTTAATAAAACCCACACAGCAGCCATTGCAGGAGAAATTACTTGAAACTGACGGGGTTGCCACTGAAGGCAGCAGGTGTCTCTCCCCACAAAGAAAAGCAACTTGGTTATAGAGAGGGAAATAGAAAGTCATCAAATTACTATGGAATGCAATGTGCAATCATCACAGATACACCAGTTATCAAACAGTTACCTGCATGCTTTGATGCTAATTTCCAACAGGCACAGACTCCATCTTGTGCCAAAACAAAATGGGAGCTACAACAGACACATAGGCTTTTACAGATAAGTGTGATTTACTACATCCTGGGTCTTCTCCAGAATATGTACCAATTGCCATTCTCAACGTAAACATGGCTACTTTCCCTCCAGGCTTAGCTGACCTGAAAATACTCATCTTCTGCTTCTACCTACATACTGTCTAAATGTGGTTGTGGTGGATTCCTTTCAGCTTCTTTAGGCCAGGATGTTGAGTGTGAAGTTTGCTATTTATGGCAATATAAGAAGGAGCTGGCAAAGATGCACCATTTCTTCTTATGATTTGTGGACTGCAGCTATGATCGCACATTTCGAAGTAATAAAAATGAGCTGATATTTTCATCTGACTTCTTCTTTAGCGCATCCTTCTCCCTCCACTTCTGACAAAGCATTAATACAAGTTGCCATTCAGTGCTACTGGTGACATTGATTAATCGTCCAATTAGTGTAATTATAAAGAAGGAAGATGTGCAGAAGAACAAATGTATTAGGAGTGTTTAATGTACAGTAGACTTCTAACAGAAGAAGGATATCAAAAGCTAGGCAGATCAAGGAAAGCAGAGAGAATTTTGCTCTTCACTGAAGGCATACCAAAGGCAAGAGTACAGCATTCCAGATTTCTAAGATCCTTTTTACCAGTATTTTTCTAACATTGCTCAGCTGTGATAAAGTGTACTATACCATAATAATAATCTTTTGAAAATAGTTTGAAGATAAAAGTTCTGTAAAGATAGCAATTCTGGTCTCTTTATGTTTTTTATTTTTTTTCCGCTGACTGATCTTTTAATGGGGGGACTACATACATTTTTTTTTTTTAAAGATTAGGGTGTTCCTTTACTAACAAACACTGCAGGACATAGAGAATCAGTAATTTTTGACTTTTTTTAGCAGTTACAACCATGAGGCAGACAAAGCTTGGATGCTGGTTTGTGAGGTTTACTGGGTTTTTCCCCTTTTTCTTTTCTTTTTACGCTTGGATGGGGGAAAAAAAACCCAAAGCTATTATCCATAGGAAAAAAGTCACCTAATATGAAGTTAAAATTCATCCAATTAACACAAGTAATTAGAGTCTGAAAAATTTCCAGTGAACTTTTCATATCCATTCTAAAATAAATATGAATGCACTGATGTTTAAAAAGGTGTAGAAAAGATATTGTCCAACGAAGATAGGTCTATACTGATGTATGCTGGCACTGTGTGGGAAAAACAAACTATCGTTGCACAAAATACCAGATGGAACAGTGAGAACATCCATGCCATATGTTAAATTGCTAAATTTTCAATGTGCCATGACTATAAGACAACTAGTATAAAATCCATCAGACTGCATCTTTGGAAATGTGGGTACAGTAAATCTTTTGCACTGTGCAGTCCTAAACTCATGATCTTGTCTGGGAGGATAATGTGGAAGCACCCTTTTACTGGCAGAGATAGAGCTGTCTCTGAAACCTCATGGATGGAAAGTCACCACTGGATGTTTTCCCATTGACTGTAGCTGGCATAAGACCTGGAATAAGAAGAACCTGCTTTGGTTGGATCCCTGGATCCAAAGTTTCCAGTGGCTGCTTGTGATCATCACAAAGAAAAACACATGAAGCTTGCATGGTGCAAACTTAGAAATACTTACAATATTTCTAATAGAAATAAAGGACATTCCACCATCATGTGGAAACCGATGCTGCTGATGGACAGTTTCAGAGCCAAACCCTTTCTTGAAAATTTTAATCTGTGTGAGTGGTAGATTCTTCTCCTGAGCCATCCTGGACACAAACACTGAGGGCTGTTAACAGCCTCCTTTAAAGGAGGACTGAGCTTTTAAAGTCCCAAATTCTTTTCCTGATGGTTTTAAACTCTGAGGAGGAGAAAAGTTCCCAGTGCCCTGGCTTCCTGTGTGCAGCTCATAATGTGTCCCAGGATAGTTTGCAACATGCAGCATTTCTACGGCAGAAAAGCAGAGTGAAGGTTAGTAGGCACTGCCTTCCCTTAAGATAAGAATACTGGACAGCATGTACCACTATGCATCAACCATCAGTATTGTTAAATTTGAAATGCCACCACACATTAGGTATTTCCAGATTAAGTGTGCCTGGTACTACCAGTCAAAGGACATTGTGCAGCTGTGATCAGTCTCCCTCCCCCCACCCCTTAACTGTTTTTTTGTCGAAAGAAGAAAAAGACAGAACAGGTTGTGAGAATATGCAAGAGGCTTACAAGTCAAAGAGGACATTATCCAGAGCCCCTGTCAAATTTAAAGATGCAGCAAGGGAATTACATGTTAAAACTCCCATAATTCAGCCTTGTTCAAACATTCTAGCTTGAAATGAAGTTCAGCCAATACTTTGGGGGGATATTCCAGATAGTTTGTATGCTCCCAATGTCATGGAGTTAGCCAGTAGAGTTTTCAGTTATAGTTTTGCCATAGCTTACTCAGGATTAGAATTAATATGTTCACCAAATCATTACTGACTGACAGAACAGGACCAGACTTGGGTAGGTGCAGTACCATGTGCAAAATATTTGCACTACATTTTTGCTTTTTCTGTTGTGTGTGTTTTCAGTGACATAGCAATTCCTAGCATAGGAAGCACAAATTGCATTGTCAAAAATGCCTGTCTTTGTATTGCTTCTTATCTAACAGGACTCAGGAAGAACTGTCTTGTCTTATTTGGATATTTTATCCCATACCATAGGTTACTGGAGTAAACAAATTCATTCTGCCAGTGCTTTTTTTGTAAAAAAAAAAAAAAAAAAGTGCCGGCAGTAAGCACTCCGCGTGCTACCACACACACCAATTCCAAGCCTAGCAGCGTCCCAAGCCGGGCAGCGCGGACACAAAAGCAGCCCACAGGCACTATGTTAATGATGTTTGCTGCTGACCTGCTACGCCGACAGGGGAGTCAAATCACTTCGTGAAATCCATTGGAAAAAAAGGTGCCGGAATGCTGTTCTGGTGCATTCTATGACAAAAAAAGCCCTGCATTCTACCATCCAGGTCAAGAGACCAACTGCATATGTGGAAGTCTTGTGGATATAGAATGGCTTTTACATCTCAATCACATAGGCAATTTAGGGTGCAAACCAAGGCAAGTTTGGGCAGGAAAAAATCCTATAGTTCTCATCATGGCCTGGGCAGCCATGTTGGCCAGAACATTCTGGGACGAACAGGACTTCTTCTGTCAACTATGCATAGGATTGCACCATTTATTATTTAAAGACATACCTCACCCTGCCACACAGCTGAAAATGGCTGCCTAGATAAATGCAGATAGCAGGGCACTGCAGGTGTGGAAAGGGCCACACACCTTACTCTGGATGCTGGAGACCCCTGATCTCAGAGGATTGCATGTTGTGAAGGTGCAGGGTACAGGGCAAAGCCTCTCTCTATGAAATACATCACAGGAGGCACAGCCCAAATCCTCTTATCTGTAGAGAACTGCAACACTAATTAGAAAGATTAATGAAGAACATTTGTAAGTGCAAAGTATATAACAGAATGTAGAACATTGGCTATTAAAACCTCAATTGGTCAATTATAAAAAGCCTTTATTAACTCATAAAATAAGAACAAGTGCAAAGAGGAGCATAAATATATTATAATACACAAAATGCATGTGATTAAAGCTGGATGGATTTCGTGATGCAAAGGGCTTGCTGTGTTAATGTAATTGGCAGAAAGGTGCTACTGGCTTCTTGCAACCTATGGAAGACCCACTAAGCACTCTCAGCAGTCTTGTGACTACAAAGCTTTGGCAACACAACGCTCTGTGTGTTTTCTCAGAAATAACACTTTAACCCATTCAGTGGTTCTTCTTCCCAGGAAAGTCTATTCTGTGGCGCTTACTGCCAGGAAATGCCCACATACCTGAGCTCAAAGCAAGCTTGCTTCTGAGTAGACATATACAGGCATGCACTCTTAATTAGTACTCCTAAATGGGACTGGGGATCCTTAGACAGCACAATTACTATCTTATGCTCACACCCACTGGGTCCGACTGGCCAAGGCAGAAGGAACATGTGTGTGAGTTGCAGGGGGATTTTGTCGGGTTTTTCTGGCCTTTCTACTTCTTCAGTTAAAAGTACTTACTGGTTCTGGCAGGCATTAGCTGTTTCAGCTCCAGTAGATGAAGTGGCTAGCTCACCTGAGAAACTCTTTTGGGGCAAAAAAGACACTTTGGATCAGTTGCCATAATGCTGGCTCCAACTGGAAAGTCAATTTCTCCTCCCAGTTAGATGGATGCAGAATTAGGCTTTCTCAAGAGAAAAGAGGAAGAGTTCTGCTTGCATGAGGTTTCCCTCCCAAATTTTGGACATCTCTCCCTCCACATTTCTAAGCTTATAAAACTCTTAACACTTCCATATTCACTAAAATGTCTTAAACACAATACAGCATTGTAATAATGACAATAACAAAGTAACTACAGGTAACTACAAGAAAGAGAGGGGGGGGAGTGTGTTTGTAAAAAGGAAAAGAAAAGAAACAAATAAAATAAAATAAAATAAAATAATAAACAGTTCTTAAAACAGTTTAGCATTAAACCTAACATGAACTTATGATGATGGAGATGGACCTGTTGCTGGAGAGTCACGGTTTAATTGTGCTGGAGGGTGGGACAGGTTACCACTGGAGTTACTTTCTTGAAGTAGGCTTCAAGGGTTGTCTGTACAGCCATTTTCTTTTTTTCACAAACAGCTTTGTAGCAATGGAGGGGCTTGGTAACTGCCCGGTAAACTGTTGTGAATCCTTCTGTGTTTGGATCTTGGCCCTCAAACTTTGCCATCCCTACTTCAATGTGACAAAATACTGTATCTCTAGGGAACTACACAGCCAAACGTGTCATGTAGTTCCCTAGAGATAGCCATGACTATCCCTAGTGAAAAGCTATGCATATTTCAAGAGAACTATGTGCCCACTGATGATCCATCACCAAATGCATTGAGTAGTTCCCTAGAGATATTCACAGCTTTTGGCTAAAGATAGTCATACAGACTTTGTGGCAGTCTGTGCAGTCATAAGTTCGGGTTGTTCATAACTCAGACATTCATAACCTTGAAATATTCATTGACTACCTGGATTCAGCATAAATCTGAATCCAACCTAGCTTGTCCTGGAAGCTCCAAAATCTGGAGAAGTGTGAATTCCAGTGACTAACTGCATTACAGTGATTTGGGAAGTATGAAATTGTTAAATTCATATCAGAGTGTGAACTGAACAACACTCTCTTCCATCCCTACGCATAGATAACCTGCACAATAGCCGAGGTGCTATGAAGACCACTAACATCAATGCACATCAACAATTGCATAGGTTTTCAGAATGTTGTATGTATTTATTTCCCACATATTGCAATTGTTAATTTGCAAAGAGATAATTTTATGGGAGATAGTTGATAGTTCCATTTCATGTCTGTTAAGAAAACATCTGTTACAATATCCTACAGAAATATGTGCAGAGTGCATGCTCCCCTTGCTTTATTTTAGTTTAGTACAAAATTTTATAATGAAGACAGTACACAAGGCATGAATTAAAAGACACTATCAAAATAAGGCACAAATGCATTATATGCTGATAGATTTGGATTTAGGTTTATTGCCAGTTTTATAGGTGAAAAAGAAGTACTGCATCCCATATATATGTTATATTATCTAATACTATGCCATGCACGTGATGCCACATCACATTATATATCATACCATATTCGAGGCTTGGTCTTACAGATACTGCTTCTCAGGTTAGTGTCTAATAACCTTTTCCTTATTTATCATTTGGTCATGGGTGAGGATATTGACCAGATGTGTTTAACTAGTAGAAAGAGTAAGTTTCTTCCAGGTACCCCCACCTAGATTATCCATGCATCACCAGGGTAGACTTGAGGGCTGTGGAAGGGAAGTCACTGTATTCTTCAGGTATTCCCTTTCCTTCTCCAGATCTCTTCTCAGATTGACTGCCAATACAGAGTATCTACATTTTGTGCAGATGAACAAGATAAATTAGGATTGTCCTGGGGCACTATCTACCTCACTGCCTGGCAGTCTTCCTGCCTGAGCTGACAAAGGTGTTCTCAGATGTCATATGACTTTCTCTGAGTGATCAGATCTAGGGGACATCAAAGTCCATGTCAAGGCTGCAGGATTAGAGTGGCTGAGGATTACATGACCACCAATGGGACTGCCCCATACATTACTGACAAATGCATCTGCACATGCTTTGGATTTGATTTCTTGACAGAGCAGGAAGAAGTAGTCCTTTCCACTAACATCACATCTTTTCAGTTCTGCCCAGCACAGCTTTTCTGAGGAGTGCATGGCCTGTACAAGCTGGACCACTGAGAGAAATGGTGGAACCCTTGGTAGCCACATGCTTCTATGACATTTTAAAGATAGTTTCACTCAAATCCATCTTGACTTGGGCATCATGGTTACTAAAGTTCCATTAGTAGCTGTATACCAAGCACCACCTGCTTCTATTTTATTGGATAAGTTTCAGCTGTTGAGACATGAGTATGCAGGCCTGCATGCTTGATCTATGCCCTCCATGGCTTATTGCATAAAATAGGAAATGGATGTCCAGGAGAGAAAAGGAGGTTGTTAACTCCTTTCCAGGGACAATGTCCCAATTGTTGTGGGTTGCTTTTGTAGTGTCCATTCTAGGCTGTCAGCAGGACAGATTTTGTGCATTTGTGGATGAACACTTTTCACATTTCATTATTTTTACATTGTGAGCTTCATTTTTATTCTTCTGCTGATTATTTTTTGTACTGATTTTTGGTACCCCCTGCCACCTTTTCTATTTCTTCCTTTTGCAATAATCATGGATATCCTGATTAATGATAATTATGTCTCCTTGGGTTTCCTGTGGCAGGAAGAGCCACATGCCTTTAGGATACAACCTTGTCATCAGTAGACACCCTCTGGCCAGCAACAGGAAAAGACAGAGTCCTGTTGCAACTTGGAGAAGCTCTCCATGGACAAAGGAGCCAAGCCAGCTCCAGCTTCAGAGCCAGGGGTGGAAGGGGAAAGTTGTTCCAGGATAAAAGAGAGGAGGAGTGAAGCACTAGCATTCTATGAAGAATCCAGGTGGAGCATCAGTCTCTCCTTCTCATGAGGAATGGGAAAACGTTTAGATAGCCAAAATCATCCATCTCATTATTTTGGAGGCTGAGGGGAGAGTAGAGCTCATCCTCACTTCTGCACTTAATTGGATGCCTATGACCTTCTGAGTTTTTAGGATTACAGGCAGACACACAGAATGGCACCTTAATAAATTAAGCATACACATACACACCCCTTATCTTCATAAGAAATGCATTATAAAGAAAAGCCTTTAGAAATCATTATGAGTATTTAATTTTGAGTCCTGACATTCTACCTGATGCTACTGGAATTAACATCAGTAATTAAACTCACAGATGTAGAAAGGTCAAGGCCTCCTTCTAACATCTTTTGGTTTCTTATGAGTGGTGTTTGAGCAACACATCAAAGATAATTAAGAAGTACAAGATGCCTTTCTTGCAGGGTAGCTATAAGGACTTCTAGTCAGATTTCAAAAATTAGAAACTGCTGCAAAGCTTAAAATATTGGAAGTACATTGGAAGAACAGCTCAGGCAGGAACAGTGTGGACGTGAGCTAGATGCACAGGTATTGTGGGGCTGTTGTGTGTGCTTATATGGTTTTTCTTATACTGGATCCCCCACGCTGTCTTAAACTCTCCTAAATTGTTCCTTTGCTGGAACTCAGCCACTGACTATGCCCAGATGAGTTGTGCTGTACACACAAATAAGTCTCATTATTAACTGAGGAAAATTTGGCAGCTCTGAAAAGTGTGTGTGTGTAAATATGTAAGCTAGATGTGAAATAGCTCCTCAAAGGGGAATCTTATGCTCATGTGTGTGGCATTAGTACATAGGATCATGACTATTGTTTAAATTGCAAGAACACAAACAAAGTGAAAATAGCTTTCATATTAGTGCAGAATGAAGCTATGACACAGATAGGGTGTTTACAGGTACTATTTGGGGGTTGTTAGATCATTCAAAACTTGTGAGAATTGTTATGAAACCTGGTATAGTCCTTGCTCACCTGGTTTGCGGGACTCAACAACCAACCTTTGAGCAAGCAGAGTGAATCATCATGGGTTATTCATGTGAACAAGGTTGCTCAGTCTATGGATTGTCCGTGGGACATTGCCATCATTGTGATAGAAATGACCTAAATTATTTCAGAGTGAAGCAGGCTTATTAGGGATTAAATCTTGCTGACTTGCAAATAAACATTGCAAATAAACATTCTTGGCATCACATTCCACCAGACTTAATTGATCATTGGTCTAAATACATAATGCTTTAATGCTTCACACACACACACACGTACATGCATACTATGAAGCATTATGTATTTTACATATATACTATATAATACATACATACTAAGTATTATATACTATATTATATATGTATAGTATGCACATACATTCCTATATGTATATATAAATATGAAGATAGATCCCAAAATAATGAGGCTGCATTATTCAAAGGAGTGCCTTACCTTTTTCATGCAAGTTGCTAAATAGCTGCCATGGTGATTCATGTGTTTGAGCAGCCATCCATGTAGTATGTGATGGGCTTTTATGCTATGTCTTCATAACAGCGAGTGCCTATAGCTAACGTCTTCCTGCAGATCTAACCAGTCCTGACATTCTATGCAGTTGTTCCAGAGGAGCTATGATGCCAATAAGCAGAAACAATAGGTGTGAGAAACAAGTATAGACAGGACGAGAGTTCTGTTGGTGATCCGTCTTTCAAGCTTGACATAGCACTTCCTCAGGCAGAAAAGAAGAGCTCCATGGAGCTTGTCTAACAACTCTGTTACTGGTTGTAGATTATGGGGATTGATTTAACTTCTTTTTGACTCCATACATTTTCTTCTTTCTGTGGAAATCTCAATCGCTTTATTTTCCCTTTTATTGTCAAACAGCTGGCTCTGTCTCATTTCTTTGGAACAGACTGTCACTCAAGTGATGCAAAAAAGATGCCATGCCACAAGATGATGAAGCCTCCATTAACTATTTGGCAATCACACTCATTATTGTATATTTTATAATAAAAAAACTTACTTGAATGACACCATGTTTTGCTTCAACTAGTGCAATTTTTCTGAATTCTCATTAAGGATTCTTCAACTAGGCATGTGCACATTGAGAAAAAGATGCTCCACTGAAGATGGTGCATTTTTAGGTGATATTTGCTCCACCGTGTCCTCATTTGCCAACTCAGTACTTGCACAAATGCAAGTGATTTGTACAAATTAATGCCATCAAAATGTGCAAATTAGTCAAAACTGCACAGACCTCCCCATAAGACACACATTCAGACTTCACTCCGGTCGGAGGCAGGATTTGCACATTTTCTATTGGCCTTTTTATTTTGCACATTTTTCTGTAGTTAAATTTGTACAAAAATAGGCAGAATAAAAAAGAAAACAGTCCACAGACCATTTGGGCACCACTTGGGAAGCCGTCTAACTATGGAATACAGACTCTTAGAAATCTATAACTGGAACCCATGTTCCAGTCTGCAAAGTTTGTCGTTTTCTGAGAAGGATTCACCTGAGGAGTATGAAGCCAAACATTTGCTGAAGGGGAAAAAAGAAAGCAGTCAGGATTCAGTCTTTAGCCTGGATACAACCTGAGTTTCACCTTTTATATCCTAGTTTAATATAAAATATAGATAGCTGTTTTATTCCCCTTCTTCCCAAGATTTTAAAGAATCAAAAATCTGGCTGGATCAATGGGATAGGAGAGATATGGGTGATTAAAAAAATGAGATACGAATCCAGAAGTGAGTCAGCTGCAAGGAAACTAAAAATTAATTTGTAGCATTACACAGTAAAAAAGGTTTGGGAGATCCCTTAAGTCTGGTGTCCAAGTTCAGCACCCTTCCCCTCTCCACACCCTTTTCCCTGTTCACCAGTCAGTTAGTTGTTTATGTGGCTCCATGCAGGTTTTCCTCTATTATAAAAGGTTGAGATACCTCTCGTAAGTAACTATCAGTAAGCATTTTAAGTGGTAAGGTGCAGTTCTTTTGTGTGTGTGTATTTTTCTACACTTTTTTTTCTTGCTTGTTTGTTTGTTTTGTATTTAGGACCTCACCCCGTATGCCTTTGGCTCCATCCCACACTGGAACGTGACTCCTGCAAGTATTTCCAAAGCCTAGTATTTATCCCTAGGCCTGAAACAGCTCCCACTGTAAAGACTAACCAACTTGTGACATAAGCTTTTGTGGCTCAGAGCTCATTGCATTAGATGCATCTGGCAAGAGGGGCAGAGGAAGCTCTGGTCCACACAACATAAATTATGTTTCAATCAATTAAATTAGTCTTTAAGGTTCCACAAAGGTATTTCTTGTTTTAATTGAAATGCAGTATCTTATTTGGTCTGTCTGATAAAGCAAGCATCCAAGGTACAAAAAACCCCCAAACAAGATACCCCCTAGGAAACAGCAAGGGGATATAAACCCTTTAATTCTGTCTAATCAATAAGTTGTAATTAATTGCCAGCTTTTACCTAAGTAGCTAGGCTATCAAGAATTTAGTTATAATTTTCCTGATTGCATCCCATTACTTTGATTTCCTCCCTATTTTCTAGAATCTGAGTCAGATAAACACTGGTTTATTTAATCTGATTGTAATTGGTGGTGCTATTAGGGAGAATCATTGGTTGCATGTTTCTGGGAGAAAGGGAAGAAATTAACATAACAACGAAGTTGGCAGGTAACGAGTGGAAAAAAGTGGTTGTTCCACTCAGGTTCAGATGCTTGAGAAACCTACAGGAGTAGGAAAGAGACTGGAGTGAAAGAACTGTTGCTGGTCAATGAGGTTTTATAAAGCAACAGAAGCTTTTTCATCCCATTTTCCATCTCATATTGAGATTATTGAAGCCCTTACATGTGTTTTCCAAAAATTAAAAAAAATGTAAAAAATACACTGAAAGCAAAATAACATGAACAAAAATCAAAGGGATAATATACAGGACACCAACCATACGTGTCTTGAAATAAATAAAAAAGTCTTTAGCCATCAAGGAGAGGACTGCAAAGATTTGCTGAGCCATAGATTTCTACATCCTGGACATTAGCACAGATATTCGGTTCCTTCCACTAACCCAGCCTCCACCAATAGTGAAGCAGAGAGCCCAAACAGCCATTACTTTCAGTGAATGACTAGCAGCTAAGTCTCTTTTTCCCTTTCCCTTTCCCTTTTCATGCCAGAATATTGGCAAGGGCATGGATATGAATTGGAACTCTAGTATATGGGAATAGGTGGTTTTGATTATTCTAAGCGTAAGCACTTCTGAGAGGTGCTTGGCAACCCAGCCTTTTGCAAGGAATGAGACACAGAATTTGGTCTGATTTCCTAGCTCAAAAAAAGCAGGTGGAAGCTTCATCAGGCCACAAAGCAGAATTCAGGGGCTGGGTTATTCTTCCAAATGACAGAAAAATAAAAGCAGAACTGTATTGATGAGATCCTACAAGGCCAACTCCCAGGCCATTTCCAACTTTTTAATTACCTGAATGGCTCTTCTTATATCCCAAGAAACATAGAAACATGGAAACAGCAAGTTAGAAGCGGACTCCTGGGCCATCTAGTCTGACCCCCAGCTCCAGCTGACTCCAGTCCCAACATGTCTACCATGTGCATGTCCAGCCTATCCTTGAACACTCTCACTGATGGGGCCTCAAGCACCTCCCGTGGAAGCCCATTCCAGGGTACTAACTGTCAGGAAGTACTTCCTGGAATCCAAATTGAATCTTGGTTCCCTGAGCTTGAGTCCATTGGAGTGCATCCTGCCCTCCATTGGAGCATGTCCTGCAGGGGAGAACAGGTCTCTATCCACCTCCGTGTAACACTCCCTCACATACCTGTATGTGGCCAACAGATCCACTCGGAGTCTCCTCTTCTCCAGGCCGAAGAGACCCAGTTTCCTCAGTCTCGCCTCATACCCCATCCCCTGCAAACCAGCCACCAACCTTGTGGCCCTATGCTGCACTGACTCTAACTGGCTATATCCTTCCTGTAACAAGGGGTTCAAAACTACACACAATAAAGATTCCCTCCAAGGAAATGAGCACATTCCTCTGGGTCCACGTTATGCATGATACAGTCCAGGTTGTGAGTCAGGGTCATTCATATGGATCAGCCTCCTCCAGGAGAGAGGAAAGAACTATGGTACACCTGCAGCCAACCTTTTTAGACTATATATGAAATGTAATCCTATGTGTTGGAGGACATGGTTTTTGAATGAATTTGCCCCCACCCACTGAATTCAGCCAACCACCTGAATTTGCCCCTTCCCACACAGACACACACTGAATTCAGCCAACAGGTTGATTGATTGATTGATTGATTGATTTATATCCTGCTTTTTTTCCTACAAAGGGCTCAAGGCAGCTTACACCTCCTCCTCCATCTTATCCCCACAACAACCCTGTGAGGTAGGTTGGACTGAGAGTCTGTGACTGGCCCAAAGTCACCCAGTTGGCTCCATGGCTGAGTGGGGACTAGAACCCAAATCGTCTGAGTCCCAGTCCCATGCTCTTAACCATTACTCCACACCAGGTTTGCCAGATATGCCTGATATCTTGTCTTCTGTATCAAACCATATGCTCCAATATAACACAATGCTGATATCTTTTCTTTCTTACAACCTAGACCAAGGGACTGTGGTGTGTGCATTTTGGTAAACATAATGGCAAGCTTAGGTGTAGGAAAATCAAGGCTTGAATACCAGCTTATCCATAAAGTACAGCCAAGTCAAGTCACAGCTTCTTCAACTATTTAGAGGTTTACTGTGAAAATGAAAATTAGCCATGGGCAGCAGGGGCCACATAGAAATGAAATGCTAGAATGAAACCACCTAGAACAGAGAACCTCACTGGTGCCCTTTGTTTATTCATTTTTGTGCTCATTCAAGCCAGGGATAACCCAGGTTCACCCATGACAAGAAGCCAGCATGCATAACTTCCCTATGAAACTTGTTGCTGCATTGGCAGACTCCACTGGCCTGGCACATCACACTGAAGCCTGTTATGTGAAAAGCCGGTGATGGTGTATTGTTGGAGTACATGACAAGCCACTCCAAACCGAGGGGCTGTTTTAGAGTTGTTAGTAGCTTGTCAACTACCCCAACAATTCACCCTAACTGGGCTTACATGGAACAAGAAGCTACAGTGTGCTTCCCTATGTCCCAAATATCCAAAAAAGCTGCCTATGACAAGAACCTTGCTGAACTTTTAACATCCAAACGTGTGTGTGTGTATTTCAATGTAAAGACCTGGATTTCTGAGTAAAAAGACAAAATTAAACTAAAGAAACAACTGTGATTTAGTTACTGAGTGGCAAGTAGCCACATTCATACATAACAGCACTGTTAAGAAACTAGCTGTCATTAGCCAAGGTGCAAATTACATATTACACCAAAGATGTAACTAGCAGTTATGGCTTTGTTTCTTCCTCTTCCTCTCCTTCTCCTTCATCATCATTTTACATGATGAGTCTTTCATTATTAATTGGGAAAATCTGAGCAGGGGTTAATACTTGCTCAGCCACACTTTTACACAGATGCAGATACACACAGAAGTATGGGTGCAAGCTTAGAAAATAGAATCCCCTGTTACTTCTTCGGTGTAAAATGTTGTTTGATCTCACTCTAAAGCTATGTGTTTATTTAGACATGAAGTATATAATGTAAGCTTGAGCACTCCTCAAAGACCTCAACCATCCGATGTTCTGAATGCACGAGTCCTTTTCAGGTCTGGCATTTCTACTGTTTATGATTATTTTTAAAAGGTACTAGTAGAGGTGTATTATGGAAGGGTGGGTGGTTAAGGGAACAGCTAGCTGGCTTGTTCAGCCTGTACTGCAGAATAAATGAAGCACTAATAATATTATTGAATTGAGTAGCTCCAGATGCTGCTGATGCCTCCATAATTATCAAGCATCAGAAGGGTTATCATTGCATACCAACCCTGCGAATCCATTATCACCTCACACTTCTAAATGCTGCTGATTTTCCATTAATATAGCAACAGCTCAGGCCTGTAAGAAGCATGAGGAAATAATACCATTTAAATCACTGTTCTTCCTTCAGTGAACCACACTCTGCCAAAGTAGATCATGCAAAGAAGACATTGCACCTGAATCTTATGCTTCCTGGGTTTTATGAAGGTTTCCAATTCTATCACTTGAATCACATCTGGACAGATTATCAGGTACACTAGTACTTTTAAAGGTACTCCTGATCTTCAGCTCAGGTAGCATGACTGATCTAGGAGGTAGGAAGGAGGAGTTGAAACATTTACAATCCACCTGAGTACAGGTAAGAATAGGAAAATAAATTATGGCACTCAGCAGACTTATAGTTGACCTAATGGCTGGTGAAGGGGAGCCAAAAATTAGAGGGGCAGTCCACATGGTTTGCAAACTTTTTAAAGACAAAAAAAAATTGCTTTTAATTATGTAAATGATCACGGTGCAGAGAACTTTTAGAAAGCAGCCTCCCCAGCCCACCCATGGCCACAAGTTCAAATCCTACTGCTGCATTTAACTACCTGCTCTGTGCCATGTTATCTGCATCGTCACTTCCCATATTTGTGTGCACTTCCAGATTCAAGGACCAACACGTTAAAAGAGGAAAAGGATGAATAGCAAATAATGAATGCTCATTTCTATGAGAGAGATATTAATGCAAATGACAGACACCAAATGACAGGCAAAGGTGGAGAGGGAGAGGCAGCAATCTATGCATAGAAATGTATCCCTGGCACCTAGTGAATAACAAAAGGAACAGGAAAATGGTACATTTATAATGCAGTTACAACCAATGCTGTTTCAGGCCAGCTGAAGACCTTTTCAAGATTTCTTCCATCATAGATTATCCCAATTTAGTATTTGAAGTCTGAACTCCCATTATATTTTCTCCAGAGTAAATCCCATTAAAGCTTGGGTCTTGCATGTTGCCATAAGCCTGGCAAACAGCATGGTGGGAAGCCAATCACCATGCACTTCAAGGACTAGAAAACATACCTGGTTATGCAGTCTTCTCTGCTTCTAACTGATAACATACTACTGCTTCCTTGATTGTTTTACATTGTTGTTGTGTTAATTATTGTATTGCCCTGGGTGCATTGAAATGGAAGCTTTTGTCATTCAGGTACATCATGAGAAGGCAAAACTCACTGGAGAGGACAATCAGGCTAAGGCAAGTTGAAAGCAGAAGAATAGGAATAACAGCTATAAGACAGAGTAATTCTATAAGGGAAACCACAGCCTTGTGTTTGCAAGAGGTGAACAGGATATGTGCCAGACCCTTTCCTTCTTGCCTTTAGGCTCTAAAACACCAGACATATTTTTACACTGCAGATCTTTCCTGGCACTTCACAGCTAACAAAACAATGCACCTCTAAGATCCTCTTGCAAACTGAAGATAAGCCTCTGCTCATGTAAAGAGAGTTGAACCCAAATTGGAAACTTCTCCTCAATCTTTTCCTTTCAACAGGGGCTCTACCTTCAGGTGGGTCTACCTTCATACCAGAAGCTTTCTAATTGTGTAGCTCATCTCTCCTGGTGCCCTATCACAGGAAAGGCAATGGCTCTTCCCCTTCTCATCTCTTCTAAAGCATGTCTGCTCCCATAGTAAACATGGGAAACTGCAGGCAGTGACCTTGATGGAGTTTTGGAGACTTTTGCTTCCTTTGGATCTTCTTCTCATTATCTCCTAACCTGACTTCATCAGGATCCAACAATGCAGACCCTTGCAACATCAATGAAGAGTGAATGGCTGGTCCATGAACTACACAGGGCTGTCAAGGACAGGAAATTTGGAGGACATTCATTCATAAGTTGGAGATGACTTGATGGCACACGACACCAACCACTATCACTTATTTTGTAGCCATTTATTTGTACCTGAAGAAGAAAGCCGTGTCCAGTGGCCTCTTTCCATTCTGGATGACCCTCTTCAACTCATTTATGTCCTGTATGAGATAATCTGGTTGCCATTTAGGGTAATGAAAGGATAATTTTGCTCACCATTGTGGAGATTTGCTGGAGGGGACGGAGGAACTTGTGGGTAGGGTACCAAAGGTATCTGGGGATAAACTGTATCAACAGACTAGATTTTGAGAGAAATGGAAGGGATAACCTAGGGAGGACATCCTTCACACTGCTTAGGTATGGCTTAAAAGACAATTCCTCCCTTGTTCTGAAAATCTTCCTTACTTTGAATAGATCTCAGGCTAGTGCAGTCATTTCCTTGTTCAGTAATCTCATATACGCTTCATTTCCCCTGCAGGGCCATGCCTAAGATAAAATTAACATGGCCTTTGCTCAGTCCAGAACTTTTGTTTCACCTCATTCTTCCTGAATCTATCTTCAAACCATCTTTTTAGCTTGCAGTCCTACAGATAATTAGCATGCTGAGTGGGGCATGCTGAGAACCACAGGGCCTCTTTGCTGAACATTCATAGGACTGTGCCCTTAGTGCATTTAGATTCTAACTTTCTTCCATCATAGAACTCCCAGGTAGACTTCCATTCAGATTCAGACCTTTGTAGCTTCAAAGACAGCTGAATCATATGTCACAGACCATCCAGTCAGCTCATGCTAGGAACATTAGCACTATATTGTTTTAGAGATGCCGCATTTATCTAGACTCTGTAGATTGCACTGTGAAAACTATACCATTCCAGATGTATTCTTGGTCTTAGAAAACAAATCAGTGTTTTTTCTTCAAAGAAGGGAAAAGCAAATACACAGCTGTGGAATATTTTTGAGAATGTCCCCTTCCTAGATCCTCCCAATTTTAAATTTCACATCAGATATCACATATTCCTCAACTGAGAAGAGATTTTTTAAAAAAAGATGTCCCCATCCATCACCTGGAAACCAATCAGAGAAAGCAAACAAACCAGCAAACAAAAAGTCTGGTGTCTTTTCGCAAATTATCTGTTTTGGCATTCCTAAGAAAAGTAAATAAATGGCAACTCTTAAAATATGTCTTTGAGTGAAATTGATGTCACTTGCCTTGACTGTGTGTGATAGCAGCTAAATTGCCTTCTTTCAGTTTAAATGGTTACAAAAATGAGTTTCTCCCTTTAATATATTGTTGGAAGGAGCCATGTTTTCAATATGCTACTGAGCATGCTTGCTGCTCAACTATTTTAGTAGCGCAAGTGGTCTTGAATGGATGAGAAAGAACATGACCGATACATTAATCATTTGAAGATATGTGCTGATTTGTACAAGCCTCTCTTCCTCCTTTATGCAGAGGCTGAAGACTACAAATAGCACAGCCTGCCTGCAAGCAGTATTTAAAGAAGATGTTTCACAGCATTTGTTTGTACTGGGCCTTTTAGTTTACTTTACAAGTTTTTAAACCCACCTTAGCAAGGCATCTGGTTCATAATTAGCCTAGGAAGAATGGTCATTCCTTCCAGCTGAGTAGCTTGGGAATTCCAAGGAAGTTGTCCTGAAAAATGCAGGAAGTCACAGCAGCATCAAGGGAAAGAATGAACTTATTCTGGAAGGAGGGCAGGTCACCATAGTAAGTGTTAAGGTGAGGTTTTGCAGTCAAAATATATCTGACTTAATTGTGCTTCCTAGACTAAACTATGGATTTCTGAATCTAAAGCCAATCATCTAGCTTCTCTGTGCTCTGAACTTCTGATGCAGGTTGACTTTACACTTTCAGATTTTAAAAAGAGTCTTTCTTAAAATAAGTTAATGGTTTTTGGGCAAATGAGGTCTTTTGGCTCCTGAGCTTCTGGCATACTTATAGATTCCTTCCATTCCAGATAGAAGAATAACTGCCCATATACAGATAGAGTTTGGAACCAATTTAACATGCTGTTGCCATCCATAAACACTGGATGGGCCTCACAGAGAGACTCAAAGCAGACATTAGTTTAACTGTGTCTAGTGGCTATTAGTTCTTTTTAGTTTTACTCTAAACTGGGGGCCCAAACCAACTGCTAAGAGCAACACATAAAGGGCCCCAATTTACTCTAGATTTTACTCTAGATTTAATTCAGATTTTACTGTATAAACACAGACATTTACAAAGAATGCCTGTTTTGTCTCTGAGCGAGACTGGTGGTTTTCTTGACATGCTGATTTTTTTTTTTTTTTCAAGCTAACCTTCGGAAAACAGAACTGGCCACTGTTGTTCAAGCTTCATCATACCGAGATCAAACTATTGCAACCAGTTTTCTGTGGGACTGCCTTTGAAGGATATTCAGGAATTACAACATTCTGTGCTGCTAGGGTGCTATCAAAAGGTCATTAATGGAGTAATTAATCAATTCCTAGTCAATGTGCTCAGGCATCTAATCTATTTCTAAGTCCATTTTCAAGATGTTGGACATCATTTGAAAGCCCTAAACATTTTGATTCTGTATTTCCTCCCAAACGATTTTCAGCAGCTTCATCAAAGAAGCCATAGCAACTACCTGCTGTAGCTTGAATGTTCAAAAGGGCCACTGTTTGCACTAAAATCAACCGTTACTTAAATAGGCAACTGTGGCCTGTAGTGATCATGCAAACATGGTTGTTAAAGCTATTCATAGTCTTGCCTTCCTTCTGTCCACTCAATCATGAAGGTGCAACCCATGAATGGAAATCCATTTTACTCTCCATTTCCTCCATTCATTGTTTTCTATATTCAAGCAGTTGATTTACATATATATCATGTTTATTTCCCACTCTTTATCCAGCTCAGAATGATATATCTGGAATGTCCTCAATAACAACCATATATAAAATGCTGTGAGAGTAAGAACATATTCTTCTTGCTCAAGAACATAACTCAGTGAGCCTTGAATTGCTTCTGAATTTCTTGCCAGCTAGGGGGTTTCTGAATTATCTGTTCTTTTTCTTTCCCCTGAAAAGGTTGCCAGTGCCTTATGGAATTGCCATTTTGTGTTTTGTTTTGCTTTTAATACATGTATTGTTCAGACTGCTGCCCACTTGTACATGAAAAACTTGACCTCTTTGAAGTTCTTCATATTCCACTTTGAAGATCATTCCATCTTCTTTCTGTATCAGATAGAGCTCTTCAGAAGTAGGATGGGAGGGGATAGTTGTATGAAAAAATTCTTGCACATATCATATGTACCAGTTGTGCATATCTTCAAAAAGGAACACATTTTGCTTGCTTGGATTTTCTAAAAATGCACATTCTTGCACCCTTGATATGCATGCATGCTACCAAACAACAATTTTTGATCCTAGATCACAGTGCCAGTATATAACCTTTACTGCAGATGGTATTCAAGTTCATATTTAGACACAGAGGTGCAAACTGGGTAAATTCTGTTCAAAAATCAAGTTAAGTTCTTGTGCATCCTTTTCAGTTGCAGTATTCAATTTATATTTTTTCCCTACCAGTTACTGATGCACAACAGTAGATGTACATTGATTCAGTTAGCTGTAATCACATCAAGATTTCTTATTGTGCTGGTTTAATTGATGAGCGTATGTCCTGCTGTTGTATATTGGTTTCTTGGAAAGAAATGAAGCAAATGGAAAAGTACTGACAAACTTCGCATACTTAGCCAATTCCAAAGTTAATTTTGGAATTTCTCCAAGTTGATCTTTCAGACAGGCAGACTTGGCCATGGGGCTGATCAAATTCATGGAATAGGAGAAGTTTGCTCATTCCTAACTTGAACACAGATCTTCAAGGTCTGAGTTGTTTAAACACAACTGCTTCCATCATAGTTTCGCTTATGGCATGATAGCCATCGAAAGAGTAACCCACTAGTTATTGTCACTAGTCTCACTGTACAGGTTTCTGTTGAAATTCAGTCTCTAATTCTCTGGATTGTGCATTTCCTTCCTTCTTCCTGTGCTGAATGTGGGCTAGTTTTGTCCTTACCACATTTTGGTCAAGCATACATTGGCCTGTCCTTCCACCTGCTTTTGTAATATGCAGGATTGGCTGGTTGTTCCTTTGGATGGAGGTTTTTTAGGCTTCATTCTAACAAATCAGCATGCAGCATGCAAGTGTATTTTGCTTACTGTATTCTGAAAGACAAATGAGTGGTCGGCTTTGAACTCTTACTACATCTTTGAGAAATATCCTATGCAGGTTTAGTCAGAAAGAAGTCCTACAGCTCCCAGCATGCACTACTGAGAGTTATAGCTTTTTTCTGTCTAGACATGTATAGTATTGTGCATGTAATGGCTCAATTAAATCTCTAGTTGAACAACTCTATCAGTTTAAGTTGCCATTTTTCCTATCTTAAATTCATTTTGACTGACACTTGGAGAATTTCTCCAGTATCAAGTTCAGTTCATCTCAAATGCAGAGATTTTTCAAACAGTTTGCTGAAATTGCACAACCAGTTTTGGGCACATTTCTGCTAATACATGGATTTTTGCAAAATTTACACAATTTTGCACAGCTGAACATTAATATCTGCATTAATATTTGCCAATAAGGAATCTCTTGGTTCACACAGTGGTTCTAAAGTGCAAAATCGGGTAAGTTCACCTTAAAATGTGAACCAAATGATCTCTTCTGTGTTCTTAAATAGATCAGAACCTGCAGAATCTGTGCATGGGGAAGAGGGATAAGAGCTGTTCAAGGTGAATTAATGAGCATCTATAGGTATTAGAATGGTGAAGGATGTTTTGCCCCAACCAGCTTCTATAAGGGATCTGGACATGGAACATCCTTAGGTCCTGGGTCACCTCACTGACTCCCACTGGCCGAGGAAGTAAATAACCTCCTTGGCTTGTTCATGAGATATGCAGACAATGAAGAGATGGAGTAAGATCATTGCTGTGCTGAGATTTGAAGCTGGGGTGCCAACTTGGAAAGTTTTCCAAGCTTTCCCCTTAGCAGCAGGTGTTCTCATAGACAGAGACAGAATAACTTAAACTTACAGGCTCTGCTGATCACTTAATGTAAGCTAACACAGCCAACACATTTTGGCTCTTAGGGCAATCAGCATAATAGACTTCATTCTGGAGTGCAGGAGCACTGGAGTACAGTATAATACCAAGTGTAATAAAATACCAGTAGCCATTAGAATCCTTTATCATGTGTTCAGTTTCTGTGATTACTTATTGTACACTACCCTGGTAATCATAAAGATGAGGGTCGGCTCGAAAATATGAATAACTCAATAAGTACTCATGTCTCATACTGCTTGATGTATTGATGTACATAATCTACATTTTACCCAGACAGACTTAAAGCAGAAGATTTGGAAGCAGAACAGTTGTTCTCACAGCTACTGGTACTACAATCCAAACAACAGACGTCAGCTCCTTGTAATGATATGCTCTGGGCAGCATCATGTCTTTTTCTGGCTATGGAATGAAACGATTCACCAGCTGCTTCACAAGCTACAAAACAAGAAGAACCCAGGATTTAAACTCTGTGTCAGCCTCATTTTAGCCTTTGGCTGCTTCCAAGTCTTTTAGATCCAGAGACAATGCTGGACTAGTGATCAGAGGAGAGGAGGAATGGTTGTAGAAAGTAACTACGCATGACATACAGTGAGGGATAGCATTGATCATGCAAGAACAACTACATAAGTAGTCAGGTTTGGGATTCTTTTGTGAAAAAGAAGAGACAACAGGAAATTCTTTCAATTCTTAAGAAAATGTTAAAGTATTTTAAAACAATTGAAAACATGAAGGTCCTACCAGGGGTGAGTGAAGACTTTGTACAATTCAATTTTTGATAGGAATTTACCAAAACTGACAACAAACTCCATAAATAGGAATGGGGAAAATGAAATTAGAGACAATTGAATGTGGGATAAAGCAGAACAGACAAGTGTCCACTCAGTCAGAGGATTCAGCTGTTAAACATTTAGGTTTGAATGTGTGAATAGTTAACCATTTTTGTGGTGCTGGTCAGGTCGGCTTTTATTTTCTGCCTCTTACTTTGGACTTTGAAGGCAGAAAAAGACAACGAAGGTCAAATATGTGATGGATTGTTTCCATAAAGACACAGCCTTGAGTTTACAGAAGCAGACTAGGACTATCAAAGGACAGCCTGGAGAGCATTCATTCATAAGGTCTTCATAAGTTGGAGGCAATTTGATGGCATGTAACAACAACAACAACAACAACAACAACAAACTTTGAACTAGGTGTTTTAATCTTGCTTACCTGCACACTCATCTCATCCATCTATTTCTTAAGTTATATATGGGGAATCTCTTCTAGCCCAAGGGAAAAATTCATTTTCAAAGAAGTTTTCAAAGGCTAGACTTGAGTGGTGGATGAGGCTGAAAGCAAGGAAAGTCGGGCCAAAACCAAAAACAAAATAAAATGTAATAGCTCAAAGCTTTCACTTTAGGGAATCCTTAGACGTAGCATTTCCATCGTTTAGAATGGGGAAAGGCTACACAAAAGCTGCTAAACCACCAAGCAATTAGGATTAACTGGCACAAGCATGTGGCCAACTGGGGAATCCTGGAATCTCTAGGGATTTGTAGGGAGACAGATTTGTGCCTGCAGTTCCCCAACTTTGCTTAAAGTGGCTCTCTGACAGCACTTGTTCAGCTCGGAATAGCACAGATTTAATCTTATAAAGTGAAACATTAATTCTGCACAGTAAATGACGTGTTTGTGAAAATACTTTCCTCTATCATAATTCCATTTTCAAGGAAACTGGGTTCTACTCATCTCGTCTTATAATATATATTCAGTCAGGGTTTACTAAAGTATGGCCATCTTCAAAAGCCTATAGTATTTGTTTCTGAAATGTCTTGAGTAGGAAATCAAAAGATTTCTTTGAGAATTACAGGGCAATCATATTGATATTTACTCAGCAGTCATCCCCATATATTCAGTGGGGATTATCCTCTAGCAAGAGCAGTTAAGATTACAGTCCAAATCTAGATTATTCTTCAAAATAGTCTAAGAGAAAAGAGAGAACATGAGGCATATGTTCTAGAACTTGGATCATCTCCCGGACACAGAGCACTGTAGTAATAACTACGTATTACTATTTAACATGTTCTGCCAATCTATTGTGTCGGCTTTCTTGTGTACACTATTGTGGATCCCAGAGGGCAGAAAGCATGATTTTCCTCTTAGGCAATACAGTATAATGTGATATATACATATTCGAGCAAAGTGTATTTTTTCTTAGGTGAATTAATCATACCAGCACTACACACAATGTTGTTATTATCATTTCTATTATTACATTACCTTACATTAGTACCCACCTCTATTCCTCTTGCAAAGAAACCAAGGCATCTTACAAGGTTCTCTTCCTCTCCATGTTATCCTTACAACAACAACCCTGTGATGCAGGTTAGACTGAGAGCCATTCACTGGCCCAAAGTCACCCAGTGAGCTTCATAGCCAACTGGGGACTAGAACATCAGTCTCTCAAGTCCCCAGTCTAACACTCTGCCACACTGGCTCTCATGTTGTTGTTCCAGTTTTGGAGAAGCTTGTCCTTCAAAATCCAGATTGCTAGCCTACTACCCATATGGAAAACCATAAAGTATATTCCATCACATTATTATCATAATCATTTTAACATTTCAAGCATTCCCATTAAAAATCCATTGTACAGAGTTGTTCGTTCTAAAAAGTAGGTGATGTATGGCATACAATTTTCTCATTAGGAGTGTATTTTATGGCAAGTGTGAGCAATTTCCCATAGCCTGGTGTTGTCATTACTAAGTTTGAGAGCTGTGATTGGCTTATTACTGCATAAAAAGCCATCATTTCTCTGCACAATAATAGGAACACTGGGAGATGTCAAAAGATGTATGAACATAACACTGGCAGTTACTAATGTCCAACTCAAACATTCATTGTCTGAGTGACTTTTCTTCATCTTGCAGTTCTTGAAATTACAAGTATGAAAACCATAAAGAAAATCAAATAAGAACAAATATCTATGAAAATCAATTTGTGAAGTTAGCTAGTCCGTCTGTTGCTGATATTGGAAACTGTGAAACACCTAACACATTTATAAATGGTATGTGAGCCTACGCTGAGGGAAACAAGAATTACCAAAGCCATTTTCAGAAAGAAAATGAAAAGGGCTTTAAAAATTACAGTGGTATAGTATAGAGCTATTGGGTTATAAGTGATGTTGACAAGCAATTCCAGCAATACTGTATACATTGCTACTATACAGGCTGTTTGCTGGACTTCAGTTATGTAAAATTGAAAACCATGGGGAATGGGTTAGGAGTATATTTGTTGTTGAAATTAGAGACTTCACTATAATTTGGGTAACTGCCAGTTTTAATACTTCCCAATTCACAGTCCCCCTCCCCCTTTTATTAAAACAACTGTCCTATAGGGCTATATACCCTAACGTCCAATACAAATTAAAACAGGGCTAACGGCACCCATTCACTCTGCCCGACTGCAGTGACATCATCTCTAAGAGTGCCATTTAAGTGTTCCTGCTGTTCCCTCAGCATTCTTATTGGAAAAACAATTTAGCAAAGTCCATAGGTGCTGAGAAAGGTCAGGTCCTGTATGGGGACTTGTGGAATACCACCCCGATGGATTCTTGCTGCCAAAATGTCCTAGTTCTTCTTTCTGATACGATGCAGATAGAATTTGAAATAAGGATTGTCACAATCGCAGGCATAGGAAAAGAGAAATCTCTTGCACAATAGCACTGTTTCCATACCTAGAGGAAGCATTACAGGCAATTTATTTCTTCTTGGCTTTTTTCACTTGATTTTTTATTCTCCAAATAAGAGTCTCTTAGCCATGCTTACCTGTAATTAAGTAGTAAGTATCCAGGAGAAAAAATGTAAGCATTGCAAACTACCACCCTTGCCCCTATCATACTGAATCTTCATGAGCTGATTAAAAAGAAATTTATTTCTGTATTTTTATTAAATCCAATGCTTACAGTTAATTATTCTGGCCCTTCCTGGAAAGTCATGATGAAATAACTGCTTTGGACCAAAGAAAAAATTATTAGCTTGAAATAGGCAATTTTGCTTCACAAACCACATGACTAAATTTAGGTCTGGAATTCAATGGCAAGTTTTCAATGACAACTTCAGATTTTTAGCTATGAAAGCTAAAAATTTGCAATTACAAAATTTGCAATTACATTATGAAAACAGAAGTTTTAACTCCAGATTCAAAAAGCTTGAAGACTTTAAAACAGTTCTTGGTCACTTGGGAGGCTTCACATTCGCAATCCTAGGAGCTCTCAGTTGTCAAAGATTAATCACCATTAAATATATCATATACTGTCACATAATCAGTACACTAAACTAAATATCATTGCATATTAACTACAAGAATGATAAAATGCCGTTACATGTTAGCCACTCAATGGTAACAAATGCTATCAAATATATCAATAGATGTCCAAGTATTTTCTGAGGAAGCCTGGTCTTCAAAAGCTCATTAGGGATTCCTCAATGAGATGAACAGCTGAAAAAGTCAACTTATCTCTCATTATTACTGTTCCTGTGCAAGCCATATCTGAAAAGAAATGCTTGGTGTAGGCTAGCTCCAATTCTGCCCTGTATGAATAGGATGACCATCCTAAGATGTTTTCATAATCCACTTCAGTGTGGAAGAACACTTGGGGCAGACACACAGCAGTTCTTGGACAGCAGTTCATATAGCAAGTATTCCCTGAAGGTAGAAAGACTGCAAAGTACTATAATATGTCATTAGGAAGCAGCTATCCATACAGTAAACCAAGCAAATAACCACAAAAACTAAGTGGAGCAACATGACAGCATCCACCCAAATATGCAAAATTCAAAGCTGAGACCTCATATTTGTCAAAAGGCATAATCAAAAAAGAAAGAATTGAAAGGTTTAAGGAACATCTCCCTTCTTCAGCTCGCTCACATTTATTCTCCTTCATTTTATACACTGGCATCTTTCCTCCAGTGTGTATCAGAGAGTTAATGGGTTAAGTGGCTGACAGTGATGGATCAGCTAGGTGATAGTGAAAGGTTGATGTAAAAGGGGAAGGCTCTCTTTGATCAGAGGCTGATTTCTGTCGGCACTCTCTCGGGTACAAATCAGCAGATATGAAGGTCCCTTTGACTTGGTGAGTTCTGCTTGCTCTCTCCACTGTCTTCTAGATGTGACACTGTCAAAATGTCAAGTATGAAATACCATTAAATAACACATAAATGTAAATTGTCAGGTGTCAAATATCACAATCAAATATAGGGTATATTAAATTAAATCCAGTTACTTCTGTAGTTTCGAGCACCCTAATGAAAAGGGATAGAGAGGTGATGTGGCACTTAATAATGTCTAGGATGGTGGGGTTAGCTATTACAATCCAAGAAATAATTAATACCTCCTTACAGGAAGGGGTCTTTCTGTAGTGCTCACTCTTTGAAAGACACAGTCCTAAGACCTTTACCCCTTAGAATGTGTTAGTCATTTAGGCATCAGGGGATCAAAGGTCAAAATGGTGGCTTAGTTGTAGGTGCTCTAAATGATATTGACTTGGGTCCAGTTCAGTCCTATTCCTGAGGACCATGATGACATGCAAAATAGCTATACTTCTATCAGTCACACTGTCTGACCTATATATCATTAATGTCATTAGGCTGATAAACAACATCTTCTTTGTTCTTTCTCACATTCCTTGTCATGGAAATATGATGTTTCCATGATGTTATAATGATGTTACTCATTTTAAGTCTTAAGTCTTTCCTGGATCACCCAGTGCTATTGTAAAGTTAGGATTCTAGTGTGGAAATGTTCCACTGGTATCGTTGAATGGTTTCTGTACATTTCCCAGGTATGTTCCACCAAACTTTGAAGAACAGAGCTGCCTGATTTGAGACAATACTTGTCCTTATTTCAGTCACGACTGGTAGTCAGACAACACTAAACCATTTGGTAGCAGTGATGAAGCTTGCTTTGTTAGGTTTTTGCACAGAAGCATCTTGGAATACAGCACTTTGCGTACACGTATCAGAAGGTATCCATCTCCAATTTTCCCTTGATGACAGAAGAGTGACCCACACAGAATATAATGGCCCACCAACCTGAAGGATTTCATGACTAATTTTGACATGCTTCAGAAAATGTAAGTATTTTCACTCTATTTGTCTTTTGTACTAATACATAAGTCACATACACTTATACATAAGTCCATTTGTATATGTATTGTGGTTATTGTAGTTGCCACTGCACACAAGATTGGATATCCATAGACTTTAGATATGACATCATGTGCATATCTTCTACTTTCATGAAGCCTAGATTTCCTTCTGTAGCATTTTTTTTCCAACTATGGGCATATTTTTAACATGCACTACTACACCTGTGCATGGGTGTATGCGTGTTTTTAAATGCTCTTCTCCCATACCTAGATAGCAGACTTCCAATACTGGCCTAAAGAATAGACTCAGTCCTTCTGGAAGGACTTGGTTTGACTTCCGAAGTACCTAGGCTTTGGCATTATCCCCCGGGGATAACCATCTGTTCACTAAAAATATGAAGCCCTTGTCATCCACTACACCCAGTATCCTAACTTCTGATAGCAACAGCAGCTGAATAATCTTTAGGGTCTATGCAACAGAGCACATAGTGTTGTCCAGTCACAGAAATTCCATTGCATGTATAACACTGGCAAGATCATATTTCTTCCTAATGTACAAGAGAATAGCATGCATGAGCCATGGCATTGTATTTTCATTTTGTTCTACAGAGAATAATGTACACTAGGCATTCTCTTTCTAAGGGCATTCCCTGCTGCTTTACATTGCATGTTTTAGGCCCCAGTTCACCAGGATGAGGCTACTTTTTATTACGCAAACATACATGTAGACATAGCCATTCATTAAGCAGTTTGATCCTCTGTGTGGCTGTGCTCAGACAAATTTCATCATGTTCAATCAGGTTTCCTCCCATGTAATGTATAATATAATGGCATCCAGTATACTGAGTCCAAAGCATTGCAGCTTTAATTTTGATGAGATCTTTGTCTCTGCAAAAGAAGCCCTCTTTAATCATGCAGCTCGCTACAAATGCATTCTGTTTCAGCTTGCTCTATCACCACCACCTGATCCTGAAGTAGACGCATGTTTATGCAACAAATTGCTGCTTAGTTTTGTTTTACTGTTTTTTAAAAGGTCTTGCTTGTCTTCCATTCATTACTACAGTCACACAACAGCCATGAGGTTGGATGAGTGGTAACACGAAAAAAAGTCCTATGCCAACACAAAGCACTGTTGCTACAAGTTCGTAGAGCAACAGCAGCTGCACTGGATATCCAAGGGAGTAACAAAATAACGCCCAGGCAAATGTTCCCAGCAATATACATGCACTAACCTGGAGACCAGGAAAGGATCCCAGTAAAGAAGGAGGATTAGCTTAGCAATCTTGGACACCACCAAACCAAAAGATGGGAAATGAGTCTATCACTACTTTTTAATGTAATTTTCTTATTCAATCCGAACCATGTCTAAGTATTTTTATATGCCTTGTAACTATCAGATTTTTTTCTGAAATGTGAAATAGCTGCATTCTCTGATATTTAATATTCTGCTTGCAGAGATTGTCAGTGGTTCACTCTACACTGATGGAAACATACTACTTTGGGGATCTAGGTAGATGTCATTCATTATATTGAGTTCATATCCATAAACCAATCTCCTGGAAACCATATATTTAGACTACAGCTGTGGGAGATGTGCAAATGACAAACCATTTAGAATATAAATGGAATAGATGCCCAACCAAGGGAATGTGGGAATAAGCACTTCTGCAGAGAATGACAGAGCTGTGAAATGATTTACATGATGAAAGGAAACTTGTAAGATAAGACAAGTGGGCAAAAAATAAAATTCCTTTGAATCTCTTAGATGGTCTTTCTGAACTACCAACTCATTTTAGCTGTTGGGGGCTGGAACGATATTAGAAAATGAAAATGTCACCCCTTATCCCCAAAGGATTTGATTCTATTGCAGAAATCCTGGCAGTGGCAGCCATTCGAAATATCAGGATCCTAAGTAAAAGATTTGATGCTATCTTTCATGCTCCATTGAAAGGTTCAAATTTTTGAAGCCCGACAGGAACAATAAAGCACGTGGTTGTATGAAGCATTCCATGCAAATCTATGCCTGTGGACTCTAAAGCATCTTCCTTGGGAAAATGATGCTTCAAATATGAGAACATAGAAGGAGCTTATTTAAATATCCCTTTCTTCAGAATGTGGCCGAAGAGGCTTTGGCGCCATGCACTTTTCCCTTTGCTAAGTCTTCCTATCCTTTTCACAAAATTGGCTTGTAACCTGGTCCAAAAACTGGTTGAGCCAGACTGCTGAAATGTAAAACGGGCATGATCCCAGCAAAGTCAATAAGATTAAGGTGGCTTAAGTCAAAGTGACTGAATTTAACTGGTGCATGGAGCAGTGGCGTATATCTGCCTGAGACAGTAGTTCATTCTATCCCATTATATATTGCATATCTTCCTTTCAGATTTTATCTGTCACTCAGCCTAATAACAACTTGTTTATCTATCACTCTGCCTAATAACTGCTTGTGATCAAACTGTCAATGAATGCAGCTAACTAAAGCTGTGGTCCTTAATGTACTTCCTAAGAAATAAGTACCATTGAACAGAATGATACTTACCTGCAGGCAAATGTGTATCCAATTGCACTGGAAATGCAATATGACCTAAAGTGCCAGGGCTTGCCCAGAGTATTTGCTATCTGAGGCACAGCAACGAGAAATGTTCCTCTGTTCCCACCAAATCAAGGTGCATCACACCAGAGGCTAGGCGAGTTATTTTGGCACCTGAGCAGAAACCCCCGCAAACTCTTCTTTGCCACGTTTGCCGTAATAATAAAGCAATGTATCAGTTCTGTGCAATGCAATCTTAAAAGCATCGGAAGCAGAGCAGAGGAAGCAACAAAGGTAATCGTCATCTCTCTTTTCTCCCAATCTGCATTTTCACTAGATGGTCTTTTAAATTTTTATTTTGTTTTATTTTATTTGCATGTCTAGCTGGAGCATCTCAGGCTGGAAGGAGAATTGCAGGCCAAAGTAACAGGAGGACCACAGGTTTCCTTGGCCTGTTATATAGCATTATGCAGCCAATTTGGTTCTCACAAACACAGGAACAAGTTCATGCTTTTGAAAGGACATTCTGCAGCGTCCTTTCTGAAGCTAATCCACACTGAGCTTGGTCAGTGCCTGGTGGTAAGATTACTGGGATGACTATGCACACCACATCAAACTCCTTAGAGAAAGGTTGGCTGAAATAACAAATAAAAATTGTGCTGCCTTGGTTCTGGCAGCTGACTGAGTGTACTCTAATTCCACACTACTCCAGTAACATACATAAACAAGCTCCAGATGGGTGAGTATAGTTAATGCCATCATCACTGCATGCCGGGGGCTAGAAGAACTGGCTGGCATATGAAATGACCAAGTCATCCTGTTCTCCCATATGATATTTCTCAATACATCTATGATAGGACTCCAATACAAATGTAACATCTGGATTACCCCTTTCTAGTAAGCATAGAAAGGAGAAAGGCAGAGTAGAAGTAGCAAAGGCTAATGATCTTCAGGCATACGTGGGGCAAATTTCAGGCCCTCTTCTATGGTCAATTTATGTGCTCTCCACTTGGTGGAACTACTCCAAGGTCAATGATTTGGCTAGGCTATTGCAAGCCTGCAAAACAGTTCTTATTGCACAAGAATTGTTAAGGATAAAAATAAACCAGCCAATTTAACTAATCTGTATTCCTTGCAACCCTCATTTTTACTAGTTTGAGGTGTGTACCAGCAGAGAAGATTCAGCAGCCATGTAATTATTATGACAGTCCTTGTTTGCTATTTTTTATTTCTTGACTTTTTATTCATGCCAATTTTATGGCACTATAAAGATTGCTAAAATTGTATTCACTGCTTTATCTAAATATTGATCGGGTTTTTATAGAGGAATTACTGTGCCTTCCTGCATCAGCATCAGAAAATGATAAATTATGAATTAAAATAAAAACTCTGCTTGCTGAGGATGCTGCTTTGATTTATAATCATTAATTCATAATCTAAACCTGTAATCCTACATTGTTTACCTATGGCTAAGGACCACTGAATTCAATGTGACTAACTTTTCAGCAGATTACATAAAGATCTTCAGCTATGGGGCCATATAGAAATGAAATGAATGAAAGAATGGACATGTATAGGATTGCAAGACTGCAACTGAAAGCATGCTTAACTGAGAATATATCCCATTGAATTCAATCAGACATGCATAGGGATATTCTGTAATGAAACCTGATTTCTCTGATCTTTGCTCTAAAATATGGGTAGACAACTTCAGGCCTACAACTCCTATCACTCAACATAGGCAATGATGAGGTATAATGGGATTGTAGGCCAAAACATTTGGAGGCCCATAAGTTGCCCATCCTTGGTCTAAAATGACACTAGTCCGCTGAATTTCTAAGAAAAATGGTTCAATGAATGTACAGCAACTCACTATGGTCTACAAGTGGGATTCCACCAAAATCTACTGGGAAAAGAAGAAACTGAGCTAAGAGCAAGCGAATAGTCTGAGATATGCTTTCCTAGTGGCAAGTAGCCATTACCACTGTTGTTAAGAGACTCTGCTTTGAGAAGACATACTCAGACAACACTCAAGGAAAAATTCTCCCAAACACATGCACTTATCTTAGGACTGAAGAACCGTGTAGGACCTGTGCCATAGAGCACTTACCACAGAGATCAAACCTCTCTCCGCTGATACTTTATTTCTAAGGTTGAAGGAGGTTAAGGAAAAGATTACTTGGTTCTTCTCTGACTCTCAGAGACTCAGCCCCTGTTAAGTGCTTGTCTGAATGCTCTTATGAGGTCTGTATGCCTGTTTAACTCTTAACATCTGACAATTTGTGGAGATGGGGACAAGGCAGAAGTCTTTCTGGCCATCCACTATTTTTTTCCCCTTGGTTTATGAGGTATTTTCTATTGGGACACCCTTCCTCCTCTCTTACCATTCCCACTCCACTCAAGGTCAGTAAATGTCTTTGTGAAAACTTATCATTTTGTAAGTATAAGGAATGATGCAATAAGGTCAATTTGTCAATAATTTCAGAAGCATTTTTAATTCAAAATATATTGGGTTGTTTTCTGGGCTCATTGATAGTATTTCTAACTGTGTTAGAACGTATGTTCAAAAATCCAGAACTTGTTTATTGCACTTGGCAAAATTAATCATCACTTTGTGTCTTAGGCTAAAGAACTAGATAAAAATCTGTATGAAAATACACCCAAATTCTTTAAAATAGTGTCACTACTGGGGCCCTGCTGTGCTATAATAATTATCTATGCTCTGTAGCTGCATGTGTACAGTTCAGAGGCAGGATGAAGAAATGTCACCCAGGCTATCACCTGTCACCTGGGGATGCTTAACAAGTCAGGAATACAGGGCAGAGCCAAGACACTTTGCTGCCCAGGGTGGAACTGCAAGTCTCCTCCGCCCATCCACAAGTCCAGGTGCTTATAGCCCAAGGCCAGCTGAGTGAATTTGAAACCCAAGGCTGCAAATTCCATCAACACTTCTCATCTTTCTTGGCAGTAAATATATAAGTCATAAACAACTAAATAATTAACCAATTTTCCCCTTTTGTGACACCGCAAATCAGTTCCCTGAGACAACTACCTCAAGCTGTCTATCCATTGAGCCTACCCGTGGGCTTTAGAAGGAAAGAAGGAAGAAATGAAATGGTGATAGAGCAGTCATTTTACTCTCCTCTGTATTTTCTCTTCCAAAGATTTAAATGCATAGTCCAAATCACATCCAAGGCATCCAACCCAAATGGTTCAAAGTAAAAAAGCAAGAGAATAAACAATGGATAATGCCATGATTCTAGCCTAGTTTGGGAGCCCTTTTGACAGAATAGCCAGACAATAAGTAAGAGTAATTCATTGCCTATTTAAGTGGCACTTCTTCACAGTGGTGTAGAACATGCATGAAGTATTTTTTATTTAAGTTCATTTCCATTTGGAAGAATCCAGTGGTGTCCAGGTACTAATACTATTATCGTTGCACTAGCTGAAAGCCATACTGGTATGTCAATAGTTCTGACTAATGCACTGAAATCCATTGGATCCTTCCAAAGCACTTCTGTGATTAGTCCTTTTTGATTCGGCAGAGAGAGCTGTGTCATTCTAATTCTTAGACATATGGAAATAGTTGCAAAACATGAAATTGCAGAGAAATGTTAATTATGTGCCTCATACCAGAAGTAATCCAACCAAAGAGTGAGTTCGGTTAAGATCATTAAATCCAAAATGATTACCGGGTTGTATCAATGGCTCTTTAATATTCAAAATTATGTAGTTGATGAATCAAGAAAAAATGATAACATAGAATCAACCAACCAGTGCTATAAATACAACCATATCCAGGTACTGTGAAAATCTTTGTAAAGTCAATACAAATGGCCAAAATTATTTCTTAGATAAAATTTATTGCTTCACTTATGTATCTTAGTAATTTTAAAAACATAAATAAACAACAACACAAGTGTTTGTTGTTCTTCTTGTTGTTGTCATTGTTGTACAAGCTATCGAAACCAGCATTACATATCACTTAGTTGTGTCCATTTATTAGATCTATAACTCATCCTCCAGTTTGTGGACCCACAGGGCATTTAAGAACAATAGAAACTTGCAACAAAACAAATATAATCAATTTATCCAATATATGCAATGCAAAAAGGCTAGGACAGAAACACCTTTACCTGTTTTCCGAAGGCCATCTGAGTTTCAAGGATGAAAGGTTTCCAGAAGTTTGGTTGCATAACTTGAAAACACAGCATGCCTTATGGAATGTTAGCCTCCTTTTAGACAAAGATAGCAACTAAAACAGCTTCTAATCCATCCTACTGCACCAGGTAACCTAAGTATCCAATGATATTAGTACCAATTGGATGGTATAACCCGAATGCCACACAGAAAACCATAACAATATAAACTATACCAAAATAAGTATCACACTTGTTTGTTCCTCAGGTTGGCTCAACCAATTCTGTCAGCTATGCCAGGAGAGGCATGGATAATTTGTAGTCAATGTGAGAATTGAAAAAACATACATCAGCCAGGCTGAAAGACCTGGACTAACTGCTCCCACCACAAAAGGCCAGTGAGTTGGGACAAGCCTTCATCGCTTACCCCATTCTACTCCTGCTGATGACCATCTGAGAGTGGGAAGTTGGAAAAAAGAGGGGGAAAAGTCCAGCCTGATCTCAATTCCATGCAAAGTTATCTGAGAAGACTAATGAACTCAGTTTCTGAATATATGGTTGCTCCATCAGTCTCACTGAGTAATATGGGAGCTGAATTTTGGGCAGACATGCATAAGATTGTCCTGTACGTGGCTGAACAAAATCCCGAAAACAAATTGCAAATATGCATCGGTCAAGTCTGTGAGCGGACTGTTTAGCAATATAGTCCTGGATGGCTCAGTTATTTTGAAGTGCAAAATGCTTCTGCTTGAGAAAGTGACAAAAATGAGAAAAATATCTATTGCAGGTTTACACAGGCAAACTCCTGGGTAAAGCTCCTGATTTGCGGTATCAGGAAGTGCAATCACCAGTTAGCTGGCTGTTAAGTTTAGAAATTATCTGCTAGGAATTTTATTTCATTTTTAGACAGCAGCATACTAATTTACACAGTGTAGAAAAGCTTCTGCTACTCTGCTAATAGTAGCCATAGATTATGCAGAGTAACACTAAATTATTATTGGCTGGTTGTATCTGTTTTGCCCTCAGATAAAATTTACACAATTTTTCTTGCCTTAGTCTCTTCTTATTACAAACATAACTGCAATATTATGCAGCCGGCACTACGATCGCAAGTCAGAAAAAAGGCCAGAGCAGAAATTGTATAGATCAAGAAAACTAATTGTGACCAGTTACTGATTTCAGTTGCTTTGGTAGGTCATTAAAGCAGCTATGCCCATTATAATAATGATTAGCATTAATCACCACAAGAAATTTTGCTGTCAGGGTTACTGAATATCTTACAATGGAATGTGTGAGGCTGGGCAGGCAGCAGATTCCCAGCACTCTTAGCCATTATGGCTCAGATTAGATAACAAAGGGAAAGCGTGTGGGGTGTCTGGCAAGAAGGGTTCCTTCTGCTCAGCGAAAGCTCTTTCATGTTAAAACTTTTGAGGCTGATGAGGCTGTGGGAGCCACAGAGTCCTGGCAGGCCACCCAGGTTTAGTCCCAGGCCTGGTTTGGCTTTCTTCCTAAATGATAATGCTGGAAAAGGCTAATGCGACACATAATGGGAAAGACCTCAGCCTGACAATCTGGAGAGCTGCTGCCAGGACCGCCACCGCTATGATACCTGGTCAGATCATTTATGTGCTGTGAAAAAGGAGGAACAAAATTAAAAGGGCAATTTGCATATTCATGTATATGTATAAGTAAACATTTAGGGTTAATAAGTATAACTAAAACACAAAAATTCATTTCACTATTCTGGAGGAGATTGACAAGGTAAGCTGTGTGTTGGCTCAAGCTGCTCAGCCTGCTTTTCCCACAGTATTTCCATCTTCTAGGACACGCCAAAGCATTTCTAAAGATCCACACTTTGTACTGGAAGTAAAAAAAAAAAAAAAGAGGAACAGGTTTTAGCTTCACACTAACAATCTTCTAAGTGCATACCTGTCATGATTTTCTTCAAGATTCCTCTGGAAATTTTCTACTGCATGTGCACAATTGTGCTAAAAAATAATATCTTAGAATTTTGAGAATTTGAAGAATGCAGGAGTGGAGGTCAACAACATACTAAATGCCCAAGGCCAAACCAGAATTGCCCCAATTATATTTCTAAATTATGCTAACCCTGGCATACGGAAAAGAGCTTGGCTCACTGAAAAGGACCCCCTGGATTGGTTCCTCCACTTGCACCCCACTTGTTCACTTGCCTCTTGGTCTGGTCCAGGCAACCATGGCGGTGTGAAGAAGGAGCACTGGATGCCACTGCTTCCTGGCTTTCCATCAAAGAAGCAAGCTGTACCAGTGATGCAAAAGAGGATGAGGGGCAATATCAGCTGGTGATACTGGTGATGAGAAAATAGTCTTGGAGGTGGCCTATGAAATTGTTTTTGCCAGGGCCCACACTTCTTGGAGCTAGCACTGGGAAAACTGATTTGCCGTGTATTCAAGAGATGGAATTTATCAAGCTGGCATCTGATGATTGATGTCGTATTAGGAAACTTCTCCCCCTCCCCCTTTTTTCTTCCCAAGGAGACATAGTAGAATTTATCCAGCAAAGGCTGGATCCACCAAAAAAAAGTTACAAATTCTTTGTAAAGTGCTCCCTAGCATGCAAGACTCAACTGAACTTTGTCCAAATATTTTCCAGATGAGCATCATCTGTTCAGGATTGATGATATGGTTCTCTCTTCTGAAGGATGCAGTAGGTATTTTATTTCATTTCCAAAGGTTCTTCATGGCTATTCTACTAAAAATTAATACCAGAATGGGAAGGGGATAACGAAGCCTATGGTGACCATTCCATTGGACTGAATTCAAGAGAGCTAAGGGAGGAAGATTTTAAGATCTTGCTTAATTTGATTCAAAGAATGAAAAAGGTGGCTCAGACAGTCAAGTGGACATAAACTGCCTCCAGGAGTCTTGGTGTCTTCCATACATGGGTTCCAGGTTATTTACTATGTGGTACCGACAAAGTGGCACCTCAATTGGTATGTCATAGAATTTCGCTAAAACTACCCCACTGCAATGAAAAGTTTATGCTTCTAATCTCCCAAGCACAGCCTCAGGGGGGCTTTGAGCCTGCCTTGCCATCCTTCTGTTTATCATGGTTTAATGATTTTGTTTTTTGGCATCAACAACTAAGGAGAATTCCTTGGCCCAGTCTTTTGTTATAATACTTTAATAAAGTTGTGGCCTGCTTTAAAACCAGTTCTTTGTTGTCTAGTCTTCCTCCACTTCTTCCAGCAATATATTCTTATACCATAATCTATTGCAGACACAGCCTGGGGCTTATAAGAAGTGGATAATGTTAGATGCTACATAAATTGCATTTATTTTATTTTTCTGCAGCTTGTAGTTTCTTGATAATACATGACATTTTCTGGGTCCTATTTAAGACAGGCCAGTGGGATATTGATTTCAGTGTGAAATAGTGGATGATGGATTTTAACAGGCAACTTCACCTGTCAAAATATCTGCTTCCACCTTTCACAAATGTATCTTCCTATCCTATCAACTCTAAAAGTGTTGAAACTAAAAAACAGCTTCACAACAAGGCTGGGAAAATACAAGAGCTAACAAAGTAAGCATCATTCAAAGCCCATTGCTAATGGTGCTGCCAGACAGAACAATGTATTCTACATTTTATTTTCATTCCTGCAATGTAAAACTTCTCTTTGGTGTATGAAATGAATGTGTCTTCATACAGGAAACATTTTTCATACAAATGATTTGTTCCCAAACTGGTGCCACGTATTGAAGCAGAGGGTAAAAATGTGCACCTTTTTCTTTTGAAATAAGATGCTTTTTTGTTCTGTTAACCCAGACAATATTCTCAGGCTGTTTCCTTCCATTAGCCAATGTCTCTTTGGATAGTGCCACTGACTGTGCCACTCTGTAACCCTCTGAATTTGGAGCTTTATGAGCATCCAATAAGGGTGGGAGGAGCTCAGAGGCAAGGACGACTTTCACACATTCCCTGCCCTTCAAAAGACATAGTTGGCCCATTGCAGCCATCTATGTCTTTGGCCTCTTTTCTCAAGGAGGACAGACTGAGAATCTTCCAGGATTCCTCATGTCCCAGTAGATCGTCTCTGTCCTGCCCTCGTCCCCAGGCTGACTCTGAGCTTGGCCTTCCAAGGTGAGCTGGATTTGAACTCTGACCTACTGTACAGACATCTAGACAACAGCTAATGGCCATAAGATTACACCCTTGCTAAGGAAGACTCCAATATTTAGCTAGAGAATATTTCTGGTTAGGAAATTTGGGAGAAGTTTGTCTGTTCTGATGGTTTAGAGCCAGCTGAATGCTCCTGTCTAATCCAACACTGTAGTTCTATGCAGTAGCCCAAGCATCCAAACAGTCATGACTTTAAATTAGTTCTGTGCCATAAATTTCTCCTACTTTTGTTTAACATTCTCATTCTTTTGAAGAGAAGATGCTACTTTTGCAAATAAATTTAGTGGTGAAGACATTTCAGAGAAAGGGTCTTGGGTTGAATTCAGGTTTCTTGTTCTCAGCTTGCTAAGGAGGTGGCCGGGAACTTTGCACAGGTGTCCTGGCGCTCTCTATGGTGGCCTGTAGGATGTTCAGCATCCTACACTTCATTTACAGCCAAAGAAGAGATCCTAAGGTCGTTACCACCTTAGAGACTTTTCAGGAAACACAAGCAACCTGGGAAGCTAGTGGCAATTAGGTAAGCTTAAAAGCACCACTAATATAAATGATCAACACTTTGAGAATGAGGCAGAACAATGGAAGCCTCTTTTGTTGGAGAGGAAAATTTTCAGGAAATTGGAGGACAGATTTTGACTCTGCAGTAGCTCTGCTCCTTCCCAGACCTTGTTGCAACCCCTTGTCTCTCTCACCTGTATTGGGGTGGATGCAAAACAGAGGCCAGCCTATCAACATAGTTGATACTACTGCTGCACTGCTGATACTCTGTAGATTTGGTGCAGATCTGGATCAGAAGCTCAGTGTGTGGAGTAGGGGGCATTAAAGATCTGGATTGGGAGCCCTTCATTTACTATAGAGTAAAAATCAAAGCAAAGATGGAGCTGCTACATAGGGATGCAAGTAATGTCTGTTTGGGCCTAGCGTCTCCATTGGCCTCTTAGGGTCTTTGGGGATGCTTTGTGTTTTGCAGCCATGTACTGGAAGACTTCCATAGAAAGCAGCAGAAGAGGCTGGTGCATTCTCCTTATTTGAGGCATCATCATTGCCCTGATTTGAGTGAATCTTTTTCCTGTGGATTATGCCAACCTTCTCCAAACTCCACCTTCCATATGTTTCAGACTATAACTCCCATCAGCCACACCTAGCAGGGCCAAAGATCAGGAGAGCAAAACCTCTGGAGGGTGCCACATTGGGGAAAGCTGGATTAAGCATTATATGCATACCTTGAAACGGAACAGCAATTGGTTTCAATTCAGACCCAGCTCAGGACCTGCATTCTCCAACATGGGCAACTTTCTGGTTTCTATGTACTCTTTACACTGATTACGCAGTACCCCCTTTTCCCATGTAAAACGGGGCTGCACAACCCTTCAGGCTCAGAGAGCTGCATGTGGTTCAGGATGAGAGGCCACATGCACACCCATTGCATTCATGCAGATTTGAACCGCTCTTTCCACCCTGCCAGCAGCAGCAAATAAAAGAGCAGCTTGCATGAGCATGACTACAGAGGAACAGTGATGAAAGGGCAGTTTTGAAGGTAAGAGTTCTCTGTTATCCGGTTCACGGGGGGGGGGGGGGAGGCACGGAACAGCAGCAGACATGGGTTATGGGATCGTTGGGGACTGCAACCCTGCAGCTAGTTACCGGCAAAGGAGAAAAAGCATATTCTATTCCTTCCAGTGATGAGTCATGAGAAATGAAATGGTGGTTATGATATCTAACTTCTTTATTTAACAGATTGCTCCTTCATCCTGTGGTAACAATCAATAGAAGTTCTTCACTTTACATGGAAATAGAAATCGGTTCTTTCACGTATTTTAAAGAAACATCTGTTGCTTTGCATGGTACAAGTTGTGCATGAGAAACAACGTCCCACACACTTCAAAAGTCAATTTTCTGACTATGAGGAGTTTTGCTTTTTGGCGATTCTTCTGTTGTATGGCAATTGCACTGTCACATTTAAATATACCTCTTCAAAGAAGCAAGCAAGCAAGAAAATCACAATTCTGGAGAGATCTTTCTGCTTATTCAAAAATAAGAGGCTGTGCCTGAACCTGAATGGTTAGAAATAGTCAAACTGAAAGAATATGATGAAGCATAATTGCTAAATAGTTCCTTTTTCTTATGCCTCTTCCATAGCGACGTTTTCTTTCATTTGGCATTAACCATCAAGCCATCAATAGAACTGTGAACAATGATGACTTAAACAATTGGAGAAGGTAATACAAACCGCATACCTTTCCTAAAAATAAGAATGATTTTATGTTGGAATTTAAACTCTGTCATTCATTTTACAAAATCATTGCAATCCTTATTTTTTCATTCATAATGGCAGTGTTGTTCTAAGCATAACATAATTCCAGGGACAATTACCACCTTATTCTTTGGCTGCATATCAAATGCCTTTGGCGTTTCCTCTTCAAACATATCCCTCAAGGAGTGCCTTGCCTGAAAGCTGGCAGTATATTTCCAACAGGCAACTTCAGCTTTTCCATCTGCTCAACTACCCAGCATTCTTGGTCCCCCCTCTCTCTCCCCAGCACCCCCCTGCCTTTCCCAATCTCAGTGGCAAAAAGATATCAAGATTACAATTCTTTATCTCTGTAAAAACATCACTGATACACCCACAATGCATGTTTGTCACCCATAGGACTGGTCTGAACATCTGGCTTTCACTCTCACTGTCAGCAAAACACTGACTGTCTTCAAAAAGAAACTGCTGATTAAGGAGTAAAGGTGCGACCCAATGATCCATTTAATAATTTCTTTCTAGCTTTCCTGCTCTGCCCCTTAATCCATCATTTTTGAAATGACAAGGCTGCTCACTGCGTAATCCATTACATGTAGTACCAAGGAAAGATTCTCATGAATCAATCTGCATTTAATGGCACCGATCCTGATGAAATGCAAGGGCATCATGAAATAATTTCAAATTAGCAGGAAGATATTGAAAGTTCTTCAGACTAGCTCAAACCTTTTGCCTAAGAGCTTTCTACACAAGGCTGTTAATCTATCTACTTCTAAATTTGTCACAAAACTGCAATCTCAACTCTACCCAAAGAGCTTTTCCATTTCTGCTACATCTAGGTGGAGCTGTGCTGTAATACAATAACACAAATGCACAGGTAATTCCTTTGATTTCAGAAAACTGCATTTTACCCATTTTTAAAAAAATAACGTGCTTTTAAAACTGAAGGCCCAAACATCATCCAAAGAACCTGTAAACACCCATAAGAAAGCGATCACAAGCACATCATAAATGCCTCTTGTAGAAGAGTTCTCCTTTCTCACTTTAAATCTCATTTTCCTTTTCAGGACATGGGGCAGGAGGAGGAACAGGCTGGTTTAATGATGCAGAAACCAATCCATATTCCTTCAAAAGGAAATAAAAAGGTGGTGTCATGTTTTGTGCATGTTAGTATGAAATATATCCTGCAGCATTCAATTGGATTTACTTCCGAGTGCATAGAATTGCAACCTAATTCAAAAACATAATGCTGTTGGAGAACTGTACACAGCATTTTTCCTATGGCAGGTTTGGTTTAATGAGTACTCCTATATTATTATTATTATTCCTCCTCCTCCTCCTCCTCCTCGTCCTCCTCCTCCTCTGACTTAGAAAAGTTTACACCACTGAAATAAATGTGTTTCTATAAACTCATCTCTATACTGGATTGTGTCCTACAATGATCCTTTGCTGAATCATGCTGCCTTTGCTAAATTTATGAGTATGTAAAAGATAAATGATTGGATGCTTTGTTATTCAGTTGTAATTTTTCTTGAAGAAGGGGAGGATGACATTTGCTATTTGAGAAAAAAAATCCCCTGGAAGTCTATAGCTTGGGTCTCAATATGGCTTGAGTGGAGTTCTACTCACAGACAGGGTACTCTTGGTGCCTTCAGTGGAAGTCGGAAGGTAATTCTCACAAATTCTTTTCCCCTCCCTAAACATCTAGTCCAGAAAGAAATGGAACAGAATTTCCAGAAAATTGTGAAGTACAGGGAGTACCAAGTGAAGATTCCATCAGTGAAAATTACTCTTCAACCTTCTATTGGACTTTCAATTCAGCAGAAGCTCCCTTTAATAGTTAGAATCTCTGCTGGATCAAAGACCTTTCTGTTCATGGAAATCCTCCTGAGAATTCAGTCCATTTATATGAATTTGTAAAGTCTGGATACTTTAATAAATGTCAAGGAAAAGCCATAGTGCATCAAGTTCAGAATAACAGAGGTCAAAGAACTGTATGTAGATAAGAAAACCAAAGACATCCATGGGAAGGCTATGATAACATTCTGTACTAGTCTGGGCAATAAAACAGAGCCTTTGACAGGTGTGCTAGGCTTCAAGAGAGAGAGAAGGCAACCTCAGAAGAAGCTGAGTAGAATGGTGGAGAAGAAAGAGATGACCATGATGGTAACAAGGAAGTCAGGACTTAACCAACTTTGGTGGCAGTTCAATGGCAGCCTTAGTAGCATGCCAAGTGAAGAAGCTTTCTTAGGAATCTGGGTTTAGGTGTCATATAGGCAGGAGCATCAGGCAGCAATCCAGTGCTTCCCTGAGTGGTGTTTAGGGGACCAGAAACATTGAGGATTCTTTGGACTCTTGGCTCCAAGGCTGAAAACGAGTTCTGACCTCAGAGCTGGAGATCCGCACTCCAGTCTTCCTCCCACTGTTCGCAACTGAAAGAACTATGTTGGCTGCTTGCCGGAAGAACTTTCTGTCTCAGAGCAAAAAAAACTTGACCATAGTCAAATGATGCATAGACAATGATTCAACAGTGGTACCTTTGGCAGTGTTGAGAAAGACTGATGTGCCATTCTTCTGTGAGACATTTCCATATTTGTTAATGCATCGTGCAAGTTTGCTTACCTTAGTATGGCAAGCAGCTCATTCGACAGTAACAAATGTTTGTGAGCTGTCCTGAGGCTGTGTAGCAATGGGGACGGCATATAAAAACTTCAAACAAACAAACAAATAAATAACAAATGCGTTTCTCACTTTAATCCTTGGAGCCTAGTCCATACCACCTGTGTCTCGTACCTGAACAGCACCAGTTGTGCCAAGGTTGTTTTTGATCTCCTTACTGATTGCTTAGGCCATTTGCTTTTCCCAGTACTTGTCTGCTCAAGGGTTAAAGTGTATGAGTTAGTTGTGACACTCAGTTAGTTCTGGGCTGTCCTGCTTTCAAGGAAGACCACTTGAATGGGCTTCATCTTACCACTATGCAGCTAGGTTAGCATAAAAGGATTAGGACTGAAGCCTAATGTAAGGCTTGCCATTTCTGTAAGCTGCCTAAGTCCTCAAATATGGGGAAGTTATACCTTTAAAAGTTTCCCTATTGTTATCCCCAGAGTCATTCAGAACTGCTTTTTCCTTTAAGCAAGTTCTAATGGCTGTCACTATGATTTAAAGCCTTCTACAGAATCTCTCACACAGAGTATGGCTGCCTAAATTACTTTGGACCTAATTTTAGATAAACTGCTATAGCAAGTGTTGAATAAATGCATGAGTAAGCAAAGAAAAGGAAAACAGATATTTAACATTTGTGACTGGTGTTATCTTTCTAGAGTGTTTGAATAGAAGTAGTTTAGGTTTGTTAATTAGGTTCCGCGCACGCACACACAAAATCATGTTCAAACATATTACATTACATTCATCATCTCTCTAAAAACTTGTCGGTGTATTACCATAGGCTAAATAACAACTTAAAGTGATGATCAGCCCTCCTTGCATTTCTCTGTAAGATACTAGTTTATCCTTAGGAACGTTAATGCCAAAGCATGATAATCCCAAAGCATTAAAATGCATTTACTCAAACACCATTGTGGAGGTGAAAAATTAAGCTGCACAATTGAAAAGATGTTAACTTGTTAGAATATAATTCCTTTGCAATTACAGGGATGCTAGCTATATGCAGGCTGCTGTAAATCAGCATTTATTTATTGGTTTGTATATAGGAATATAAGTGCCATATCTATAGAAATGAATGGGAATACACAGAAATGCTTGTTCATTTCAGTGAGGTACTTAAAAAAAAGTTTTCCAGAGTGTTGTGCATATGTTCTTTCAAAATCAGGTTTCAGAATTTCAGGTTATTCCTGTGGTCTTTCCAGCGTGTGTGAAAGGTTGTCAGCATCTGTTTATCACCTTCCCTAGAAGAGCTAATCAGTGAGGCTTCCGGGACCATCAAGTCTGGAGCTGATGTCCAGTGCCCCACTCAGCAGAACGAGCAGAAGGACAACCACACACACAGCTGTGCTGGCTTACTACCTTTTGAAGTAAGCACAGGAACACACACAGCCATCCAGAAGGACTCACCCACTCATAAAACCATTAAGTCTAGAGTTTAAAATTATGTAAATGCACCACTTCACATGACCACTCAATGCATAATAGCTGATTGAAATTCCTGCACATGTTAGCTTCCTGTCTGTAGCCTGACAGTTGTGCACAGCTGTTTCCATGTGCGGGATGAAGATTTTGGCATCCATCATAAATCTACTTCATTGCTCATTTGTACTGCTATGCAAAATTTGCTTAATTGCATACATGACAATGGTACCAAACAGCTGTCCTTTTGCAGGAATTCAGCATGGGTAGACATTTCAAGAGGCATCCTATGCTCCTGTGGTGTGAGGGAAAGCAGACCTAGCTCTGTTATGTGCCTCGTGGATCTTGCAGTCTTGAAAAACAAATGGAGAAAGTAACAAAAACCATAAACATCCTTATGAGGCACTTGAATACTGCCAGACCCGCTTAAGTATACTAATCAGTCCTCATTAACAAAACATAGCTCAGATGTTTCACTTCTGAAATTGGAGGAGCCTTCTTTTGCCTCTTTCAGTTAGGCTCAGCCTGGGACATCTACAATTCATGCCTGTGAAACATGTAAGCCATTTGCTCTTGCTCCTATAAAATGCAAAAAACCCTGCGATCACTCTCTGCTATGTTCCACTCCGATTTGTTTCAGTGAAAAAACAGCATATGGCAACATTATACAATGCCTGCTGCAAAGTGATAGGACTGGGAAAATGCACTGGATAGGAAATGCTCTCTCTCTCTTTCCAGTGCTCCAGTCTGCCACAAGCAGAACCAACATCAACATCTGATGTAGTGACACAGTTTTGGGTTCCAGCAACAGCTGCTAGAATCCATTGACAATCATGCTGCATTAGTAATGGAGATGTTTGTTGTGGGGTTATTTAATTGGACAGAAACACAGAGAGACAGCTTATATTGTCTGTGTGTGGTTGCCAGGAAAGAAAACATAATAGCATGCGTCTTCTGTCTCTCTGACTTAGAGTCCTCTTATGGCTGGTTCAGTTGTAGTGTTCCCAGCTTCACAAAGTATAGCCAGGGACAGCACTGGTTCCATGGGTCTTCTTCCTCTCCTCCTCTTAGCATCAGTGCAGAGCTCCTGGTTCATTTGAATTATTCTGGATTACATCCAAACTGAGGAAACTCTAGGAAAATAGCCATTCTGCTTCTGCTGAGCCTCCTGAGCTGACCACTAGCTCAACTGCAAGCTAGCTCTTCCTAAAGCAGCCCTGGAGATGACCAGAAATGTTCATTTTTCAAATAGAGCAAATCAGCAGAACTTGTTCTGTAGACCTGCTCATTCCAGACAAGAGCATTTTAGCACACTGCTGGCTGTTTCAGGAACTGCTAACTTCACTTTCCTCTAGTGGTGCGTTCTGATTGCATGTGAGAAGCATCAGATACTGCCTCTAAGAACATAAGAAAAGTCCAGATGATCAGACCAATGGTCCATCCAGTCCAGCACAATGAAAAACCAGCTGTCCACAGAATCCTTCAAGCAGGTTGGATATAGAGTTCTTCCTGCCCAAGCTGCTGAGCTATTACTTAATAGATATGTCACCCCTAGTTTAAGGTAAATTTACTCTCCAGCAATTGAATATACTTTTTTTTAGCATATCTGGTTTATTCAGTTCTTTTGTCCTCCCTCCCTCCCTTCAAGCTGCATTGTGTTCATCATCATTGTTCTTGCTTCCCATGGTCAAACATGAGTTAGACATGAATTGAACCAAACTTTTGTGCCCACCATGTTGAAAGAAACATTAACTCCCAATAGAAAGCAGGAGACCACCAGTCTTATTGCCATTTCTCAGATTGAATGAAAATGTTCTTTTTATCCATTTTTTCCCTGTCCTCCCTGAAGAAGACAGTCATGCTGGGAAAAGCAGAATGCAAATGAAGAAAAGGAAAACCAAATATGAGATGAATTGCGTCCATAAAGGAAGTCACTGCCTTGGATTTACAAGTGTTGAACACAGCTGTCATGGATATGGCATTTTGGAGAGCTTTCATATATCAGGTTGCCATAAATCAGAGATTACTTGATGACACATAACAATTCTCTCTCTCTCTTTCTCTCCCCCAACCCCCCCCCCCAAACACCAAGTTAGGCAATCAAAGCTGCATAAACTTGCTTAAGGGGCCCCACAAATGTAAAATGCTCTTACTAAAGGTATTCCCAAAACCCTGAGCATCTTTCAGAAATGTTGTACAGGCTTTCTGTTTCATCTGACAGTGGATGGCATGGTAAGGATGGTGAGGCATGGGTCCTAAAGCTGTGTGATCCAATTCATCTTGATTGTCTATTTTATGTGTGTCATATTGACTTATTTGGGTTTGCTGGAATTGCTGCACTAAAAATCTAAGCATGTAATTACAAACAGTATTATGAAATGACCAGGGCGCCATACATTTCAGTTGCCTGGCTAACTAGCTATTATCTGTGGTCATCAGAAACACCCTTTCTCTTCACCTCCACCCACTCATAATAGTTACAGAGGAGTTGGGGAAAGGTGGGGGGGGGGGCATGCTGGGCTCTGGCTGCAAGGCAGCAAGGTGTTGTTGGCCTTTTGCAAAAACCCAGCCAGCAGGGAGTGAAAGAAACCATCTGCTCCCTCCTCTGACTTCTCCATAAACTGCAGAAAGCCTAAGGGAAAGCTGTGTGGGTTTTTCCTGCTTTCATTCTGGATTTTATTGAAGATACAAGCAGCTCAGACCCTTAAAAATCAAACGAAGACATTTCATTTCTACCCTGATATAACTTTGTGTTGCATCCACCATGAAAGGAAGTTAAAAGAATATGCAAACTTGATTAGCTAAGTAACATAGACACGTTGCATTGCTGGCAACATTCCATGTATTTTAACCTGTCCATAAAAACAATATGGGCATCTAACTTCCTTACCAAGGCTCAGTCTAAGATCCTTACGTACTTGCAGAAGCATAGCGCCTTCCAAATTCAGATAGCTTACCAAAGCCATTCTTCCTTAGACAAGCAGGTGTTTGTTCAGATGTGATTAGTAATAACCCGCATTCCCACCTACCCTTGCAGACAAAGCTAACTTTGGTGAAATACTGTGAATTCCAGTTCTGGACTAAGCACACACACAATAGAGCCAGCCCCACTCTCTGCAACCTCACAAAGCACACTCCTTAGGCAAGAGAACTGCAAACTTGTTCAGCTCTGTGCTGGGGACAGCAGAGGGGTCCAGAGGAGGAAAAAGCAGTCCCCTTTGATGACTGTGAGTGAAACTGTAATTTTCCTGAAAATGGGTGAAATGAGCCTCACAAAAAGTCCAGGGCAGGATTTGATTCACCACAGATGTCAGTGTACTCATTGGAGGTGAGCATGCACCTTTTGTCCGTTCCAGATCTTTAGAGAATGAAGTTCACGCTATCATTCAGCTATGACACCTTGATAGAATCCATTCTTCCGAAGGCAGAATCAGCAACTGTGTTGAGATGGCTAATGCTGGGCTGTGATGGGGTGGAATTCTTTGTGCTATTCCTATTTTGAGCCCAGTGCTGTTGTCAAGGTGTTGCTATCCCAGAATATCACTGGGGATGCCTCCAGATGTTGCTCAGAATAGTAAGAGGAGCAGCTAAAGCGAAAGAGTAACAGAAGAGCTTAAGAGCTGCTTCTATTTGCAGGATTGTTAGGATACAATGCACAATAGCAGTTGTTCTAGCTGCGCTGGTTCTACCAGTTTGTATGGGAAAGCAATTGAGAGACAACACCCTGAATTTAAAGCAAGCAATTGTGACTGACAAGCACTCCAGTTCAAGAAGACATTATGGATAGAAAAGCTGAATCTTTGAGTCAGTGATCTACCTATCAGAAATAAAATTAGTAGTAATAGTAAGAGGAGGAGGAGGACAAATTTATATTCAAGTCAATTCACAAACATTATACTGCCATAACCTGGTAAGCTATGGTGCTATATTTTCTCTAAGGCTTCCTAGAGAAAATGGGTACAATTATAAATGTAAATCAACTGGATGGCACAATGAAGCACTCCTAGATATCCTGTGGATTTCTCTCTTGTTTGCTGGAATCACATACTGGATCTCTGTCAATGCACTCAAGCATTCCAGAAGTGTTTTATTTTCACCCCAAGGGCTTGAAGTCTAGAGCCTTGTAATTCTTTCAGCCATCAGAGAAAGAGCATGCTGCTTGCAACCCAACCATGAGAACTCTACCCTTGCATCTACAATAAAGTCCATCTGCTAGAGCATGGTATCATATTTGGACTTTATTGCACAGACATGACTTCAGAGTTAAGACATTCAAGTCAGCAACTGGTCTGATCACAGAAAGAGAGAAAATGGAAGGGGGGAAATCAATCAATAAAGCGAAATAAAAATGTAAGCCACCTTCTTTCGTTTTGGAGTCTGTGGAAGCAGCCGTAGCTATTAGAAGTTAATCCCCAATTGTTCTCCTCTTTGACAGTCTGATATGTGTGAGGATTTAGGCTGCAGAGAATGAAAATGTCACACTTATACCTTTAGGCTTGTTCTCATCTGGCTGAGTTTGATGTGATTTGATGGCTCAGAAGGCTGGTTTGGAATTATCGTAGTCATGTTCAATACCTGACCTTCCGAGGACTTGCTTGTGGCCTGAAAAGCACAAAGCACAGTCTGTATAACATTAACTCCCACCCTCAACCCCCCTCCCCACACTCACCTAAGTTCTGCTGTCTACTACCTTGGAACGCTATTTGCAAAAAGGAGAGAACTACCAACAGGTTTAATAACACTGTTCTAAACAATAACTGGGAAAATACAGGTTGTATTTATGGCCGTTAAAATTAGCCATTCTAAAAACGTTTTTATTAGCTTACTATTTTTGGTAATAATGTTTACAGTTAAGAATATATAGTTTATTTCTGTTAAGCAGAATTTCAGAAACACACACACTAGTATTCAAAAACAGCCTTGAGCATCAAATTGGGACTTTTTGCTCCAGGGTCATTCAATTAAGTTCACACCTGTCATATCAGATACAACGGATTGGTACAACATTGGTAATACTATCCAGTTACCATAACTAGATAAGCAGGAATGCCCAGCAAGCTAATTCCCTCTTTACTTTTCCTTTCTCACATTGGAAGAAAATGTGTCAAATCAGAGTGTGCAACCATACTTATATCTGAAAGCAATGGTGCAGCTGTAAAAGACAGGACAGAAGAAACACGTGGCACCACAAATGCTTATCAGTGGCAATGCTTATATCTGCAGCAAGCCATATCCCTAATGAGATTGGCTCCGGGTTTCAGTGGACCTTTAATATGAACCTGATGTGAGAACCAGTGTAGTGTAGTGGTTGACAGCACAGGTCTGGGACTCAGGCGAACTGGGTTCTAGCCCTTGCTCAATTAGGTAACTAGGTCACAGATTCTCAGCCCAACCTACTTCACAGGGTTGTTGTTGTGGAGATAAGATTGAGAGTAGGAGAAGGAAAATGTTGTAAGCCACTTTGAGTTCTTGAAAAAAGAAAAAGGTGGGATATAAAACTAATAAATACATACTTAATACTCCCATGTTGAGTGATGGGTGAGCGGCGTGGCACGGCTTCTCCCTTTTTCCATTCCACTTTGTTTCTCCCATATAGATGAATGGGTAGGATAACTTGCTAGACAAAGTGGGTGTGTACTAGAAGTGGTTCTCTTCCATTGGGCAGCCCACATGATCCATGATGTTCCTTTAGGGCCTTTATTGTGGAGAAAGCTGCCAGCCCAGGCGGGTATCCGATTGCCGGTTGTCCTTTATGGTGCAATGATTCTGGACCATGTGGTCCAGAATATGCTCCTGCCAACTGCACTTGGAGCACATGGATAATGACAGCCCATGAGCACAGGGCTAAAGTGGATAATCATCCAGTCCTCTCCAGCAACACTTGGTCTTTGTCAACCAGCACAATTCATTTAGGAGAACAGAGGTATCTTTATTGGAGAAACAGCATTCGGGGAAATAAATGTCCTCTAATTTCTGCATAGCATTTCAAATCTAGCTGAGTTTGAGTATTTTCTTTTTAAAGTACAAAACCATTTTATTTTCTAGTCTATCCTTCTTGTTGAAAATCAAATTCCCGAACCTTAAAAAATACAAACATTCATATTTGATGAAACTGAAAGGCCCACAATAGTTGTTGGGTCAGCATTTAATATACAGTTGAGATTCTGTGGGAAACACAAGAGACTTGTGCTGTTGGAGAAAGATGTTACTCTAAAACCATTCTTATTGGTTGCAAAGTTGCACTTGATTGATGTCAAAAGGGTGCCTGTCAGATCTATGTGCAAAAATGTATGTGCAGTGAAAATATAAGGTATAAATTGCTCACCCTCCACCTGACTTACTCATGTGAAGGAATGGTTTTATTACTCCTGAAATACCAACAGCACAAGAGAGGTACCTTTACAAGGAAGAGGGCTTTTCTTTAATCCACTTCCCAGCTCCTCTCCTATCTGAAGCAAGCTCCATCCAGGCTTAGCCGGCCTTCTTGGATGGCCAAGTACCATCCATTTCCCCCACTTATTTATTTATTTATTTATTTATTTATAACATTTATATGCCATCCAATTACTTGCTTCTCTGGATGGCTTACAACATAAATAAAATTGACATCCCACTCTGGCCGCAAGTTAATAAAAATACAACTGTAAAATTCAAAAGTAAGACATATTAAAATATTGATTAAATAAAAAGGTCTTAACCTGGTGCCAAAAAACATACACTGACAGCTCCAGGTGGATCTCTCTGGGGAGCGCATTCCATAGCTGGAGTATCACCGCAGAGAAGGCCCTTCTCTGGGTAATCTGTCTCCTAACATCTTTCACAGAGGGTTCCCGGAGGAGGGCTTCTGTTGCCGATCTCAGGGGGCAGGAGGGCAAATAGGGAAAAAGGCGTTCCTTTAGGTATCCTGGTCCCAAGCCATTTAGGACTTTATAGGTAATAACCAGCACCTTGAATTGAGCCCAGACTTCGATGGGAAGCCAATGGAGCTGATAGAGGACTGGAGTTATATGGGAATAACGCCCAGTCCCTGACAGCATCCTGGCAGCTCTATTTTGCACCATCTGAAGTATCCGGACTGTTTTCAAGGGCAGCCCCACATAAAGCGTATTACAGAAATCCAACCGGGAAGTAACCAATGTGTGTGTTACTGTTGCTAGGCAATCCTCCTCCAGGTAGGGACGCAGTTGATAGATTAGCAGAAGCTGAAGGAATGTGCTCATTGCCACCACCATCACTTGGGCTTCCAAGGACATCTCCAGGTCGAGGAGCACTCCAAGCTGCGGACTCTGTCCTTTAGAGGGAGTGCAATCCCGTTCAGGGCAAGGCCCAAGTCACCTACCCAGGAGCTTGAATCACCCACCAACAGAACCTCCGTCTTATCTGGATTGAGCTTCAGTTTATTGGCCCTCATCCAGCCCATTACCTCGGTCAGACACTGGTTCAGTACAGCCACTGCCTCACCTGGGTTAGTTGAAAAAGAGAGGTAGAGCTTGGTGTCATCAGCATACTGATGACTCCGCAGCCCAAACCTCCTGATGGCCTCTCCAAGCAGTTTCATGTAGATGTTAAATAGAAGGGGGACAAAATGGAACCCTGCAGTACTCCATGGCAAAGTTGCCATGGTGCAGAGCCAACGTCCCCCAGCACCACCTTCTGGAATCAGCCATCAAGGTAGGAGTGGAACCACTGCCAAGCAGTGCCTCCTACTCCCAGTCCCACCAGTCTATCTAGGGGGATACCATGGTCAATGGTATCGAAAGCCGCTGAGAGGTCCAGGAGAACCAACAGGGACGCACTCCCTCTGTCTCTTTCCCTGCACAGGTCATCATCCAGGGCAACCAAGGCAGATTCATTACCGTACCTGGGTCTGAAGCTGGACTGAAATGGGTCCAGATAATCAGTATCATCCAAGAGTACCTGGAGTTGTCCCTCTACCACCTGTTCCAACACCTTGCCCAAAAACGGGATGTTGGCCGCTGGTCTATAATTGGCGGCCATCTCTGGATCCAGAGATGCCTTCTTTAGGACAGGCCTGATTACTGCCTCCTTTAAAGAAGCGGGCACCCAGCCATCCCTCAGAGAGGCATTAATAACCTCCAGGATCCAGGAACCAGTCCTGTGTTTGGTTTTGGTCAGCAGCCACGAAGGGCAAGGCTCGAATAAGCAGGTGGTAGGACGTACTTGTCCAAGCACCTTGTCTACATCATCGGGCCGCAGTAACTGAAATTCATCCATTAATATCTGACTGGACGGGGTCATTGGTGTCTCCCCTAAAGGATCTGACTCAATTGTGGAGTCCAGCTCATCACGAATCTGAACGATTTTCTCCTTGAAGTGCTGGGCAAAGTTGTCACAGCGGGCCATCGATGGTGGTACAGGATCTTTCTTAGGGCCAGGGTGTATCAGCCCATGTACCACTCGAAAAAGCTCCATTGGATGCTAGTAGGTTCTACCCCATCTCACCTCAGCCTGAGGGCACTGCAGCACCATGGAAGTTGTAGGATATGTTTCCATCTAGCCTTTCACAGGATGTTACCCTTGTGCAGTATTTCCATATTTACATAGCAGCAATCATGCTACCATTTCCAGACAGAAGTTTTAAAAACCCATATGTTGCATGCAAATGCAATAAAATCCTTGGTTCTTCAACATACATCATGGTTAACAACAAAGATTGGCATTGCACGATACCAAAGATACCAAATGGAGATGTAAACCAAAAGTGTTGATTACATGTATGGAGATGTAAACCAAAAGTGTTGATTGACATCTTAACAGCATCAGCATATCTTGTGTCTTGGGGAAGGCTTATTTATTTATTTAGCATATGGCGATGGGGCAATTAGCCAGGAGTTTACAATGCTAATGCAGAGGGGCTGTTTGGCAGCCCACAATTGCTAGTTTGTTCTGTTCACGCTCATCCGCTTATCCGATGTGCACCACAGGGAGCATACTAGCTCCACACACATGCAGGCCAGCTGGTGTTCGGGTTGCCGGCTCATCTGGACTTCCGGATGAGCCTTTTAAATTATGAAGTATTAAACTTCATATGAGTTGAATCCATACTAAAAAAGTCCTACGACTTCCAGCATGCTCCAACCACATATACATGCTGGGATCATTTTTCTATCTAAACTTTGGAGCATAGGACTGTGTCCTGATTTAATTAGTTAATTATACCTGATTCCTATTAAAATATATCAGCAAATCAATGATTGTCTTCAATGGGACAAATTAGTCTTCAGTGGCAATCCAGTGCAGCCAGTTTTGTTTGTTTGTTTTCCTGAATCCAGCCTTATTTTCTCTCTCCTAATCTCTCCCTATTCTCTCTATTCATGTGCCTCCCCCCATAAAAGGCACATTTACCCATGTCATGTTTGTTCAGCAAAGTATGAAATTGTAAACTTGCGCTAACTTTAAATTCAAAAATCAAATAAACAATTTCCCCCAAGGTATAAAAGAATAAAGTAGTAAAAAGTAAACTATAAAGTATAGCAAAGAACAGTAATTCCACGTGACTCTTAAATGTGCCACCCTGTAAAACTGCCAAGTGGCATTATGTGCCATTATTTCACTCTAGTGTAGCATAAATGACTTTCCTTGGACTGACCTAGCTTCAGATCACCTCCTTTCTTGTTTCTCCTAAGGAATGCTCTAAACAGCCAAGATCGGGTCTTGTTATTTCCCCATAGGTATGAATGCAAAACAGCCCAAGGATCTCTAGCAAAAATGGCTTCTGGCTCCAGGTTATGATCCCACTGTCTAGGGTAGAATGTTATGAGTGCCATATGTGGTGTAGGAGATAAATTATAGTATCCTTCTACATGGATCATGTGTGGATAACATCAGCATACTTAGGGTTGGGTCTAATTTCACACTGGTCCAGCTGCAATGGCAGAGGAGGCTTTCCCCACCACCTGCTTCCCAGGACAATCCCACCAGCTCTCTGAACATGCTGCACAGAGAATAATGAGCCCTGGTGGATGAGGTGAGCTCCAGTATGGAAAGGGAAGTTACCTGCAAAATTCAGGCAACAGAAAGTTCCATGAGTGGAGCTCTTCCCTTTGTGAAAGGTCCTTGCTTCTTAAAGAAGATAGATCCTGGATCCAACCCTATATACATATATATGAATCATCATCTTGGTGAATATCAGGACTCACCAAGATCAAGCAACACAGTTAGCATCATGTGGAGAAATTATTAAGTGAAGTTTCAGACTCAGATTAATTCCTGAAGCATCCCTACAGCATTGCAGAAACCTCGAAGGCCAGTAGAGAAAGTGATACAGAATCAGAGCAATGCCACACAGCTCCTGTTCTTGCTAGGGAAGGGTCCCACTACATGGAAACAGGATTCCACTCGATGCAAGGAGTGACCCTCACCCTGCCGAGGTTTGCTGTTTGTTTTCTGTTGTGGTATGAGGCTTAATCTACCCTTCAGTTCTCCAAGCATTTGGAAGAAGAGTAAGGAATGTTCATAGATGCAGGCAACCTACTCTCTCTTTCTGGAATCATGCAAGTCTTCTGCCTGGGCTTGGAGAAGGAATCTCTTGCCAGGAAATCAGAAAAGCTGGAATCAATCCTGATGAATTTATCTATGCCTAACCCAGATGAAGAACTTTTGATAGGAATTCACTAATCAGACTATTTCCAGTTCATTAGTTTGCGATAAAAATAAAAGTAAAAGCTACATGAAAAAAATAACTTCAGTACATATTTCAAAGCATATTTTCTTTTGAAATAGACTTTATGGAATGGTTGGTTATTTTTTAAAGTCAAATACTGCATCACTCTAGGGCAGTATCCAACACGGTCCCCATGGAAGTTGCTCTGCTGTTCACATGATAGGAAGCTTCTGACTTGGATTGGAATTCTATCATTTCCTTTAAAAACAAGAAACGACTGGAGAAGGCCAGCAGAGCTTACAGAAAACAGAGCCACTGCCATGTTCTCTTTTGGAAATAAGCATTCCTGCTCATTTCTAGGGTTGTTTTAGGAAGTACTAGTTTCATGTTGGACCTCTGGTGGACCTGGATGTTACAACAGAATGAGTGACAGTGCAGCAGCAGTATTGGACACTGCCCCATTCCAAGATACACATTCATCCAGGAAGGACAGACCAGGTTGGGACATTTCACTTACTACTGGAATTCACAGAGGTTAGATTTCTCAAGCAGTCCTAATTTTAAAAACAGTGCTGCATTAATTCTATAGTGTAGGTTTTGTCCTTCCAGGTGACCTATGGTCACTTGAGCTTCTTGATTTCAGGATGCTGATCCATTATGCTTTGAGTCATCCTTCTTGGTTTTTCTCCAATAGTTTTATTATATACCTTACTTATTGATGTATGTTGAAATAACTGCAGTACAAACAGGAACACATTTAACTTCTTGACATTCTTTCAAACAACTTGTGAAGACTGGCATTAAATTTAACAGATGATTACAACAAATTCTGACTTAATAATAACCTGTCTGGCTAGTGGAGACATAACAGTATCTGCACAAGATGTTGGGTGTTCCTGTCTGCCTTTTGTTGGCAGTGGAGGTTCTTTCCCCCTCCTATATATTTACATAGGGAAATAAAAATAAAATTTGACTAGCTGCAATGTTCTTTGTCAATAAAAAGATGGCAGTTATTATGAAATAAGAGGGAGCCTTTAATAGGTTTGCAAGGCTCTTGCAGATGTTCATGTCTGACATTTCCTTTTTTGCCTTCATCATTTATTTTACTCTGACTCTTTAAACCATAGTCTGATCTACAAAAAAGTTGTGTGGGGCAAGGTGCTGGCACATGAAAGGATTATTTGAAGAAAATGAAAAGGGGCTTGTAGAGAGGGAAGGGCACACAATAGCAACGTAGGAGGTTTTCTCCGATTCCAAAGTTGCAGGCCAAGGAGCCTCTCGGCATGTTTGCCTCTTTCATAAAACCTGGATATTCAGTTCCTCAGGAAATGCTCAAACTGCAATCAGTGCCCAGGAGGATCAGTCCACTTATAAACAGGCCCTCATTACTCAGTGTATCAGAGCAAAGTCTGGGTCATGCTGACCACTGCTACCCAGCATCTTATGGGTGCCTACGTAAGGACACCCTGATTCTTGTGCCTGTATGCCCTATGGCCATTCTATTTGTGCAAACCTCCTTAAACCAGACGGACCTCCTCTTCTCTGCAGCAGCCTGTGCAGATGTGCGTGCCTGCTTTGCTTTGTTTTGGCATCCTACGTACAAACGGCATCTTTTGCTTCCCTTCCTGCCCTGGACTCTGCATTTTCTCGCATGCCTATGTTCCTCACAATTGGCAGGTTTTCATTTAGACTTCCTCAGTGAGTCGGCCCTATATCAGCTCTCTCTCAGCAGTGTCAGCAAGCAGAGACGTATTTACTGAGGAAGGAGGGGTTATAGTCCTCTATTCATGCTACTTATAGGCAATCAATTCATGCCAGAGCCATCACATGAAGTCAATGTGATGGTTTTACAAAGTGCGTGCGAGCTCCAAATTACATCCCTCGATGCTGCATCCAGTAAACAGCTCATGATAGAACTCATTCACCCATGGGCCATTATACCCAGAGTAGCAGCCTGACAGGGCAAGAAAACACATAGTCAATTTATTCTGCAACTAACAGGCTAAATCTATTAAGCAGGGAGGAAAGTTTAAGAAAGCAGCAGAATCTAAATAGGGGAAAGGTTTCAAAGTCAGATTTGCTGCCTTCCCCTTCAAGTGTTTTGACTTCTGTGCCCAGTTATATTTGCAAAACAAAGAATTTCAAAGAGTGACACAAAAGGCTGAAGAGCGGACACAGTTCAGTTCTAGCTTTAAGAAGTTTAGGAGCATATAGACTCCCTCTAGGCTATCTGTGGGGAAGAAGAAATGGTATGTGCACTGAGAAGCATCCATAAAGGATCTCTGGGCTTTTATTGCTCTTCTGGGGTAGGAGGTGTTACATGTCATCCTCTAAAGCCTGGAGCTAGAAGGGTAGGTTTGGAGATCCTGACATAAAGGCCAAATTGTGCCAAATGCAGGGTCACAAAAGTCAGCATTTATAAAGAGCCAGGGAGTAAGTAATGGAAATAGACTTGAATGGGGGGAAATATTATTTTCAAAAGAGCAACATGGAAGATTTCGCAAGCTCCCCCAGAAGACTATACAAGTGCAAACAAAACATATAAATCAGCTCCATATATTCCGGAAGTGGCCAGTTGGCTGGTGCTGTGTTGCTTCAGATAAATAGGAAGCCTTATTGCCAATAAATAAATTAATATCCAAATTGTCAGTCATGAGAAAAGCGTGGCCACAAAAGTTAAAGCGGTTGGCTATTAAAATGCACAATGCCTGAAATGCTTCTGAAGATATTTGCCCCATTGCAAAGCAGAGGAGCCATACCTGAATCTGCTAGGTTTTTTTTATTATTATTATTTTTAATTACGTAAACACATTGACTCTGAATGTGCAGGACAGGTTCTGTACTCTTTGTTACTGCATATGAATGTTTCCTCTCTGCTCTTATTTGTTCAGCTTTTCAGTATAGCATAGGATTTGCAGTGTTCATGATACAGAATCACTGAATAATTGCAGTACTTATCTATTAAAAATCTGAAAATAGCAAATGGTTATCTCATCCATTGTTTCTCTGTTTACACGCCAGAGTTTTCTCTATTTTCTTCTATTCTACTTTCATCTCCATTTGTATCTGTTCATTAATTTAGATTAATGACCAGCCTGATTTTATCACTGAGTGAAATGTTGTGGCAAAATTATGCACAAAAAAGTAGAATGCTCCTTGATATAAAGCAAAAATAAAAGAATTAATTAAAAATGGAACAATTCTCAGTTGAATGTGTGTGTGCTAGTTAAAGCATTCAGATTTTGGTAAGCCTTTCAGAATGCCACGATAATGAAATTGAAGGCTGTTCTTTTGATAGGCTAATAAAACTAGTTTTGTATGTTTCCATGGTCAATAATAAGCCTGGAAAAAAATAATGCCTTCCTTGAAATACTTGTGATACAGGGACTTGCAAGTCTGTAAAATCTTCCTTCCTAACCTGCTCTAGGTATAAAAGACAGGGAAAGTAGATGAGAAAGGTGGCAACTGTTATATCTTCATAAGTCACAATATAGTAAGAGAAGTATGAAACTCTGTGTGTGTGTGTGTGTGTGTGCACGTACGTGCACATGCATGCATACTTGTGTGTGTGTGTGAATAGCTATAATAAGGGTAAATTACATTCAGTTTTACTGTATTGTGCTTGAAGTTTCTGTAATTTGGAGTGGATTTTTTATTATCTGTTCTTCTTCAGCAGAACTTTGTCTCATAACCTCTAGCATCTTCAACAGGAAGTCTGTAATCAGTTACCTCTCCTTCCCTAGCAATACACTGATCTCTCTTCAAATATGGCTGTTTCTGTCACTTTTCTCTTGCTTTTCAATTTGAGCAAAGGCTTCATTTAAAGCCCAGCATGAGCCAAAGATTGCACACTGGAGGTCAGTTGCTTTTGTCTCCTGTGATCTGTAGTTGGAAGGAAATGCCTGCTATTCTAAGAGATACAGAACTTGGGGAAAGGCAAGGACAGAAACAGCAGCTGTGCCATATGCTACCCTGTGATGTAGCTCCTAGCATCTTTAATGCTCACGCAATGGCATTTATTGAACTAGTGCATGATGTACGTAAAGATGACCCTGCCAAAATAGAAAGAGAGCCAATGGGCATCTTTAGTGCATGGCAATTGGCTATGACCTCTCTTTCAAACATAGAGGTAGACAGACAGACCGACTGACCGACCGACTGACCGACCAATGTTTTCTTCCACTTCCATTTCATTTTATGTGTATCAGAATTACAGAATTGAAAAACAAATTGCTGACCATTGTCAGAATATAATAGAAAAGGATCAGAAAATTCATTTCAGGTCTAGTCATACATAAATAAGGTCTTGGATAAGAATTCCGTGCAAATCTTAGGCTACCTAGCTAAATAGCTCTTTATAAAGCAGCAATGTCCCTGGACTATACCATCCATACTAAAGATGGGGTAGACACTCAAATCATGGAAACTCAGCTTGCAAGCTGAAACAATATAGTCACATTGACTAAATGAGCAGATAACTGCATACAGAATGCCTGGTTTCTCACAATAGAATAAGCCATGGTGGCTTAATGAACCAGGGGTCACTCACTATGTTGCCTGAACCCAGGCAGAGTGGCTAACAAACCATGATCTTCTGTAGCTCTTCATTGTTGTTGCTGTTGTTGTTGTTGTCATCATCAGAGAAAGTACATCTGGATTATTTATGTGAACAGGAACATGATTCATAAAATTATGAAAAATGTGTTTCCTAGAGCTCAGCATTTCTTACCTGTGACCAAAGAAACAAACATACAACAATAAAAGAACAACAAAGAGTAAAAGAACAACAAAGATTTTTGTGGGACCTTAAATACTAACACCATTAGGACAAAATCCCATGCACATTGAGACAGAAAGGAGTGCTACAAGTCCCAGTATGGGCCAGCCAGATAGCTGGGGCATGCTCAGAATTGTATTATTTCTTTTGCTCTAAACATGCATAGGATTGTATCCTTATAGCTGCAATTGCATAAGGACTAAAGTCCTCTTCCTCAGACACATGTCATTTAAATATCCTTAGTTACACAGTACAGAATTCCAGATACTTAACTGTTGAAAAGATAGAAGCAGTGCTTGAATTGCAGGGGGAGCAAAGGGATCCCCTTTCCCTTTGTGCCAGTTCTATTCTGATATAACCTCTTGAAGTATGACCCTAAGTCATATATCCATATGAGGGTACATGAAGCACATGCTTCATGAATCTGAGTACTTCATTTTGGCATGAAAGGAGCTGATGCCAACACCAACAGCCAACATTCCTGAGCCCATCAACAATGTTTTTCCCACTGGAACGCCATCAAAGGCAGATAGGTTGGTGAGTTCATGGAAGTGGGCTTTCCCAGTAGTGGCTCTGAACCTCTGGAATTGGGTTCCATCAGACTCCCCCTTTGCAGGTGCTCAGGAATATCTGAAGACCAACCTGATTTCACAGAACTTCTCTTAAGTCATTTTAATTGGTAAATTCTGCTTTTATTAATTTAATTAACAATGTTCTGGTTATTAATTGTACTGAACATATTTTATGGATTTTTCATGGTATTCTCCTTCTGTGGCTATTTACCTGGCCCGCACTTTGAGAGTTCATCTTGATTAGAAAAGAATAGATTAGGGAGTATTTACACCATAAATTTGTATCAATTCTATGTCAAAGTGTAACATTTGCATGTCAAATGTAAGCCTAATGATATGTTAGTTATATTTTCAAGCAGTCTTCACTCAGTATTATGCTTTGGTAAGGTTAAGGAAGTACAGCCAGAATTTCAACAGAGCATTAATTCCTATATTTAATTTCTGAAGTGGAAATCCACTTCAGTGGAGATCCACTGACTACTGCTTTTTAGGAAAAGTGGTATTTGTTTTACTCCTTTTTTTAGTTGATCAATCAGCTCTTCGAGTTACAAGTTTATGAATGGAAACTGGCTATGAAACTCAGCATAACAGGGAAATGTAGAACATTTCATTTATCAAAAAGAAGATCCCATTCAAACAGAGCCACTTTGTTATCCTCTGAATAACATACACTGCATAGGTTATACTGTGTGTTGCTCTAGGCCTTTCAGCTTTTACTGTGCATTGACTTGTTATAGTTTTGCTTTTGTATGTACTGTATGCATCGTGAAAAATTCAGAACAGGTTTCTTCTCTGCAATGCTAAAGCAATTTTGGCTTATGCTGTTTCTCTTCTTAGCACATCTAATTACATTATGTTTGTCGAAAATGAAGATTCGGGCTCTTAGGGGAGTTTTAATAGCACTAGATATGATTTCTCTTTTTTTAGGGATTCACCAGTGTATCTTCTAAATCTGATTGTATGACTCTTATTAGATATTCTTGATATACTTGATTCTGCAAGGGCATATTGCTCATATTGTGTCCCTCTGTGTTCCTGGAACATTATATTAAATATTTATAAAGTCAAAAATTTGGTGCCATAATTGTCTCCATATGCCAAGCTTAATTTTTGATTGATTTTATTTAAAAAAAAACTATTTGCAACTTATAATTCCATTTCAACCTCTTTTTTAAAAAGTATGTCAGATAAGAACTTGGGAAATATACGCCCTTGTCCAAGAGGTATGAATTTCCCAAACACAATAGTAATAATAATCACATCATAGTATCAGTGACATGAACTCCTAGCTCATGAATGACTATCATTTCTCTCATCTGGCAAATGGATAGTTAACTCATAATGCAACTAATATGCCCTTTGTTATTCCAATACTCCATTTCAACAAAAGGTTGCCCATTTCCAGTAATGAACCATTATCATTATTTTTATGTAGAAATCCAGCCAATTCAGACCTTGAGCTTCTCTTTGAGAAATATGCATAATAAACACTCCAAAGACAGTCAGAAGGAGAAATACTTCACAGGTATTTTCCTGTCTAACAAGAAAAGCTCTTATTGTGGTAGCACAGATGATAAAATTGTCCTGATATGATTACTTTACATGCAAAAGTGGGATTGTCCAGTTAAAAGTACTTACAACAATTGATTATTTCTATTAAATCTTACACATGTCTTAACTGGACATCTATCTTTTTAGGCTCCTATTCAGGAATTCAACATCTTAATTAGGAAATGGAAAGTCTTAAAAACAGTTTTAAAAAGTTTTAAGCCCATTCCAATATTCCACCAGTGCTTAAAGAGAATTAAGTACTCGTAACAGTATAACACATTTTTAACCAAAATAATTATTTATTTTACTGATGACATGTGAGACATGTGTGAATCATCAACACTTGAGCTTGTTGAAGTCCACAAAATTCTGTGACTGATGCTTCTCATTCCTGATAGAATACAAATCCCACTGATGAGATAAACATTCAACATTTCTAGCATCCTGAGCCTGTTTTCCACAGGGACGAGGGTTGGGTTCAGGCAATCCTCACCTAAGGGTCCTGTCTGGGTTGAGAGTAGATTGACACTGAAATGTGAGTCATTGAAACATGGGATATCATGTAACAGCTGTGTTAACAAGCCATGGTTTAACCATAAACAACCTATGGAGAGAATTCATGTTGTTGAGTTGTGACCTGTGGACTGTTCAGCATGGTTTGTTCTCTCAGCTGGGTTCAGACAACAAGATAACACACATTTCAGCAACAACCTACAGTTGGATGACCATGCACACTCAACCCATACCTAACATGTAAGTGTGGGTTTTGTGTGCCTCTGGAAATCTGCAAGCAGATTACCAAGGCAAATCAGTGTACTCTGCTTTAGAGTCATGTTCCATTCTTTTGAACATGTCTTCAATATAGCCATCACGACTTTCATAGCCCTTTAGTGCCTATCCTCCATAAATTTTTATCATCCATGTTAAAAAGAATAGAAATAGAATAGACATGCTCTGAACTGGTACTATTGATAAATCCTGAGTTCACTTTAATCTCCTATTTACCCTTTGGTTATATCAATAGATCAGAGGTTGACAGCATATTCAGTTCACAGTTGTCCCAGAAAAACTATTAGTTCCAGCATGTGACCACCCATAATGTTATGTCTTATCCCAGCCTTCCTCGATGTGGTGTCCTCCATATGAACTGAACTACAACTCCTATCATTAGTGGCTATTTTCCATGCCAAATGGGGCTGATGGGAGTTGCAATCAAGACATATCGGAAAGGTTTGACTCTGGGAAGACTGCCTTATCTATATCTGTGTGTGAGAGAGATAAAGTGAAAGAGAGAGAACAATTTGTTGCTTTTCTATTGTTCTGCCATTTCCTTTCTTTATTTTGATGAGGAAGGAGGTGTTCTAAAGCACCATAAACTACATATAGATAGTGGCTTCAGCAGATGCTGTTTTAAACAAACATATTTCCCTTTGTGTTGTCTGTTCAATGACAAGCACAGATTGCTTCTTTTTGGGTCTGCACAGTTTCACTGAACTCATCATTAGCACATCTTTGTTAAACCCTATTTTAATAGCTGTTCAATGTCTTCTTCCTACAACATTAATGGTAAGAACTTTGTGTATACAAAATATTCATAAGCCAATTATTTTTCCTCCCTTTGTGAAGATTAATTGACACAGGAATTTTGCTTTGAATAGCACAGCAATTAAAATTTGCTTTACATTTTAATCAAAGATACAAAGCCACTAAGCTCTGAAACATTTTATATGTTTGTACACTCATCCAAATACAGTACTTTACGTAGAAACATAGAAACATGTTTCTATGTGAGCTGCCCCGAGGCTTCGGCGAATGGGGTGGCATAGAAGTCTTCTAAATAAAATAAATAAATAAATAAAACAGAGTGAGTCAGAAGGGTCCTCCTGGGCCATCTATTCTGACCCCCCGGCTCCAGCCGGCTCCGCTCACGACATGCCCACCATGTGCATGTCTAGCTTATCCTTGAACACCCACACCAATGGGGCCTCAACCACCTCCCATGGAAGCCCATTCCATACCCTCGGAGTCCTAACTGTCAGGAAGTACTTCCTGGCATCTAAATTGAACCTGGGTTCCCTGAGCTTTGCTCCATTGGACGTACTAGAGGTAATGCCCACCACCACCACTTTTAAACTCATATTCCAATTTGGAACATCAAGAAATATCCTGAATCTGCTTAGACCAATTTGAAGTCAGTCCACTTCAACTGAGTAGCAAACCCAAGCCCAGGGCTGGAAATAATATGCTTCATGCTTCCCATTGAGCAACATGTGAAATAAAAAATGTGTGTAACTTTTTGTTTTCTTCTGGTCTGAATTAGGTATAGCTCAGGCATAGTAGCACCTTGGGAAGTGATTATACCTGCTCAGTGTCACAAAAATAGCATAAGGGATTTTGTGCATGCATCTTTAGATTTTACTTTTTTCAAAAACAAGCTTCTGATAACTTTCTTATTTTGAAATGGAGCTGGATGAAAATTGCAGAATTTTAGCCCTTCTAAAATGATCATGCTTGCCAGAATGTTTTGTGGAAGAACATCCTTGACAGGTTGTGAGTCCTCAAATGAGGATGCATTTCTCCCCTTTTTTCTGAAACCTAGAGATTTTTCTAAGACACTTTGAGAGTTTCAGAAGTATTTTTACAAGAGTCCAGCTGAAAGGGAAGTTACCCAAGGTGGAGCTGGAGAAATGATTGTCTCTCCCTTCCTCTCTGCTTTTTTCTTAGTCAACTTGTATAAAAATTATATAAATTCTTAAAGTTGTCCCCAGGCAAGAAAGCTGCCAAGTTTCAACGGGCAGATACAAAGGGTAGGGAGTTATAATGCTTGAAAATCACATAAAGGTTTTCCCCCCCCAGTGGAAGCCCTATGGCATTAGAGAAATGGCCCTCTCACAGCCCCGTCCTTGCCTTACCTGAAAGCACAGATATATGGTCTATGTGGACCTGTTAGAAGGTTGGTTGGTCACTCACACCCTTTCCCCCACTCCACAGAGAAATAAAAACAAAAGACACAGTCTAAAGGCATAATATCTACATGTATATATTGTACCAGAAACACAAATCAGAAATAAAGCTTCAGCCTAGAGTGGCCTCTATGCTTATGGCTTCAAAATAAGTTTGCTTTGCCCAAAGATCCAAAAGAACCAGGGCAAAGCAGTTCAATTCTTCTTTCGCTCCAGACTTCATCTGAATCCAACACACATCTTTAACCATATGAAAACCTAGAAGAAAGGTTTTCCATTCCGCTGACAAGTTTACAAGCAGCAGCTCTTAAATCATATGTACACTGAACAAAATACCTTGAAGGGTAACCTACGGCCTGTATATGCACTCAACTCTATTAACCTATACCATGTTTCCTTTACAATAAATACCACTGCATCATAGATCTTTCGTTAACTGGACATTTCAACATCACAAAGGAAGAATTCACTGTCTGATCCTTCAACAACTAGTGTGCATTAGATCATACGATAACAACCCATTGCTCATACTCAATGGCTGAGATTTTCATAAGGCTAATTTGACAGCCATACTGTGTGAAAGAGATATGAGCAGACTTTTGAAATATATTTTACCATATTATCAAAGTTCACACATGCAGTTTATTACAGTTTCAAGAGATGGATTAAGGTGACAGCAGCATCTATTAAACACAGCAGAAATATTATTGTTGCTAGATCTTCTACCCAATTAAAGAATTCTTTCTGTGCAGTCCTTTGCATATCTATGTAGAAGGAAGATACGTACATTGAGTGCTTTGGTATTTACTGCCAGGTTAGCAGGTACATGATTACAGCTAAAGCTGTGTTTAAGTAGCCTCTTGAAATTATATGTCCTATTTGGAGGCAGAGAAATTAGGAGGACAATTTCCCCGATTCTCTTCCAGAGAGATGAAAAATTTTCAACAGTTTCTCATAGGTAGATGACTATTGGCAAGGGTTGTAGCATGGCTGCTTTTTTTGTTTTTCATAAGTTGCTTTGTTTTATTTTGGTGGCAGGTAGATTGGGCTGCCACTGCAAGTGGCAACACTATCAACTCTGTTAGCAGGTTGGTCTCTGTTTTGAATCCACCACAATGAAGATTAGAAGTGGAACTGACTGTATTGGATCTGGCTCCAAGGAAAGGGTAGAACTTATGTTGTGCCTAAGGCTGTCCACTGGATGCCTGAACATATTCTTCCCTCCTCAAAAAAGTGTCCATGGTTTGCCTCATTCTCAGGATGCTTCATGTCCACCTGAAGGCCCTCAAACAGCATGATGCAGTTTCAACAGGATTATGGCCGTGACCATGAAACTCCGATATGGCTCCATAGATGCACGGCTTCCATTTCCCACCCAGATCAGTTGCTTGTCCTCATGCAAGTTGGCTTTGATGTTTATATAGTTAGCAATTTAAAACAGTTATGGTCCACCTTTTAATGTTAGCATGATGCAAGGCACACTCTGATGTAAATAAAAGATGAAGAGTAGCAACCATCCAAACTATTCATTACAGTGCAAGTACACTTCAAATGACAGGGAACAAGGGCTAAATACTGAAGTCCGATCATACCTCTCATTTCATCTAATATCCTGTTAACCATGGTGCTACAATGACAATGCATCGATGGGAGAGGGAAATTGGAGGGGGAAAGGGAAAAGGTGGAAGGAGCAAGGCCAAGTTTGTGTGTGTGTTGGTGCATTCAGAGTGTCATTGGAATCAGTTCCAGCAAATATGGACTATGGTCAGGAGTAATGGAAGTCTTAGGAAAAAGTAACTAGAAAGAACTGCATTGACTACTCTCGTATCTGTCATGCTATAAATCTGGAAACAGGCTTTCCAGCTTGAGACGTCCCATCTTTGGACTATTTTTTCCAGATTCAAATGTCCCATCTTTTCTAAGCCAAATGTAGGATTTTTCAAATTGCTCAGGCATATTGATATTTAAGGTTTAAGTTCTCATTTTTATGCTGCTGAAATTTCACTAGTGTTCTCTTATGTTATTTTATTCTTTTTCCTTGTTTTACTATGAGGTTTTATTGGTTTATTAGGAAGACCCTCAGAGGTCCTTGGAGCTGAAGGGCAGGGTTATAACATTTAATTAAGTAAAGGACTTTCTGATCGCTATAATATTTAGTTATATCCATTTTGTGTTGTGTTGTGTTTTCATCACCCTTTAAATTTGTTTAATTGTTCCCTGGTTCATGTTTTCTTTCAGATGAAATGAATACGATACTTATACTTATCACTTTTGGGAAAACCTGGTGTACTGTTATGTATGTTCATGTATATTGGTCATTCCATTATTCTCTTAAAAGAATGTAAATAAAATCCTTGCCTATTTGAATGCAGATTAAGTCTTATTTAGAGCCGACCCAATAAAATCAGTACACCCCAAGTCAATCACAACACCTATTAATTTTGATAGGTCCAACTTAAATATAACTATTTCTAACCTTCCCTCCCCCTCCCCAATTTTTAATCTAATACTTGTCACAAATAATAACACCAACAGTTGGAATAATATGCTCTCCTCTTCTTTGGCTTTCCAAATAACAAATGATGCACATTAACCACATGGAAACTTCCATCTTTTTGGAGGAACTAAACATATTTGCTTTGTTTGCCTTTTTCGAATCATTGACAATAGGCATTTGTGTCCAGCTGTGATAATGTCCTCTGCTCTGAACACATGCATCCCAATATGAATCTAGCAACAGGCAATTGACATCTTGATAGTTTCCTTGTTCCCCATAAGGAACTGAAACAAATACATGCATATGTGGTTCATGCTTAACTGGAGAGAAGAAAACATGTCTTGACTTGCAGGGTTTTAATACACCTGTTAAGCTTAATACATATGTCAGCCACCATCTGCTGAAAAGTTTCTTCCTCCCCCTTCTTCTCCTCCACTCTCTTCATGGGCTCCCAGTAGGGAACACAAATAAAGTGCTAAGATCTTCTCTCTTTTTGAAATTCTAATGGCTGTTTCACAAGAGTTAGAGTTTTAACATAAAAACCACATAAAACCTGAATGAGATTTAAATCAATGGATTGTTCTCTTGAATAGCTGCTCCCATTATTCTCACAATACCACAATGAATCATGTTAAATTATTTGTAGCGACCTACAAGCAATGTGACAAAACATTAATTGCTTTTTTAAAAAGTGGTTAAATTCCACAGCCAAAATTACTGAAATGAGTTTTTAAAGATTCTGTTAAAATGGCTTTGTCCTTCCTTCTCTTTCATAGCATGATTGACAGCTATACATTGCTTGGCATTATGATTTTTAAAAAAATGCTTCCCACATTTAATACAGTCTCATTAAATTTAACTACCTTGCCATTTGATACAGGCAAAGGAGATTCCAATTTCGATGTACACTGAGAGAATTTCATACAACCCCTTCCATAGAATATGTATGGTAAAGCCCAGTTCATCCCTGTATCAAACACTCTCTGAATACACATATATACATACATACACACACACACAAGATAATTGAGTTGCACTTAAATTAGATGCAACTTGTTATCTGAAGATGATGGCATTACTTGAATGGTACCTGAAAGGCTATTGCAAACCTGGATTTTCCATTCTTTAATTTCTTTGCAGATCTACCCGTACAGGTAAAAACATGGTGATGCTCAGCAAACAAACAGCCACATTTACGCCAGACACTGAGCATTGTGAATTGTGAATATTCCCTCTGAAGACAGGCAGAGGAATCTTGAAAAGACTGTGGAGACACTCAGCACTGCTGTTTTCCATCCTTGTTCATTTAGGCTTATAGACTTCCTTTACGGGCTCATTTTCAGGAAGCAGGGACCAGGGATAATTAGCTGCTCAGGAGATCTAGGCAGCCAGCGGTGCTATGATCCTTGCAGCTTCCTGCCCCGTCTCCCCAGAAGTCTCCCAATCTCAGACAATCAGAGCTTGACACTTCAGACATTTCCAAGACCTCTGATCTTCCTGCATTATGGGTTCTTTCAGTGCCTGCTCCAGATTTTTGAGGGCTCTTGGCAGGACACCCTAAATGGCCCCCTTGCTCTGTGATTCTTGCTTTCTGGCATCATTTTCATTAGCTGCTATCACTCCTCACCCTCTTTCTCATCACCGTTGGCACTTGTGAGGCAGAGAGCCACTGAGCAAAGAGGCAATGGCATCTGTTATTCCTCATTTTCACCACTCCACTGGACTGGAGCAAATGCCGGCTGAACAAATATAAACTCCAAGGGATGCCTCATCAGTAGGCCCCTACCGGGATGTGCCTAGCCATGCCTACCTTGGGTTGTTTGCTTGTTTTCCTAGTCCTAAAATACAGAAGGTTCGGGGGGACAGTTTTGGGAGATGGTTTTTGCTTTGCTTTTCCTCCATCCTTGCCATTAGGAAGAACTGGGACAAATCCTTTTGCCACATTATTCCAAGGCCACATTCTTCCAATGGCTGTTATGCATAGAATCATAGAACATCAGCTTTGGAAGGGGCCTAAAGGCCATTGAGTCCAGCCCCTGCTCATTAACAGACAGCTGTCTAACTGTCACTTTCACTCTGGAGGCATTCACCTCCCTAGGTAATTGGTCCCATTCCATTGCTTTAACAGTCAGGAAGTTTTTCCTGATGTTCAGCCTGAATCTGGCTTCTTGTAAAGTGAGCCTCTTTGTCTATGTCCTGCATGTATTTATGCATCAGAAATGGATTCTTGGATCTGATATCTAAGGTCACCGTGAACAGAGTCAACAAGATTCATTTTTTAACCAAATAAGTCTCCCCAGCCCTCTTGTGTTGTCTTTTTTTCCAGAGAAAGCAGCTACAGAAAACCTTGAGTTTGAGCAGGGGAACAATGGCTAAAAAGGGATACTGAGCTACCAAGTCACCGCTCAAGCTCCTTTTCCACCTATGGAGAAAAAGATATGAGGACTGGTGCCTTTGTCTCCATGAGTGGGAGAACATCCTGAGGAGGTGATTTTGAATGAGCAAAATTGGTTCAGGTGTCATCTCCTGTCCAGCATTCTTCTATTCAGATATGCAATTTCCTGTACTTGCTTTCCATTAAACAACACGACAAACAAGGAAGTGTTAAGATGATTTGCTTTCTAAATTCTGATTTGGCCCTTGTTCTTTCTCTCGCTTACCAAAATATTCAGGATCAAGATTACCAAACTGAAAATGGGATTGTGTCTGCAGATTTCACATATGCCTAATTTTTGACAGAATTTTTTGTGTTTGCTCTTCCTTTTTCTTTGTTGTTGTTTTTGGGGCTGAGGGGAGGGAGTTGCATGGCTGATCTCAATAATTTTGTGCACAAAATGGAATTTCATAATCTGCTTTATTTCCTGAATCTGAAAGCAGCCAAATGTTGACACTGAACATTTGAGCCCTATTATTCATACCTGTTTAAATAAATGGTCGTGATAATTTCAAACAGAGAGCTTAACACATCTAGAAAAAAGCAACACAATTCCATTTGTTTACCTTTCTTATTCATTATCTAAATATAGAAGATACATATTTCAATCAAAAAGTCATAAATATATTTTAAAGAATTACATATTCAGTTTGTATATAACTTTATTTCAGCCACAGGAATATGCTGCCTTTTAATAACTCTTGGAATTAATTCCATTTCTTGTACTTGTGCTCTCCTTGGATTTTGTGAAGAGTAAAAAAAGCACTGCTACATAATCCTAAACAGAATGCATTGTTGCTTAATCCTGTTAAAGTCTAAGCTTATTAAACTATTAAAAATCTTTTTTGATAATCTAGAGATATGGTTTTTACCTTAAAAAAATCAAGATATATCAGACGTGTAAAGAAATCATGTCCAGAATCTAACTTGTAACAAGTTAAAAGAGTTCATGAGGACATACATTAAACAGCAAATTGAATCAAAATATACAAGCATCCTATAATCATAAGGGCATCAAGTACTCAATCACAACTACACCTATGGAAAACAAGCCCTAACCTATATTCAGCTGTTAAGATCAAATTTCAGCAAGATGACAAATATTTCTCAAGGTTAACTTTTCATTATGGACTATTCATATACAGTGCTTCAATTGGCCAAATAAATTCTATAAATTATATTTAATTTGTTCAGTCATCCATTATGATACAGGATTGTGCAATGCAGAAAGATTTCAGTCAGCTCTTTGCATTTCATAGTAAGCTATTTATACATTCCAAATTTAGAAATATTTTATCACAGTTTGCCAATGCATCACTGCCTTAGTACAAAAGCTGTAATATTTAACATTAGCCCTTTATTCTTCATAATAATTACGTCAAGTTCAATGTACTGTGCTGCTATTTATAACTTTATATATTCACATGTCTTAGGCACTGCACTGCATTCCTCTACCCCAGCTAGGTGTGCAAAGTGAAAGGCCTGGTGCAGATCGTGGTGGACCTGGAAATGCAGGGGAACGAACAATGGAACATCTACTCCCTGGGGGCTAAGTTGCCCTGATGCAGCTCTAAATGGTCCCACTAGCAAAATGCAGAAAAGAAGGTATGAATAGAAGTTGGAGTCTACATTCTTGATTATAACTTTGCCTAAAATGGGGGGAAAAGGACTGTCTGGTATGGCTTATACTGTCGCATGAAAATCATGCAGACTGTCTATGTGGAGAGAATCCACATGATGATGGGGAAGGGCTGTATTTAGTGGTAAAGCACATGCATGGCAAGCAGGATGTTCCAGGCTTAATCCCGACATCTCCAAGTGGGGCAAGAAAAAAATCCTGCCTGAAACCCTGGAGAGCTGCTGCCAGTCAGTGTCCTGCTTTCAACCCTTGGTTTATCTAACCAACCAGTTGCACTATGGCTGAGAAAGCAGGCAAGTAAACAGCTAAAGAATACCCATAGATACCATTCTACTGCCAAGATGTCATCCAAGCCTTCTGTCTGTGAAGGCACTGCTAAGGTTCACCATTGAGGTCACACATCATACTAAACCACCCTCAGTGGTGGGTAACTGACTTGTCAGTTACTCCCAACATAATGTCAGTCTCCCTCAGTCTGACTCAGTCCCTGTAGCTGCTGCTGGCATGTATCCAGGGGCATTTGCAGCAGAAATCCCCATTTCTTCATCCCCTACATTAGCAGAGTGTCTGCAGTTGGACTACAGGGGTTGAGGGAAATCCCTCCCCTCTGCATCAGATTGCCAAAGGGATGCAAGTTTCTGCATCCTTATCAATGCAATCACACATTTGTGCATGAGCGTGCATGAACACACAAGTGTGTGTGAACCCAAAACCACCTGTCCATTGCTACTGCTCATTTCAACCCAGTCCACCACAGCCATGATGAGCTTTACCTACCAGTTCCTCACATCCTCAGCTAAAGGCTGGGAAGAATTTGAATCAGGTTTCAGAGATGAGGAGAGCTTATCCTTGCCAACTTTACAAAGGAAGCAACTCCATGATGTGAATTGATAAGAAAAAAGTGCCGTGACTTAGAATGCCTGCTTTTCCCAAATCTCGACAAGCGTAACTTCACATGTAGGGTTGTTGCAGGAAACTCTGGTCTCTTAGAGGAACTTTCATCTTGCATTCATTGAAATCAAAGGGGTGCTCAATCTGTACAATACAACCTGTAGCAAACTCCAAAAATGTCACTGATCATTATGCAGATGTACACATGTACAGATCAGTCAAGAGTAACTTCAAGTGGGGCATACTGGGAATTCAGACACTGGTTTCTTTCATACTATGCAATTAGCTATCATTTGATTAAAGCAACTTGGCATCCAAATATGGATTCTGGTTTGTCTGAATCACATCACAGACTCAAATCCTGTTGCAAGAAAGATCAGTTGTTTTACCCTATCATCATAACAAGCAACCATTATGCTTAAAAAAATGTTTTCCGTGGTAAGACTACACATTCCTTGATCACCATAACTTTTGATTCATATCAAAGTATGGAAGAAAATGTTAACGGTGCTTTTAAAAGAAGAATGTATCTTAACAGTCATCCTTGATTTGACAAAAACATACTGTGTTTCATATAAAAAGCAATTCTACCACAAGTGCTGCCTTTGGCCATGGAAAAGCACCTAGTTTCCACATTTATCCTCCTTTCTCATCATTCAGTCAAGAGAAATTTTAACTGACATTTATTCAGCAATACAGAACTGGAATCAGAAACAGTTCTGCTTTGTCTCACAATGGCTTTGTCTTAACTGCCTTCCACTGGCATCCTGACATGCTGTTAACTAAGGGCAACATCACTGCTTGATGGGAAACAATGTCTCTCTACTAAGCACATCAGTTCATTGAAACACAACCTGAGTTTTGTTGTGCAAAATGGGATATAATAGCTGAACTCTGATATGATGTCCTGTTCAGCTGTAACTTGAATCAGTCAGTCAGTTAAGGAAGGATTGTCAGATGGCCCAGCATTATATGTTATTAAAGTATTTAAAAGCAACAGTTGCATAAAAAAAGTTCTTGAAAAGAAAAGGCCACCTTTTCATTGAAACTGGTAGCTTTGGAAAGTGGGACAAGAATCCTCTATTAAAGCTATATGATTGCTGCTGCCACCCACAGGAAAATGTGTTAAAATCCAGATAATCTCCATAAGAAACCATTCTGAAAGGGCACAATCTCTAGCTAAAACCTAGGGATGAGTCAAAGACAGAGATCAGTCTATTTTGGTCTAAGCTAGAGATCTGTATTCCCAGTCTGTTTTCATTTCACATGTTCAAATTCAAAAAGTCCATTTCCATTCCTTTTACACAGTAATTGGCTAGTGAAAAAACAATAATAAATTATCACATTTTTAATATATACTTGCATGTGCATTTACCTTAAAATATGGATTTTGGAACATTTTTTGAGCCAGAAACTCAAAATGGATAGCACAATATGCTGTCTATGCTCAGGACATTTAATTCAGCTGAATTCATTTGAAAATGAGGACCAAATGAAAACATCAGGCATCCGTACAAAAAGCAAGTGCAACAAAAGATTGGTCTCTCCCCCCCCCCCCCCGCCGTCCCACCCTTATTTCCTGTCATCGTCCCTCAGGACCAAAGGACTGTGCAGTTTTGAATATATTTGTAGTTTTTTCTGAAAACCCTAACTGTTTCCAGAAATAGTTAGTTGGGAATTTTTTTGTGCAGAACATATGCACAAATTAATAGTAATAACGAAATAATGACAATGGGTTAGGATCCAGATTTAATTAATTCTCAGAGCAGTCCAATGAAAATCAAGGAGATTTAGCTTAATCCTCACCAACTTGGCCCATCCATCCCATTGGGTCTGCTCTAAGCATGAATATGTCTGGATCCAACCCATTTACACTCACCTGCAATCATGAAGTTTGAAAAAGTAGTTTCTGTATATATTGCCCCATTAATCTGGTTGCTTGGCTTTGCAAAGGTAATTGATCTTATATTGCCAGTCAAGTATGCCATGAGTAGTTACAAATGTGAAATGTGGGCAAAATCAATTCTTTTTCTATGCAAAATATAGGTTGCTTGCCCACTTTGCTACATGTAACCCTTGCAGGTAAAGAACATAACTAAAAAGAAGTGATTTCAAATTCTGTTTTCTTGAACAGTGTATTTATTTGTTTGTTTATTGCATTTGTATGGCACCCCATACCAAAAGGCTCTCTGGGCGTCTCACAGCTGCCAAATGTTCTACTCTTTATGCCATAAACTCTAATCACATGTTATGAAATCATTCATTTAACAGGCTCACTTCACACTTGTACTACAAAATTATTTTGGACATAAATAGAACCCAATCTTAGAGAGATGTACACCTTATTTATAAAACTCTGCTACAATATGTACTCAGTTTGAACCAGTCAAATACATGTGCAATGCCATCAATTATGAATGGTACTTTTGTGCTTAGATAGCTTTGTTTCCCTGCAATGAAGTGTTTGTGTAGAAAATATGTCACATAATTTCAATCTAACATAGAACACCCACCCGGTGTCATCCCGATACATATTGAAATGGTTCACATTCATCAGCACTTAGCCTTTTTCCTCTCCCAGTGCACCCAACATTTTGATTTGTCCCTACATTAAAACTTTAGACACTAAGCTCATTAGAACATCTAACACTCTTTTTAGCTTTTTTAAAATTTGATACAGTACAGCATTGGGATTTGTTGCCTCAAATGTGGTGGGCAAAACTAATATTCCTCCTGGGTATACACAAACACTGGAATTAGCTACTGCACTTTTTGAACTGTGGAAAATCTGTGTAGATGTGAGGGAAAAAAACTGTTTCAGAAGAATCATTCAGCGCAATTAGCAGTGCAACCCTACATATGTTACTCAGACATATGCCCCACTGATCTCAGTGATGCTCACTCCCAAGCCTCATAATTGCAGCCTACAGGTCTACCATCTATCCGGTTCAATACAGGAGATGGTTTTGTCTATCAGAACAGCATCAGCAAAGGTTGCAATCCAACACGGAGTGTGGAAATGTTTCTCCTCTGGGGGACATACTGCTTCCTTGCTCACCTCCCAAGTCCACCAGATGGCCACAGGTGAGACCTCTCCTTACGGAAATCCCTACCCTTCCCTTAATTTCCCCCCTGCCCGGCATTACTGGGAATTGTCTCCATACAGAGAAAGGCACAGAACAATCCTTCACAGAGGCCTCCAAGATTGTTCCATTGTTTTCTGCACACAGAAAAAAAGGGCAGTCCCTTTCATCAGTAGAGAAAGGCAGCAGCTGCAAAAGACAGTTGTTATCTCTGATCACAGTTTAAGGTAAGAAGAGGGTTTCCTTCCCCCAAACTAGAAAAAGACTGCTATTCTCCAGCAGAAGAAAAGGCAGGACCTGTGAGATCCGAGTAAGGCCCATTGAAATAAACCAAAAGCAAGGACCGCGGAAATGCATAAATTCATGCAGCATGAGCATTTGTTCATAGATGCGGGTCTTTTTTATCAGATGGTCTAAAAAGGTGTAACTTCCTTTAATGTCTATAGCGTCTTCGAGCAGTGCCTCAGATTCTAAACCTTGCAAAAGCATTAAAAAAAACTTCAGACATTGATAAACCCTAATGGATCACTTTGCTGCAATTTAAAAAGCATTTTTGTTTACCTTTAAAAGATAATCACAGTATTAATAATGAAACCTGAATAATGAAACCTGAATAATAAAACCTTAGCTAGAAAGACTCTAGCTAAGACCAAATCCCCATGTCAACAAAATGTAATGAAAGGCAATAAGAATGGTGCATTAGGCTTACTGCATAGATTATGTCTGAAAACCATTTTACAACATAGCTGGAGTTCGCCTTGCTCATCACCAATGAATAGGCAGCTTATTTTGAGATAATTACCTCTCCAAACTATAACAATGGATTATTCTTAAATTCACATAAAGAATGCATATGATACAAAATAAGATGAAATAAATATCAGGATCTCATTCATTTTTTTTCTGCCTTTCTTCCATGTGAGTGTTCCCATAAAGCTGTCATTTCTGGTAAGGCTCAGGCCAATCCAGAAAAATACCCAAATTAATTTAAGGTCAGTTGCACAACATCCTTGCGTGGTAATCTATGAATGCATGATGGTCACCACACATACTAGGTGTAACTGGCATGCAGACAATTCAATTCAGGGTGTGAAATCTGCAGCTTACAATTGACTAGACATGAGGAATAGACAGATCAATGTATTTCCAATCTATATCAGCATTACATGTGGGAATTCATATATTTATTCCATCCATTCTCCCATTAATCTGTGTCTTTAAAAAAATAATCCATATGCACATTTTAAAATATTGTTTTGAACGTATTTTCTCACACATACATTCAATCATGCAAATTCGTCTGCACCTCCAAACATATTCTATCCTACAAAATTTATTTTTAGAAGCATTTTGGAGTAGTTTTAGAGCTGAAAATGTTGGAGAAGTGCAAGATGTACAGGATAGCTTAATTATGAGCTGGACATTAGTCCAAAGAATTGCTGTTTGCTACAGAATGAAATCTCTGAGCATTTCTACATGACTCAACATGGAAATTAATATAAAGCACCTCTTCCCACTACACATTCACCAGCCTCCCTGCTAGTTACGGTGTAGAGTTCTGCATCAAAAAAAGGTTACTGGCTGACACCATCACAGTTCTCCCTCTTCAGCCATTACTATCACCTTAATTGCTCTGGACAATTTTAAAAATATAATTGACTGCACCATGTTACCATTTGTTGTTCTTTGTGTACTCTGCTCTGTTCAGCGGGATCCTGGCTGTTTCTTAGAAGCACCTTGATCCTAGTTGGCACCGTAAGAATAGACAAGATGGTATGCCAAGCAAAACTACTGGACCATCAGCTCAATGCCCAACTAGCTGCTCATCTCTCTGCTTGGGAGGAAGAGAAATGTCATCTTCCTGGATCAGGGCCTGGCTGACAACCAGTACAGGACTGCTTGCAGCTCCTATACACACCCTCCATCTCGACCACATTATTGCTGAAGAAATAACTCTCCTAGAGCTTTCCTGAAGGAAAATCTTCCTGAATGGGGAAACATACATGGAATGCTGATTTACTTGGTTGAGGTTGGATAAGAAAACTAAGGGATGGATAGAATGCAGTTGATGAAACCTTGATGAGCAGAAGCTTTCCATTCTACAACAACTTGTTGCAGGTTACATTAAGTAGAAACATTAGTGGGAACATCCTATTTATTTATTTATTTATTTATTTATTATTGAATTTATATGCCACATTCTTAGCCAAAAAAGGCTATCTGGGCAATTTACAGTCAAAGGCGCAACAATAAAACTACTTAAATACAATTCAAGTTAGAACAACAGAACAATAAAACAACAACAACATTAGGAACAAACAATAAAAAATTAAAAAGATCAATTTATAAAAGTGATGTAGTTGTTCAATTAACAAAAGACAACAGCAAAATCTAGATCAATCAATAATATGTCATAATTAGCTATGAAAATACCCTCTATCAAAACTTTACTTGAAAAATTAAAGAGGCACCACTATTTGTAGTGTGCACCTTCTGAGAGTATCATTTCCCTATTTTGGCATTTCTTCATGAAATTATTCATGGCAACAGAAGTGTGACATTTTAACTGGAAGAAATTCCAAGAGCAGATATTGCTCATTTCAGGCATCTTCATTTCTAAGACTCTCTAAGCAGTGTTAAATCTCAGCAGAGAGAACTTAATTAAGGAAAATCAATATAAATTATTCTAGGTAGACACATGTTCTTTTTTTTAATTCTCAGTGCCTTCCTAAGTACTAATTCTTGTCATAATACTGCTTTATATAATGGCAATTATATGAAAACAATTCAGTTCAAGATTTAAGTAATATCTTCTTTAATTCTCTTCATTTCACATCAGTTTTTATTTTCTTTTATTTTTCCTTCCTACTAAAACTTGTTCTATAATCTCCAAAAATGTAATTTAATGTAATTTGCATTGATTTATTTGATCCTTATATAATTTTGTTTGACAAGATACAATCTTTATTTCACAAGATCATGCGCTGCTGGTGGTTACAGACAAGCTTCCTCTGAGTTAAATGACAAGTTTGGTTCTAAGGAAATAAGCAGGCAGTTGGGAAAACCTGACCCGGGCAAGTTGATGTGGCGTTGGCAGTTGAGGCTCTCCACAATCTTGCTCCACTGACTTTCAGATATACTAGCTGTCCGCTATAGTAACTAGCTCCTTCCTTATACCTAGGGTGGATTGGTTAAATTCAGGACCTTTTTAATATTCTTTAGCACCAGTCCTTCCTTGGTGGCAAGTACCCTCCCTTTTTCAAAGCTTTCTTTCTCCCACAAAGTCCAGAAAATCTGACTCAAAATCATTTCTGTTTTGTACCAACTCATCTTCTATTTCATCTGCCTCCACCACACACCCAGGAATCGTGATCTTCCTTTTAATTGGCTGAGCAGCTAATAATACAATTGCCCTAGTTTCATCAGCTACAGGGCATCTGATACCGACTTTGGCCTCTCCTACGCATTTGTTCAGAAGGTCCTTGGTTTCACTCCCACCCCTTCCCACAGATTTCCTCAGTGAAGGAACAAAGCCTCAGATCATCTTCTAAAAACTGCAGGACCCAAATGAAACTTTCTGCGAACAGTTCACTTAAGCCCATCTTACATGTCAGCCCCTCATTGTTATAACTTTGCGCCAGCTCCCATTTTATTAAGTTGGGTAGATATGTCTTCTGCTCAGCTCCCTGAAGGCCCTGTTTCTGTACAACCGATTCAAAGGTGGAGAGAGACTTCTGAAAGTCAGGCTCTGAAATCCTTGGGGTAAGCCAAAATAATTTGGTTGGTTGTCACAACAGCTGTGCCCATTCCTTCTCATACCTGTGCTGTGCTTCCTCCTGTTCCCTCACTGGTCCAAGATATCCCTCTTCCAGATGATGCTATGCCTCCTATTGCTGAAAACACTCATCCTCCCGGTGATACCGGGTCTCCTGCTAAGCAAGCTGGGCCTCCTGCTCCTTCATTCTGTCTTGACACTCTTTCTCTCATAGCTTCAGTAACTTTCCACTGGATATAGGTAGGATTCATCTGCTCTAATATATGAATTTTGTCAAATCTATGCATCTGAATTTCACAGATAGTCATGTATCCTTTGTCCCAACACGTATTCACTGACAGAAGTGGGTTTTCTGAATGAGGACTTCATTCATTTGGAAGAGGGCATTTGGGGCCCAATTTTATAATAAATTTAATGTAAAATTTCATCAAAACAAAGAAGAGGAAATGAAAAGGTAGCTACATATATTTTATATATATGTATGTATGTATATCAGTTTCAAAGCATCTATGGGTGTGTGTATATACATGATAATAAAATTTTCTTTGGATTAGACATGTTGTTGTGTTCCATCAAGTCATCTGACTTACAGTGGCCCTATGAATGAAAGCTCTACAAAATGTCCTTCACAAGAATCTTGTGGAGTAAGTTAAGCTGACAGTGACTAGTCCAAAGTCGTGCAGTTGGCTCCATGGCCAAGTGGGGACTAGAACCCAGATTTCCTGCATGCCAGTCCAACCATCTCACTACTACACAAGTACATGCAATATGGTATAATCACATACGATACAGTAAATCACTAACAGGAACAAGCCTCCATTTTTCCCTATTGTCTCTCCTCGGCACCATGCAATGGAGCATGGAATTCAGCCATATAGAGACTACAAATAATCAAGTCAACAGCTGCAGTTGCAAGTCATAGACTTCGCCTCTGTTCCCCAGAATTATTCATAAAATGATTGGGTAACAGATCCAACACACTTCCTTACTGAAGTTGCACAAAATAAATATGTTTGGTCTTAAAATGGAGGTTCAGCTTTGAAAGTACCTTCTATTCTAAGACCAAGTTCAGGCATGCAAAAGGAAACTGCCTAATATTGGTATGACTAATATATATTTTCAGGAGGGCGTGATGCTTTCAGGAAGAGCCACAATAAATTGCATTTAAGATTCATATTCAGCATTCAAGCTTCTAACCAGAGCAGTGTGAGAGCTTCTTCCAAAAATTATCTGGAATGCGATGTAGCATCGTGGTGTGCCAGCTGTCCCGTAATCCCCAAGGCAGATAATTTCTAGCACATATAGGCTTCACACATATTCCTATTAATATCCTGGGAATTTTAAAACTGTAAAACTCCAGTACTGCAATTTGCTCCCCTTTAACAGCAAAAAAGAAGATGAACATGTTTTTGGGTTGGAATTTAAAAAAAAAAAAACATTTTTAGCAAACCTTCTAAATTTCAGAACACTAGTAGAGTAGAGCTTTTTTATTGTGGGATGTGGTAGAATAAGATGTACCTAACTGTAAAAGTCTATTCTTAATCATTAACATTTTTCAAGTCTCTTTTTCATCTGGTATATTCCAGAAATATATGACAGCCTTGTCACAATCAAATCCATGTTTATAATGTATATTTCCAAAAAGAGGCAAAGATCCCTGGATTAAAATCTGAGCTGGAAAAAAAAGCAAACCATCCTTCCCCCACCTTACACCAAGTCTCACAGATATCTTTCGTCTTCCTTTAAATCTGATTTACCTGGCCAGGTTACCACAACAGCATTAGCAGTGGCAGTGCTTCTTCTCATCACAAGGTAAACAGAAATCACCCCCCTGCCTGGGTATCTTGCCACATTTTAGTATTTAATAATAACCTGTATTAGCACACAGCTCAGTCAGTTAGTGTAAAATGTTTCTCTGCAAAAATAGCAGGATGCAGATTTCCTAAATACGGACCAGTGGTTTACTGGATGGATTGCAGCTATGCAAGGGGCTTGGGACTGGTCATGCCTCTATGACCCCCAGGAACCCATCACAGCAACCGCAGAGAGACTGAAATTCTGGAGACAATATTTCTAGGACCTCCCAGGCCTCCCAGTTGTGACAATTCCTTGTTTTACAGCATTATAAGTACATACCCAATTGAGTATAACTGAGTCTTCTTTATTATGTGAGAAGACACAAGAACCAATTTTCCTTTCACACAGAGAACAGTGAAAATTCCTCATCTTACACTTAATTTACTATCAGCAATTCTTGAAGCTTATGGCTTCATCTAGTTATGCATATAATGATTCCATCTACCAAAATTTAATACAGATAGACACCTATGAGGCAACCGTTCTCATACACTTGTTATGCATCTGATCAAAATTCAAATACTTTTCGGCATCACTGACACAGAAGTTAATGATAAATTGAAAAATATTGTTTTCTACCTTTATTACTAGTCTAATTGTCTATGGACATACTACAGTGAGGCTGTTGTGAGGACAATTGAAAGGTATTAAAAAAATCATTTTATTGGTTCTTCACATTACTGTTCTAAGTTCACTGCCTAGTTTGGTTATATTACCTCTTTCTAAACAACCTTGAGAAGTTAAATGCAACCACTTTTACTAACATTGTATTTCTATACATGGGAGCACTCCTATCAATGCGTGTGCATCATTGCACCAGCAAAATGGTGTGGCAAGGATATTGGAGGAGCATTTAGGAAAGCTACTCTTAAATAGGAAACTCTGTACATCTTCAGAATTTCTTGACTTAGCCTATACTCACGGATATATTCCCTGCTGTTTGTTGATTTGTCAACATTTTCTTTTCATGTGCATGAACAAATTGGACAGCACTCTATTTGCGTCCTTGACCTCTTTTTTGCATTGACACAATTGACTATCTTACGTTAAATGCATCAATAGAATGTTTTTACAATTGTAACACAGCTTTACTCAAAGTATGCATTGAATACACAGACCTGATCCTTCTTTCTTTGCTAGCCAGAATTCTCATATTAGCAAGGGGAACTTGGGCAGTGATAAATAAGACCGATGAATTCTTCCTTCCCTGCCCAGCATTCTCTCAGCATAGGTTTGATTCAAAACATACTACAGTAAGTAACAGGGTTTGTGTGAACACCACCTTCCATAAACAAGAAAACAGCTTAGAAATCTGAAGTAACATCAGCTTAAGCTAAGCGTACTGAAACAATCAGTTTACAGTGTTCAGTTTTCAAAAGCATTTTTGTAATATTCTAACTCGTTTTGTATAGAAACAAGTGTTAAGTACAATTAATGACTTCTTGGGCTCATATAATATTTTCATGTGATTATTTCAACACAGATCACTTAGAACACCCAAATGGGCCTCTTCTTGGGTAGATTTTTTTTAATGAAGTTACACCCGTGGGATATTAAAAATAATAATAAAGCAATACATATTTTTAAACAAACCAGCCAGATTTGTACTTCCTGGACTAATACATAAATCAGAAAGCAGTAATCCTTCCAGTTTCATATTTCTATGGATTTTTCAATACTGTTTACAGCACAAAAACATTAGAAATGTATATTTTAGAACAATGTACATGTAAAAGTATGTGTTCTAGGGTAAAAATGCATATTTTAAGTACTGATATACATACACTTACATTATTTTAAAATTAAAAATCCATAGATTGATGTAGAATCAGGATGGAATGAACAGATGCAAAGTTCAAAGAGACTGGAATAATCCATCTATCTCTACCTGACCTTTACTCCCAAGGAAAACAACATTAGAAAAGGCATTAAACCAGAGTATGGTCTGAAGGCACATAAGGTATCCACCATATTGAAGCTAAGCAGGTCTGGGCTTGGCCTTGCCTGGGAGGTGAGACCACTTGGGAATCATGCGTAACCACCTTGAGTTCCACTATGGGAGAAAGGTGGGATAACAATATAATAGATAAACAGTGCTGCTTCTAGAGAAGGAACTGCTATTAATTATTTAAACTGCTGTTTTTCATCTTTGCAATATTTTATGTGTATTATTTTGCCTATCTTTTCTTCCTTTTTAAAAAGATGCATTGGGTACTGAGAGTAGAATGTTAGACCTAGGGGCTAAATCCAGTTTTTTCTGGGGTTCTAACTGGGCTCTTCAGGGTCCCCAGGAGCTACTTCCTTAGCTGCAGTGTCTTTCTCTCTAACCAGCACTAATCTGAGTGCTTTATGGCTTTTGTGCCATTTTCTCCCTTCTAACAGGTTGAAATGCCTCTCTTATGGCTTAGTTACTGGATGGAAACGCATTAAACAAAAATATGCTTGTTTTCTTGGACAAGAATGGGAGATTATAATAATACATACTACAACAACAGCCTGATTCTGAACTGTCTTTTTGGTTTGTGGACAGAAGGAGCTTCCGCTGAAAGGAGAATTGTGTACGTGAATGGAGGCTTTTCATGAGCACATGTTAATCCAAGGCAACAAGTTAAACTAAGGATGCAACAGTAATCAGTTCCCAGTATTAACACTGTTGCTCTGCAATTAAGGACAATTCTCCTGCACTTTATCCTTGATTTTAAAAAACCCATGCATCACTCTTTATATTCAGAGTGCTGAACAATAAAAGGAGGGAAAACATCAAAATAATTAAAATATTTGGGGTGCAATACTATTAATTGATTGGTTGATTTCTATACCACTGAACAGCCAATGCTTTTAGAGTAGTTCACAACAACATATTGAAAAATAATATTAAATATACCAATTAAATCATTAAAGTTGGCAAGGCAAGATTTGAAACCAAATAAAAACAGAAGAACAAAAATTATATGTTAAAAAGGCCCAGTTAAAACCTGTCCAGCAGCCAGTAGGCCCTAGTAACTAATTAAATGTCTTGCAGTCCTTACCTGGTGTAAGGTAGGCCTCACTGGGGAGACTGTTCCATAATAAGGGGGCCCCAGTGAAAAGGTTCTTCTCCTTTCGGCCACCATCTGAGCCTCCCTCAGAAGTGGCTGTCAGAAAAAAGGCCGTAGAACTTGATTAGAGTGTCTGGGTAGATAGAAGTTGGGAGACTGTCAGGTATCCCTAACCCTAAGCCATGTAGGGCTTCCTAAGTCAAAACCAGCACCTATATTGGTCTTAGAAGCATATAGGCAGCCAGTGCAAGAGGGTCAGAATTAAGCCTGACAACCAAACTCAATTTTAAACAAGGTCTTCAGCATAGCATTGCAGTGATGGGCAGGCTTGGGGCAAAATAAAAGGATGGGACAAAACAATCAGCATATTGTAGCTCTTCTACCAGTAACTACACCTTCCAGCCTTTTAGAATACACAATAGCCAGGACTAGCACACAGTCAGTGGAATGGAGGAGGACCATTTGGGGAACCTTGGAGGGCTTTACTAGGGTCTCAGGAACCGAATTCTCAAAGACAAATATTTAATAATATCACAACTTTAAATGGCACATGTTTTGACTATCTAAAAATATACTGAAACTACATGACAGGGTACAGAAAGGCCTGGATGTTTCCGACATATAGATATTCTTTCTTCTGCACTGGAAAGAAGAGGATGGGTGCACTGGAAGGTGAGGATCAAAGAGGAGACGAAAACACAGAAGTGTCCCCCCCCCCCCCATAATCAGTGGTATCTAGGAGTTGCTCTTACAAGATCTTAGGTATTGAAGAAAAGTGATGGAAGTTATTCATCCCTATAGTAAGAGAGAGAGACCCTACTTATCTATGCTTTACACTACATCTCCTAAGTTTCAGTTTCCAGATGACCTCCCATGGGTTCTTAGGTCAGTATGTCCAAGATTAATGGGCCATTGGTTCTCCATTAAAACCCTACTTAAGAATGTGCATTTAATTAAAATGAGTTATTGTACATGAATTAATGCCATTTTCAACTTATTTAATTTAAAGGAGATAAATTTTTCATTTAACTCCCAAGTACGACCTTAGCATTAGCAATCCTGGGACTGCTGCATTCAGATTATCTGAAGAAGAAGCAACAGTTCTTTCTACCTTAAGTGACAGTTGCATCTTTCCTGTACTTGGCTTGCAGGTGAAAAATAATATTGGTAACTTGGATTGTATTTCCATCACATATCTATAGAATATTTTGTCATGCTGAACACAATAGCTACACTCTTTGCAGAAAAATCTATCCCAAACACATGGTCTCTTCCCCATTGCTCTTTCAGCTTAGTCTAAAAGATGGATCCAATTAGCTGCATTAGCATACAGCCAACGTGCATGTTAAGGAGCTGCCTATCTCCAAGAGTTAACATAAATGCCTTTGCTCTTTCTGAAATCTCCTCTCTTTGGCCCACTTTTTCAGCTGAATTAACTAATTTTCAGGGCCTAGCACCACAAATTGGTATATCGCCAACTAGCCAACACCTTGGGCAGCTTCTTATAGACGGCATCAAATGGTGCCATTTGTTCTATGCACCTGGTATTACAAGAAGGGACTAACAGTTTCATTCAGAGTTAGCCCTACTTAAAGTAACATGGGTTTCCAAGAATAAGGGAGGGAAATCACTTTCAGGAGCTGCCAAGCTGCTCCACCTGGCTAGACTCTTCATTACATATTACTGAAAACACTCTGGTAGACCCACCTTCTACACCGTATGCAGTCTCTCATCCTTGGAACCATTTCATGCTCCCTGGGACTTTCAGATTATCCTCCTCTGTAATTATTCTCATATGTCTGTCTGCTGCAAATTTCCTCCAGCTTTGTTAGTCTCCCAGGTCCCACCCACAAGCACATTTAGCTACCTCTTGTCCCTCTTTTCTAACCTCATGTGCCTTCCCAACTTCTCTCTCCCAGACAGTTCAAAGTACACTTTCCATGGGATAAGCATCAACAGGAATTTCAAAGCAATTTGATGCTCAAGACAGAAAACCAATCCATTGTACAATTGGAAATAAATGGGATATATAATTTGCTTCGTTACCACTTATGTTATCACTGCCCTGTTGAGCTAACTGCAGACACTGTAACACCTTGCCAGCTAGCTAGCCTGCCAGCCAAGAATTACAATAATCCAATATGAGGAGGTCAGGAGAACATGAATCTAATGAATCTAGGCTAATAATTACAGCTCATTTAATTACCTCTGAGATAATAGCAAGAGTTGTAATTTTTTTGTAATTGATGTTGCTGACATCTTTGCACCTTTTAAGTTGCATTAGTTATAAAATCTGCCATGTTAATGTTTAAGTTGATAAAAATGTCACAAATTAATGGAACAGGAGACTCTCTAAATGTCAAGCAGGTCTTAGAGGAATTGATAGGCAGATATTTTAAAACATTTATACTGCTCAGATTGACAGACACCATGATAGATGGAGCAAATCAGATGCCACGGCTCCAAGTTGTTTGTTGGGCAAAGACTTGCTATAACTTCTTATTAAGTTTCTAATAAAAAAGAGAATTTTTTTCAGTCTTAAGGTGCTTAGATAATTAAAATGGTTCATTAGGCTTAGTCACACTAACATTTGCCCTTCTGGGAAACAGGCATGGCAAGACTTTAGATAGACTCAGCATTTGCCACCTAACTTGCCTCCAGTCTATTAAACCCTGAATTGCTCTTGATGTTTTATATTCGCTTGTGGGATGTGATAGAACTAGTGGCAAGATGGGCCCTGGCTGGCACCTGCCAAGAGCCCAAACTGTCATCAGATCTCATTAGTCAAGAGCCTCCTCGACTTTCTCCTCATCATGGCAACCTGCTTCTTCTTGTCCAGACAAGGATGCTGATGCAAAGGGGCAGCAGGAGAAGCTCTTGCCTGCTTTCTCCCTGGATCTCTACTTGCTCAGCAAGCAGGTAGTAACCGTGATGCGAAAGAGCTTGATGAGCCATAGCAGCTTGGGACCAGGGCAGCAAGAAGGACTCCCCTACAAAGGAGCCTTAGAAATCCAAAGCAAGAAGGAGAATGTGTGTGCTTTTTTGGGTTTGTTTTTAATCCTCTTGCATGGATCAAGCTGCATAACTGTCATGTGGGGAAGTGATGTTTAGCAGTCATTCCCTCACTCCAAGGAGGTCCAGGAACAGCCTGGCAACCCTGTTTTACAGTTGATGATCTTTTCTAGGTCCTTCTTTGCTGCCCCTTCATGTCATATATTAGTATTGGGATGGCAGATTTAACATTTTAAATAAATAAATAAATCATCTTTTAATTTCTTTGCTGAAGTTTTCCTTTGAATTTTATGATTAAAGTCAACGAATGTGAAATGTTGCACGATTTAAACTTCTTTATTGTTGACATAAAAACTGCTATTCCTCTATAATCATGGTTTGGTTTTCTTGATATTCAGCAGGAGTCCTGCTTTTGCAATGTCTTATATAAGAACAGCATTTTTAAAAGTCCCTGGACGCTGCAGTCCTGTTCCAAATCAGCACCCGCTTCCCGACATCGTTGGTTTGTAAGTTGCATTCAAACACTGGATATCACATCTAGTTATGTGTTGGCAAGTGAGACCCGCAACACAATGTTGCACAATGGAACACTCCTACTCAGGGACCCGGCCTGCCATGTTCTTTTCCAAGGTGCTCCATTCCATTTCCCTTCCTGGACAATTTTCTGCATTTCCACCATCCCTTCAACAGACACTCAGTATTTTATGATCACCAAGCATTCTCTGCCCTCACTGGATTTTCCTGCCCCTGCTTAGGGTTTTTTTTCCCTGAAGTTTTTTTTCTTACTTCTGCAAACTTTGGCTTCCCATAAAAGATATCTCCCTCTTTTGTGTGGATGATGCTGTTTTGGCTACGTAAAGATCAGCATTCAAGTAATGATTTTACTAGGGCAGCTTTCCCCAGCTTGATGGCTCCAAGGACTTCAATTCCCATCATCCTGTGTAAGCATGTCCAATGGTTGTAAAGCTGTTTTCTCAGAATCTCATTACCTATAAAATGGTCCATAGAATGGCAAAATTATATGGCCATGCCTGTCTAAGTCTGTAAAATCTCCCTAAAGCAGTTAAGGCACTGAGGTGGGGAGGGAGTCCTAGAATCAACATTGTCTCGTAATGAGGCTCTCTAGCTTTTAAATCCATGTTCTTTCCCAAGAAGCAAACACTTGATTATTTTCTCTTGGATCAATCCTCCCTCAGTGCCCACAATACTGGTTTTTGTTTTTGTTTTCTCAATGGGAGCATGATCAGGCTGTGTGTTTCTAATGGAGCTTGAAATTAACACAACTCTTGATATTCTTGTTTTTGCACTAGTATTATCAGCGTCATCACAAATTTAGGAGAACAGTTTTGTTAGCTAGCTCATTTTCTATTTGCTGACTCAATGACAACAAAATAAAGTTGCTTTGCCATTGAAAGTGATGACAGGTGAGAGTTCTGGGCTCGCCTAATGGTGATCAGCCTGATTTTTCTCAAGAAGAGTCTTCCTGAGAGTTTTCGGAAAAGGCTCAGAAGAATGGGGTCCCAGAGAATGTTTCTGCACCCCACAAATCCATTCCTGCAGCCCTGTTCCCAATCATCTATGCCCAAAAGGGCAAACTGGGTGGTAACAGCCTTATAGAAGGGGAGACAACATGTTGCCTGCATCTCCCCACAGATGCCTTCCCTGGTTCCCACCAAGGCAACCTACGCTTCCCAATTTTTATTCTAAAATATGCTTAATATGTTCTTACTGACAAATCAGATTGCTTCGGAACAAGGTTGGATCTCTCACTGCTGCTATCTTTATTTGACACGAATGCTTCTGGTAGGTTATTTGTCCTTTGCGATGAGCCATGCCCATGCATGATAGCCATTTTATGGTTGTGCACAGAGCAATTTGTCACATGGTCCGGTTTCCCCATGGAGTCTTCCCCAAGGGTTGCCTGCTCTCACTTTACAGGGTTTGGCCTTAGGGACTTGGCGGTTCTGTTCTGAACATGCTCAGTGCAGTTTATAGTCACCTGGAAGGATGTTGGTTCCTAATGTATTCCAGCAAAAGATTGCACCCCTCTTTGGGATGAAGTAGACCACGCCTCACAAGCCTTGATGAAATCTTACCACTCTAGTTCTGTCACGTCATCCAAACTCAGTTCTGGGGCTCCTGCATGGTGGGATTAGCTTTCTGAAAGCTTGGAAAGTCTCAGCAGTCTGCTCTAAGGATTCCTCATTTTGCTGTGGGTTTTCCAATCACCAGGCCCTGGGATTGCTATTTTGCCATTGCTGGTATGGAAGCGCCATACAGCCTACTGAAAGGAGCAGCTGCAGAAGCACCCACTTCTAGCCTCTGAACTCCCCTGCCTTCAGCTCCCTCACACTGAGTGCATCACTGCTCATTTTATTCTATTGGCAGAGCAAGGTATCCATCAGGAGACAGAGACTCTGAGAGAGAAGGAAGGGGAGACCATGGCAAAACTTTGTTTTCATGGGGGCTGGGAAGTGCCAAAGACATGCAAATACACTTAGGTAGGGGAAGGGACAACCCTCCCTGGGACCACAACAGATCAGTCAGGAGGTGGCTGCTACTGTGGTCCATAAGCAAGAATAGGGAGAAGAAGGGGGTTTTACTTATGGGAGCTGCCAGGAGGATGGAGCAGGGAAAGAGGAAACCACACTGCCTGGGCTTGGGAAAAAACTCTGCACCCCATGGAAACAGTGGAGGATGTTTTGCTCTGTTGTGTGAACCCAACTTCTCTCTCTCTCTCTCCCTCTCCCTCTCTCTCTCTTTCTCTCTAACACACACACACACACACACAAACACACACATAGGGGAGGGAGGAAAGGGTGGCTAAATTTGCTTAGGGACACTGGCAAGGAGGGTGGAGCAGGTAGCAAGGCTGAATTTCAGAAGTTCTCTCTGGAATCAGGAGCTCACTCAGTTCAGACACTTGCCACCATTACCAGTTGAAGGGTTTAAGATAATAGCAGTCA
>NW_025336236.1:1852962-2000336 GCF_004798865.1 Varanus komodoensis
TGACTGCTATTATCTTAAACCCTTAAAACGCCAACTTTACTGCTGCTGACTGCTATTATCTTAAACTCTTAAAAGTTAAACTTTACAGCAAAGCTGTATGGGGTTCAGAATGTGCACTGTAAGCTGCCACACGGAGAAGATGAGAGAGGTGCAGAGAGAAGAGCTGTGACCCCAGCTCAGGGTTCCACTATTTTTTATCTACGTTTTAACCTCCGTTTTCCTTTGAAGCCTGAGGAGGTTGATCTTGATTATTTCTCTTAATGGCCATCCCACTCTCATTGTATCCTTTGAGACCTAGCTGCCTTTCTCTTATGCGTTTAACAAACAAGAAACTTTATACAATTTTAAAGGCCTGGAGCCATCACTGGAGACCTTGGAGGACATGGACCCAGCAAACATGCTGGCAGATAAGCAACAGAGAAGAGTTGCCAACACAATCTAGCAAGGGCTGTGGAAGGACCGATCTCCCATTTGCCAGTAGGCAACTGTCCACCATGATTCCCATTCTGGGCATAAGTGGAATTGGTGGGGGCACTATGGCTGATTGGGATGTGGCTCCTCTGAACTGTTGCAGTTGACCTGGGTGCAAGCCTGGGTGGATTCAGGCAATACTTTAAGCCCAGGGTTAGCTTGAAATTTCCTTGGGGCCTCAGCTATAACTGTCAGGGCAACCAGGCACAGCAGGTGCATTCAGGCACTGCCTCCCCATCAGTTCTCCAGCCAGTGTCCTAGAGGACACCAGGCAGGAGCACTGCTAGGAGTGTGGATAACAGCTGCAAAAACTGGGCTTAACTGACCTGGCATCAGCAGGAGTGTGGGGCAAAGAAAAGCCAGAGTGGAGGACAACAGACCATCTTGTGGTGGGCTTCTGAGCCCAGTGTGAGGCAGCCCATCTATCTTCTCAGCTGAGCAGGCTGGACAGTGGGAAAGCATCCCTCTCCAAGTGGCATGGAAAAGGCATCCTCCAGATTGTACGTTGTTCAGGCTCCTATTGCTGGATGGAAAGGAAGCTGGTGTGGTACAGCCGGAAGTGTAGCGAGTTTGTCAGGGTCCAAATGCCAAAACACTCTCTTGAAGGCACGGCAAGGACATGTGAATTCCAGCTCGTCACAAAGAACGTGAGAGGTAATGGCCTTGAAATGTCTTCCCCATTCCTGCTGCACCAAAATGCCCATCCTTTTTTGCCCCTCTGGTCAAGAAGCTCTCTAGCCTTTGGACTTGACCATAGTTTAGTTTGTCATTTAAGTTGAGATAACATGCTAAGCTATTGGTGGGGTGCTAAACCCTGTTATATACGTCATGAATTATGTACTACTCCAGGATGACATATAAACCACTCTCCGGGAAGTATGGGGGGGGGTATTCCTATGACATGCTAAGTGCACACATGCGCACATACCAAGTGTCATGAAAACTGAGTGTGGGGAGTCAGCATTCTGGTTAAGAGTGTCTCCACAACCTCCAAAACAATAAGCAAAACATTGTGGTCCTTGGTTTTGGATTCAGATGTACTTTACTCTTTTGAACTGCAATTATTTAATTTAATGAAAGTGTTTCCATCGGATGGCAACGGATGCATGTTACAGCACTGCAGGTTGAGCAGCACCCATTACCTTTCCTCCTGACAGGCCCAGTAAGTGTTTAATGAGCACATCCAATGGTGCCTGTGTGGGCTTCCTAGAGCCTTTTGGGCCTAATTCAGGGTTCTGGCTTGACATATAATAGATGGATATGATAGACAAGGGGCCCATTCCAGTGCACATTTAAGCTTGAAGCACACTTGCATTGCGTTGATTTCACCGAACTACACCCATGGAGAAGAATAAAATGGAAGGTAGGGAGAAATGGCTTAATATCCGCCATAATTTCAGGGCCAAGAAAGAAATGGGCCCATTAGTCTGAACAAGAGGAGACACTATCCTCCTTAGAAATTATTCAAAAGAGCAAGGAACACACTTCTTCTGACTTGCACTCTCTCAAAAGCTGGCATTAAAGTCACTTCTAAGCCTCAAAAAGAGAAGGAGGAGCACTGCAAGTTACTATAGTACCAAGGAGGAATCTGGAAAATAGTATTTTAAATAACATACAGCTGATGCCAGCAAACAGGTTCATCTTACCTTACTTTAGGAACCCCTTCATTGTCTTCAGTGAAACTGGTGAAGTTTCATTGACTAGGATATGCTTCAACAGAGCATATCCCATTGGACCTGGAAGACACTTTCCAGGAATAACAAGGAATGTTGCATGGAATGACATTTTTCTGAGTCACAGCTAAGCAGCAAATTGCACTTCTCATACATCTTACTTATTTATTTACATATGTCCAAAATATAACAGGCCTAGTTTGTAAACTACCATGTTTTAGCATTGCCCAATCAGAAGGTTCTCCTAGCATCATTATCTAGCCATCTCTGTAGCAGTCTTCTTCTCCCTGGTACCCTCCAGATATTTTGTCCTACCAAGTCCACCAACTTTGACATTGAATGGACTGGCTGGGGCTGATAGTTGCAGTCCAGAACAGCTATAGGTTTTCTACAAGTTCCTACTAAGACATTCAAAAAATTCACAAGCCATCAATTGTTCTGACTGCTGAGAAAACACCAAATTTTGTTAGAACATACCACCAATACCAATACATTTATTAATAACACAAGGAGCTCAGCTAGCTTAGGTAGGCCTTGAAAGCATAAATCCTACAAGCACTTATATAAAGTAAATGGATGGAGTAATTGCTAAAATTTCAGAACCCTCATGACATTCAAACATAAATAAAATATATTTTCATGAGCAGAATAAAATCCATCTTTCCTTCAAGACGGTAAAAATGACATAAGGCACATGTGCATGTGTGCATACACACATTCACAAACACATGGAGAGAGAGAGTTAGAGTAGAAATCAATCCAAGAGAGAAGGCAGAACACAATCTCCATATTTTCCTAAGCACATGTTAGAGAACAAAGGAAGTGCTGCTTATGCCTGGAAAATGCAGCTGGCGGCCAAATAGAAATCTGAATTTCCCAGATAATCTCATCTTCTAATGGGAAACTGTCTCACAGTTTGCCAAGGTCATCCATTCTACCTAGGATTGGAACCAGTCACAAATTCTGTGGCGAGTTAGAAATGATGTGGCTTAGGAAGTGCCATTTGGGGCTGGTAGGACAAGAATTATCCCATCTTCATAGAATCAGACAGCGGAAATGAAAGTATTCCGCTGACAAGGCATGATGATGAAAAAAGAGCAAAATTTAAGAGCCCTGCATTGTTTATGATGGAAAGGAACACAGAAAGGAATTAGAAGAGTGCATATACCAGAAGACATATTCTTTTCAGAAAGGGATTGAAGCCCTAGAAAAAATGGAACAGGTCAGATTAAGTTGACTGAACTTCAAAGTAATGCTGAACGTGTTGCATTTCTCACAGGATCCTTTGAGGTTTCAAACTTACTCCTTGTTTCTTGTAGAAGAAAGCAGAACTGCATCATGTGATTGGGGTCAAATGCTGTTTAACATCCTGTGCACATTGCTAGTTGACTTCCTTTCCTTAATTTTGCTGTTGACACACAATTGCAATTTCCCCTCAGCTGCATCTTCCCTTCATATAATTCCCCCTCCATCTTTTGGGGAAGAAAAAGAATTATCCCTTGCACAAAAACATGTGTTCATTTTTATACCAAATAGAAAAGATTACAAGAGGATTGGCAGCTGGATAGTCGCTAGTGATTTTCAGCTTCTTTTGTCAATTTCATGAACAATTCTCTCAGAGTATTTTCAAACACCTGCATCAGTTTCCGGCTCTCCGTTGATAGTGATAATGCTGTGAGTACTGATTCATCTCATTAAAACCATCAAGGCCAAGTTGCAAGTGTGATGCTGAATTTCTTCTCTTTTGCTTCCAACACTGATGTAAAACTTCCCTAATCAAAATGCTTACCCAGAAAAATGCTTGCTATGAGAAAGTACTTTCTTTTAAAGAATTCCAAGGTCAAACTCTCTAAATTCTATATAAAAATGTGTGTGTGCAGTTGTTAAGTTGTGAAGATTCATCTCAGTTGTTAAAGATAGAATCCTATGCAAGTTCAGGTAGAAAAAGTTCAGGTACCCCACAAATCCCAGCCAGCATGCCAGAAATTGCAGGCCTTCTTTGTGCTTGAATTTGCATAGCGTTGTATCCTGCATTGCCTGTTGCACATATAGAAAGCACCAAATCTCTCTTCCTTACTTTAAATGTGCACAGATTACAAATCATATCTTTTAGTATGATCGCATGATATGAAAGCTGAAAAGTAGATCAACTAGGGCGCTGCAGCTCCACATTGCAATACATTAAGACAGATGCAGAGAATATTCCACTGCAAACTGTTGCCCAGTGCTCCGTGCACCCCTCTTGCATAACGCTTAGGAATTAACAGTGCATGATGTGACATCATCACATGTCTAGCTATCCCACCTCTCTGCACCAGCAACCAGTTAAACAGAGCAGGTTGGGGAAAGAGGGAGGAAGCTCCTATTTTCAGCATCAATTCCAGATTCCAGAACGTAGTTTCTAAGTCCAGCCTTCAAGATATTAAAAGTAATTTAGGACACAGTCCTGCACATGTACAGAGAGGGAAAAGTTGTACATCTCCCAACATTTCCCAGCCATCACAGCTGAACTGGCTTTCCATCCTTGTGGAGCAGACAAGAGTGATCTTAATTTTCCCTCACTAGAACCAGTCTTACTTCTTTCACATGCATCAGTCCTACAGTCTTGGGACTACAATGGGAAGCTCTGGTGCAAAGGAATCAATAGCTTTCTGAAGCTGCTTCATATATATAGGTAAATATATGCAATCAGATTTTTCTAACTTACTATTTGAATTTCAGTTCAAATGAGAGAAATTTAGGGAATTCAGCAACCAGACTGTCTGTGCCTTCAGAAAGTGCAATGCCAAGATGATCACATTATACATTTTTGCTCAATGTATAATGCAAGTGTGAACTATCCAACTGTGTTATCAAAGAGGGCATTGCATTGCTTATCAGCGCTACTATCAGATGTCGGAGGGCCTTTGGGCATGATGGGCTCTCCTTGAGTCTGCCCTGGCTCTTCTCCTTGCCAGTGTTGCTTCTGTCCTTTCACTTGTCTCTTCCTCTGGGCCACTCTTCACAGTCAGACAGGGAAAGAGTGTGAGGCTTAGATTACAACCACAAATGCTTTCTTTGCCCTCATTCAGTATGGGCAAGTGAACAGGCAGCAATAGCTGGCCTTGAAGGAAAGGACGTAGCATGGTTGGGAAATGAGCAGAAATGGGCAACTAAAGTGATCAAGGAACAACTCCCTGGTGAAGAAAGGTTATAACATCTGGGATTATTCAGGCTGAAGGAAAAGCTAGCATGAAGAGACACAATAGTGGAGAAGGTAGATAGGGAGCTATTTTTCTTCATAATCTTTATGATGTTTTTATTGCATTTTTATTGTCTGTTTTTATGGATTTTTCTAAACCACCCAAAGAGCTTTGGCTATGGGTGGTACAGAAATGTAATAAACAACAACAACAAGAAGAACAGCAGCATAACACTTGATCTCAGGGTCATTCAAAAAACAGGCTGCTGGGAGATTCAGAAGAGGTAAAGGAAATACTTCTTTTCACAGGGCACATAATCAAAACATGGACTTTTCATAATCAAAATATGGAATTTTTATGAGATGCAGTGATGGTCATCAATCTGGGTAACTTTAAAAAGGGATTGGAAACTTTCATGGAGAAGGCTATCAATGGCTACTAGAAATGATGGCTACATACTACTTCCAGTATCGGCAACCATATGCCTTTGGACTCCACTTGCACAAGTGGAACATAAGCAGGAGAATGTTATTAAAGTTGTATGAGTTTTCCATAGGCAGCTGGTTGGTCATTGTGTAAAAAGTTCCTTGATAAGATTCAGTAGGATTCTTCCCAAGTTGCCATGTAGTATCTTCTTATAGGACAAAGAAACAGATGCTCCAAACATTTGTCTGAATGGTCCTCTTCTGGTATGTAGGCCTTAGCAGAAGCCCTGAAATATCTGCCGCTGATCTAGAGCCGGAAGCACACTTGCATATGAAAAACTGGGAAACTAATCTCATATCTAGCCTACAGCTCCACATCAAGACAGTGCCAGTGCCAAACAATTGTAGCATTTAATAGATTATCTAAAATTGTTTTAAAAAAAAGCATTTTAGGCAAAAGTGCAAAGAGGGGCATCTAAAATGATGAAGAGTTTAGAACTGTTCCTCAATTTCCCTGTGAGGAACACTTACAACAATGGGGATTGTTTAGCCTAGGAAAAATATGAGTAAGAGGAGACATGATAGAAGTATTAAAAATTATGCACAGTGCAGGGAAAGTGACACCATATGAAAAGAGTTCTGTACTGAATGAACCACTGGTCTGATCTACCATGGCTTTTCTTATGCTTCTATGTATTCTCTTTCCTCTCACTGCTTCCTTAACATAGTCTGATTTCTTCACATTTTATTCTTTCCACAAATTACCCATACCTTTGTCATGTACTTCACAGAACTAAAATTAACTGTTCCCCCTGCCCCTACACACAATTTTCTGGTTGAAGTAATATGATTTTTCTCACTCACAACTTGAACTTGGTTTCAAACAATAGACATTCATGAGATTCCATAGTAAACTGTCCTTTTTTCAAGCCCAGATCCAAGATAACACACTGCTACATAGTAGATGCTACAAATGCAAACTGAAGAGGTCATCACATAGCCAAATTTAACAATGTTGTAATTCAAAATTCATGTCTATGGAGCTGTCCATTTATTCATGAATACAGGATATCAGTGCAATATTTGGCCTTTAAAGAGAAGAAAGAAAGAAAGAAAGAAAGAAAGAAAGAAAGAAAGAAAGAAAGATCCTATCATCACAATCAACCAATACTACCTTGCAGCCATGTAAGCTGTCAAAGCATCTGCAAACCATTATTAAAAATACCAGGAAAGGAGACATGAGAGTGCGAACAAAAACTAATTTACCTCCTACCAGGTAAATAATAATGGCTTTCATGGAACAAAGAATAGCCAATCAGGATTCACTCATTTGCAAGTAAAATCTGGTTGCCTTACTTCAGGCTCCATTATTCACCACTCAGAACACAAAACAGGAAAATCTTACAAACACCACATGAAAGTTTTTAGTCTGTCACAGGCCACCATCAGATCTCAGATGCATGTAGTCAAATGTGCATTCACAAAAGGATCTCTTTTTCTTTTGTTTAGGCTGTTGCTTATTTAGAGCTGCAGTTGGTAACAAAACTTCCCAGAATACTTCTCTGGATTTCATATTTGGCTTTGTGGGCATATTTGGAGGGGCAAGGACTTCAAATGTGTAATTTGTTGCAACTTTGCTATAACAGCTGGGGCCATCCTCTGCAGTTTTCTTCTTGGCAGATAAAGAATGAAAGGCTCAATTTTATATAAGAAAGTGTGTCTGTTGAAAGAAACAGCCCCCACCCCAGTACCTACAATGAAGCATCCGTTGAAATAATTTTCCATATGGACTACAAAACAAACATTTGAATCCAAACAACCTTCTCAGGCAGAAATAAAAAGGAAAATTACATTATGAATTGAATTGGCCTTCATCACTGTTTACATACTGGTTCAATGGTTTGGTCAATTCAAACCTCTGTGTGTATTTAACTCTCTCTAGATTCATCTATAGATAGAGATAGATGATAGGTATAGATATAGAAATCATAGTGTGTGTGGGCTGGGACCTGGGACTGGTACCAAGGTATAAAGGCAGGAAAGATTTTAACCTATTGTCCTCATCACAGTTCTGAATCCTCATTACCCTTTCCATACACTTCTCTCTGGATCGAGACTATACTGAGGAGGAAGAGTTAAAATGCCTATATATATGCCATAGTGCCAACCCAGTTAGACTTACCCCATCTGCAACTCAATTTTTAAAGCATGCCATAGCCAATTGTGCAAGTCACATTGTGTGAAGTTTGTCCCTCTGGGATCAGTAGTCACTTCTGCCTAATGTGGTATGTGGTAGGTCACATGCTGCACACACTGAAAGGCCCGGGTTCAAAACACAGTCTCACCAAGCAGGACTGGAAACAACTCTTGCCCAACAACACTGGGCTAGAAGGACAAAGGTTTGGCTCAATTCAAACCAGTGTCCTATGTTTATAGATATACATGTAATAGATGGTGATGGTGATGATTGAAACCTGGATTTGGACACACAAGCCAGCTGAGGGTAAATGTTGGTCAGCAAGACTTTTTCTAAGTTGGCTAGGATACAATGAGTCATCTTCTGTAGCTGGTCCACTTTCGCAGCCTAAGAAGGCTGAACCAACATTCCTTCAGATTCAGACCAAGGCACAGTTTTTCATGCCCTTGTAACCTCCGAGTTTAACTAGCGTAATGTGCTGTCCTCAGGGCTTCCTTTGTGAGTGTTTGACATTAATGGCTGTTTGGAGGCTGCAAATGGTACAGAAAGCAATGACCCAACTATTGTAAATGTCCTTTTAAAACACTTTACTGGGAAACCCATTTACAACAGGCAGCTCAAATTCAGTTTTATGCTTGCCTCTCCTCTCTTTCAGTGTTATCTGTATTTCCCTTGGAACCAAATACGATTATGGAATGTTATGGCCCAGTCTGATTCCACTGATGATGGAATTCTCTGTTTGACCAGTGCTCAAATTATTATTTAGCTGACACTTTGGAATTTCATTCTGGCATGGCATGCAAGTACCGCAGTGACAATATTTCTTATCAGGACACCCATAAAGAACCAAAGCCCTTCTTTATGGCCCCTTAAGAGGCTGCACAGCCTGCACTCAAGAACTGCAGGTGCTCCTCACCCTGGTTTCATGTTGGTGGCGGGAACATGTTGAGACAAGGTGGGGAGAGGAAGAAGATGGGGGAGAAGCTAAACCAGTTTCAAAGCTAAAGTGAAAAGCCCTCCTCAAGCAATCAGTTCAGTCTCCAGGTAGGAGGGGGGAAGTGGGGAGGATAGTAAACATGGAAGAACCATCACAGGAGGGGCACTCTTAAAAGGGATTAGTTTAGAAACCTGGCAAGAGTGACTGGTCCTTCCATGAGCAGCCTGTAGAATGGAGACAGAGTTGGCAGCCACGCATGACTTCTGCAAAAATAGGTCTTGCCAGCAAACCTTGTGGAGTTCTACAACAAGGTTTTGAAGTGACAAGATATGGCGGGGGGTGTGGTGACTGTGGTTTACCTGGATTTTGAAAGGGCCTTTGACAAGGTCCCACATGATATCCTGGTTGAGAAAAAAGTGCATTTTGGTATAGATCGATGCACTGTCTCATAGATTAGCTGGAAAGCGGCACTTGTGAAAGGCATTGCAGGGTACCTGTAAACAGCAGGCTAAACATAGGCCAGCAGTGTGACATCGTGGTTAAGGGGGCTTCCAGATTGACAAAGGTGCTGGTGCCATCATGTAGAACTCTGGTGCACCCACAACCGGAGTACTGTGTCCAATTCTGGGCTCCACATTAGAAGAGGGACATAGCAAGGTTAGAATCAGGTCAGCACAGGGTCACAAGAATGGATTCGGAGATGATGCTATATGGGATGAGATTGAGGAAACTGCGACTTTTTAGCTTGGAAAAGAGGAGACTCAGAGGCGATCTTATAGTGTCTTACAGATATGTGAAGGGGTGTTACAATGTTGGGACCTGTTGTGACATACAGGCTTGTGACCTGTTCTCCCCTGTGGTGGAGGGAAGGATGTGATCCAGTGGGGCAAAGCTAAAGAACTGGGCTTTTGGTTGGATGACAGGAAGTACTTCCTGATGGCTAGGACCCCTAGAATATGGAATGGGCTTCCACAAGAGGTGGTGGAGGCCCCATCAGTGAGGGTGTTCAAAGACAGATTGGACACCCACATGTTGGACATACTGTGAGTGGATTTGGGTGTGCCAGGGGACTAGATGATCAAGGAGGCCCTTTCTGACTTGCTGTTTCTACATCTCTATGTTTCTAATAATTCCATCTGTATCAGAAGCAGCAGTGGATCTTAAGTTACAGCTTATTCAGAACAAAGTCGAATTCTGTGTTTACTGGATGCCACCATGTGCCTCTAGTACGGGTTTTTCTAAGTCAGCTAGGATGCAATCCTGGCATCCCCAAGGCATGGCAGAAGAGGCAATGCAATGTGCTTCCACCTGGCTAGATTTAGCACCAGGGAGTAGGAGGTTAGAATTGGCACAACTATGGCCCTAGCCTCCTCTCATCCCCACTCCCCAACATGTCCTCTTTCTCCAGCTCTGCCCTTGTGGGGAGGGCTGGCAACCCATGCTGATCTTCCTTTGCCATCTGCAAGGACGTGGGGTAGTGGCCCTGCCTTGGAGACCAGAGGCTGAAATTGGAACTGCTTGACACTCAGACTCCAAACAGTTCTGCAGCCTCCCAGATGTCAAGAATTCACATATTGCTGCCCGTAATTGTTGGAGTTGTAATACCATTATTACTTCTCTCACTCATATATTCGAGCAATCTCCAATAGTTGCCTTTTTTGTTGAGGAGAATCATAATACACATACATTTTTTACTGGAATACAGCATAACACAGGGGTCTCAAACTCAACTTACCTGGGGTCCGCTGGAAGTAGAGTCTGGGTGAGGCTGGGCTGCATCAAGCGGTGGTGGTGGGCCGCTCATCCCATGTTGCTCCTGGAGGCCGGCCCAGGCGCCGCCGGCGCTTTGAAGGCTGCAGAGCCCCTCCCCCGTGCCCCGCCCCTCCCGGCAATTGGCCCGCGGGCCACGAGTTTGAGACCCCTGCCATAACATTTACCGATGTGTATGTTCTCTTAAATTATGTACCTGTTCCTTGGATGTTAATGTAACCTCCACATAAATGGATTTCCCATGCCCTTTTGACAGCTAGAAGACTGGTGTTTCAACACTGGGAAGATAACAATCCACCTCCTAAGCACAACGGATTGGAGACATTAAACAGGTGGTATTTGATATGCCTTTTTTGGCTCATGCATTTCTTTTTCTAATGATACTTCTGTTTCCATATACCCACGTAGATATACATTTTGTGTGCATTTATTGAAATGATTTCTTTAAATTTATGCAATATAGCTGTATTATTTTCCCTTCTCTCTCTCCCTCTCTCTCTCTCTCAAAAATGCAAAATAAATGTTAATATAAAAAGCAGGGGTGGACAATTTTTAGGACTCCAGGGCCACCCTCTGCTTTTCCATGACAAATACGCCACAAACATATGGCAAATGGTCGTGTTTTTCCTTTAAGGTGGGTAGTGCATACCTTAGTTTAAAGCAAAATTTGGCATGGTGACACAGGCTGCAAAAACAATCCAGGGGTCTGCATGTTGGCCCATTCTTGCACTCAACCAATCTTATTGTGCCTGTTTTGTCCAAATCGACAATGGTTAGATCTGTTTTACTCACATGAAATTGCTAGCTGCTTTATTGCAGTGACATTCAACATCTGGAAAGCTATTTTCTGGCATGGTATACAAAGCAGAATATATGACACTAGGACCACATGGCTCTTAATTCTAGAGTTTGTTATATAAACAGGAGGAGGAACAGCTCCACAATTATTGGCACATTGCTCATGAATGATTCGTACAATTAACATTTACCTGTGACACTGTGCGTGAATAATTCAATAAGGCCACAGATTTCCCAGTTATTTTCGAAAGTGTACTTTCAGTTTTTATCACTTAACATGGGGGCAGCAGTGGAAGGGAGGGTGCTTCCTCTTCAAAACAAGCAAGAAGCAGAAAAGCATCTGGAAATAAAATTTTCTTCATTGTGCTCTCCAGAGCTTTTGTTTTGCTGCTAAATTGATGCTCTTATATAAACCTCCTAAGTAATAAGCTCTCTGTCTGTGCAAAGGATGATTTAATGCATAAATATGCTAAAGTTACTCTATTAATGGGGACAAAATGGGGACAAGTAAATGATCTGTTTGCCACAAGAGCAACACTGTTAAGCGGTTACGGCATTTAACTATTGGTAACAGAGAGATATACACATATACACACACATAGACACATCCCAAGTGAGCAAATAGATTTTCAAAGCACTTAAAATCCCCAGCTGAAATATACGCAGCACATACTATGTATTTTTGTTTATTCTGTTTTACATGTATTGAGCTTACATTCAGTGATTCTAGCAGAATAACAATTTTTGCCTATTTCCCTGCTTAAATATATTGTTACATTTACAGCCACACTTTTCTGATCAACTTGATAAGATACAAGACAGATTTTATTGTTTTGGGTTTTTTTACTTTATAGGAAAAGATTTTTTCTCATTTTTGCATTAATATCTGCAAGCAGGGAACTCCTAAGTGTTTGAAATTGTTTCCGGCTCAGGAAAGACTGTGAGACTTTAGATGCTTCTGACATGTGAGCCAGAGAATTATTGTGCACGTGCAGTTGGTAACAACAAACACATATCGTCAATCTGCATTGAAAATTCTGTGGATCTGCTGGATTGACTGGCAAAGCTAATCATCAGTCTGGCCAAAAGCTTTGTGACTACACTGGCAGCCAAATTATACATGATGTGAAATGCACCTTTGTCACCAAGGCATGATGCAAACTGCATCAACTAGGGATGATCATCAGTGGGTTGAGAGCAGAGAAGGTAAAAATTGACCCTTTCCTTGCTGTTCCAGATCTGAAGAAAAACCCTCTTCTGAGGTTGGCATTCATTTTGGAAGGAACCACCCCCCCCCCCCATAGTCACAAACAGTCTCATCTAAGCTCAGCTTCATCCAACTTGTCAGACCATTCAGGCACCTATCCAACCACTGCCTCTGGATTAGAAATGAATGGAGAATGCATCAATGTGCCTTTAGTGCTCCTTCTGGATAATTTCTCTGAAGAGCTTCATATAGACACTGGTGAACAATTGCAGAAAGATAGGGCCTTACTTGGTCCCACAGGATACTTCCCAAGTGATGGAGCAGCAACTTCAGCACCACTCTCAAACCTGTCCTGCAATCTAACTTCAGGACCATTTCAAAGGAGTCTCTCTAACCTAATCCCTTTTGTCCACAACTTCAGTTAAGCAATGGTATACAAACCGCTGACATGTCAAGAAAAACCAAACTGCTATTCCAGTCTCTGGGCACATCTTACTCCCTAGGTCAGGGGTAAGCAACCAGATGCCCTGCACATGTGTTGGGCTGGGAAAACAAAACAAAACATAATCTCTGGTCATTAGTCAGGCTGGCTGGGCATATTCTAGTCCAAACCATCTGGATGATCAGGTTCCTTACCCTGACCTATGGCTACCAGTACTGTTTCCATCTGAAAAGCTGACTGGGAGCCAGATACAGAAAGAACTTTATGCTTTGCCAGATCATTCCTAGCAGCTAAGCCTGACAGCACCTAGTACCTGCTAAATTTACAATATATACCTGGGTTGCAAAAAATGTATGCATGTTTTAAGAGATGTTATATATGTACTACTTTCGAAGTTGAATTGAATCAGGATAGTAATGTGTAGTATGATGTTTGCTCAAAAGATGGTGGTACTTCAGGAAGAAATTGAAAGGGCACGAACAGTGATACAAGTGATGGTCAACAGTGCTCAAGCGATAGTTCACCATCAGAAGTGTCTGAATGTTGATGGTAACCACTTTGAGCACCTCTTCTAATTGCAGAAGTCAAACTTGACTTGTATTCAACTTTTGTTATCAGTATATATTGAGTATTGCCATTTTAATAGTTTTTTTCCCTTTCTTAAAATGTGCATACCTTTTTTGGCACCCTCTGTATTTCAAAGAATTCATGAAAGAAAGCACAGAATGTTGACTATGTGCACACACTATTTCCACTGTGAAGAAAATACCTTAATTTATTTTGAAGCTGCAACAAATCTCTCCCCGATTTCTTCACATTCTATCTCAACAAAGTGGAGAAATTTTCTACTGATTTTTTGAAGGAATACATTCCACTGAAATCTTCAGGGTTAATTGCAAATTACTGCTCTTAATGTAGTAGGGAGTGCAGGTGGCACAGTGATTGATCGAAAGGTCGCTGGTTCAAAATGCACAACAGAGTGAGTTCCCGTTGCTCTGTCCCAGCTCCTGCCAACCTTGCAGTTCGAAAGCATGCAAATGCAAGTAGATAAAAAGGTACCACTTTGGTGGGCAGATAACAGCGATCTGTGCACTTTGGTGTTTAGTCATGCCGGCCACATGACCACGGAGACTGTCTGCGGACAAATGCTGGCTCCCTCGGCTAGGAAACGGAGATGAGCACCGCCCCCTAGAGTCAGGCATGAAATCTTTACCTTTACCTTTAATGTAGTCAGGTGGCCAAAGTTTTTCCCTTGCTTCATACCTTGGTTTAAGCACACCTTCTCACAGAGACACATTACTGTCTTTGCAGCTTTTTACCAGGTATGTTTCCTGGAATGTCTTGGAGGCAAGATGGTGGGTTAATGCATCTCTTTTAACCCATTCCAGAACAAGAAGCATATCTCCTTGTTTGTACTGATAATTGGGAAACAGAATTATTCCTTGACTCTGAAAGTTCCCTCTTTCTTATAGTTTATACCCAAACATTAAATCACATCTACCACTATTGCCCCCTCTCCCTAACCCATGAATCAACAAAAAAGGGATTTTTTAAATCTAACTTTTCATTTCAGTCCTATTACCCAATATCAGAGCCTTCCATCCATCCAAAACCCTGCTAGCAAGATCCCAGCCTTTCTGCATCCCATTCCTCAAAAAAATGCATTTGATGCTAGGCATCCACGCACTAGTAACTCACTCATTTTCCCAGGAAAGCAGATGTTGGATGAGTGTCCTTGGCATCTGATGGATCCATGGTTTTTCCTCTCCCTTATCTATAGGTCAGCTCTATCTATATGTTACGAGTTATGGTTGATGCAAATAAAGATTTGATGATGATGATGATGTAGTATTGATCTATTCCATATTTGGCCATCCTATTTTTAAGCCTTTGACTTTCTCTTGCGAGATTGTCTCCACCATTAAGACGTGTCTTCTCATGAAGTGCCTGAAGTATGACAGCCTCCGTTTCATCATTTTTGCTTCCATGGAAAGCTCTGCCTGGGTTTGATCTCAGGCCCACTTGTTCACCTTTCTGTCAGTCCAGACTATTCACAAAATTCTCCCTCCAGCACCAGGTTTTGAGCACTTTATTTTTTTTCCTGTCAGCTTTCTTCACTGTTCAGCTGTCCTGCTCATACATTGTGATCGGTTATACAGTGGCCTTGGCCTTGGCCTTGGTCTTGAGTGAAAAGTCCTTACACTTGATGCTCTTCTCTAGCTCCTTCATTCCCTTTCAAGTCTCAGTCTTCTTCAAATTTCTTGGCTGAATTCTCTTTTTGAAGTGCTGACTGAGCCAAGGTATACAACATCTTTCACAATGTCAGTTTCTTCACTGTTGACAGTACAGTTCTTGTCAACAATGGTCTCCTTCTTCTGTAGTCATGGTTTTTGCTTTTTTAATACTCAGCTGCAGTCTTGCTTTCTCACTTTCTTTCATTTACGTCAGGAGTACTTGTGATGTGTTGCTGCTTCCTGGCAGCAATTTGATAGCATCTTCATATCTTAAATTATTGATGGACCATCACAATGTCTGCTCCTTTTTCAAGATCTGGGCTGCTCTGGTAGCCAGAACCAGAGCAACCAGCCCTGTATTCACAGGATCTGTTCCAGGTCCCACTAAACCCCTGGTCAACTAATGAGTGCCAGCTAAGGTCCTGGAGGAACAGCGATCTAAGAACCAGCTCTTCCCTTAGGAACTGACCTCAGCAGCACAGATTCTCCTGCTTGTGGTTGCCCCTGCATCTTGTTGCTGGGTCCAGCTGTGTATCCTGTGTATCCATGACTCCTGCATTCTGCTGTGTACCCCACCATGCCATGTTGCCTCAGCAAACACAGTCGATTTGCTGCCCTGCCTGCATCTTGCCTGACGTTTCCTGCTCCTGGTCCCTGCTGTGTGCTGTGCCTTGACACGTTCCTGACTATGTTGGCTTGCTGTTGTGCCAGACTCTTGCCTGCTGTCTGCCCTGCCTCACGGTGTATCCAGGTCTGTCATGTTGTCTCAGCATGGCAGGCTTGTCTGCTAGCTGTGGTTCAGCTTCTCCACCTTGCCCGACACTTCCTGCATTTGGTTCCTGTTGCCTCTGCATCTTGCTTTGTACCTTATCCTGCTGTATACTCTGCTGGGCCCTGTGCCTTGCCTTGCTGTGTACTCTGCTTCAGGTGCCTGCATCTTTCCTGATGCTTGCCATGTCTCCTGCTGGGCCGTGTCTTGTGCCCTGTTATGCACTCTTCAGTACCTGCATCTCTGTTTGTCCTTCTGGTTCTTGACCCTTCCTTTGTTCCTGACCACATCCTTGTTCCGCCTTGATGCATACTTCTGGTTCCTGACCTTGGCCTGCACCATGATTTGGACTTGCCATTAAAGTTTGCTTTAAAGACAAATGTCTTTCCTGACATTCTGTTGCCCTGGTCTTGGTACCTCTATTGCTCTCTTCTGGCTTCCAGCTGCCCACATTCCAGCCCTAGACCCCATATCCTTCCTCTGATCCTAATGCGACTTTCCTAAGGTGCATTTTGTATACAGAGTGAACAGAGGTAAAGAAAGAAATACACCCTTGTCAAACACCTTTGCCTGTTGAATGCAATTCTGTTTCTTCATATTCTGTCCTAACAGTAGCTTCTTGTCCATGATACAAATTATACATCAGAACTATCAAGTGCTGAGGCACATTCATTTCTTTTAGAACCTCCATAACCTCTTGTGGTCCACACAGTCAAAAACTTTGGTGTAGTTTGTAAAGCATAGACAGATCTTCTTCAGAAATTCTTTAATGCACTCTAATAGCCAACATGTATTCACAACATGCTCTCTGGAGCCTCTTACTTTTTGGACCCCAGCTTGAATGTCAAGCATTTCTCATTCCATATAGAGTAAAATCCTTTGCTGCAACACCTTGAGTATCACTTTGAATGGAAATAAGTGCAATGGTCCTACAGTAACTATACTCTTTAGCATCTCCTTTGCTGAGAGTTGGAATGTATATTTGAACATTTGTAGTCTCTGGGACATTGCTTTGTTTTCCATATTTGCTGGCATATTCCTGTTAGGATTTGAACTGATGCAGTCCTTGGGCTTGGAATAGTTCTGTTGCTATTCTATCTACTCCAGGTGCTTTATCCCTTTCAAGTGATTTCAATTTTCTTTCTAATCTTTCAAGTTATTCCATATAGGGTTCATCTTCAAAGGAGTCTGTCATCTTTTAATCTCTTCTGTATTGTTTTTCGTATTGTTTCCATCTTCTCTATATATTATCCTAATCAGTTAGTATATTCACCTGTAGGTCTTTTAGTATTCCTAATTTTGGTTTGAATTCCCATTTAATTTCTTCTGGAAGGGGTCTCTTGTTTTCCCTCTTTTCTTGTTCTCTTCTTTTCTTTTACACTGGTTCTTTTTGTCTCTTTTTTAGTATTAGCATTACTATATTTAAATAGATATATTATTTTTATGATTTAGGATATTCATATATCATTTTCCATATTTAAAATATATATCTAAACTGTATTTTTCAATTTGACTTGAATCTAGCTATGTTTATTTTTATGTTTAGTTCTGTGCAGTTTGAGATCTTGTCCTTTGCCATCACTCAAATTAAAGATATTAACTAACCCACTTTCCATTTCTGACAAGTATGGCCACATATGCATTCCAGAAACCAGAAAGCATCATGAAAAATAGATAAAAAGGGCATAGCAATGGGCCTGGAATGTGTACATAGCTGCCTAGAGTACCAATCTCTGGGAACAGGCAAGATATTATTATTAATAATATTAATAATAATTAGATGTATATGTAGAAATATAAACTAAATAGCAATTAATATGAAATTGTATTTCTATTGTAGTGGCCTCCCAAATGTGTGGCTTTTATACAAATTTAATAAATAAAATAATAAATCAATAAATCAAAGGCTACACAATGGATAGGAATTTGCCCTATAATGCGCCCATTTCACACAGTGTTATGGCCACTGACTGGAAGCAGCTCTCCAGGGTCTTGGGCAAGAGTCTTTCCAGTCTTGCCTGGAGATGCTGAAGATGGAACTTGGGACCTTCAACACATAAAGCAGGCAGGAGTTCTGTGAATGAGCCTCAGCCCCTTTCTTGAGACATGTTGCTGTGGTGGAGTTGATTGAAAACAGGTATCCTCTGAGTCTTAACTTCTGCTGTTCTTTCTGATGGTCCTTTCTGTTCCAAGTGACATGGACTGGGGAGTCCTTCAAACAGAAGGCATCTTCACATAGAGGACCATCTTCTAACAATCTCTTCACATATGTAATAATGTGATGTAAAGTTACTTATGCAATCTTCACAAAAGTGTAGTCTAGTCTTATTTATTTAAAAGAAATAATGGTGATTCTCAACTATACATCTTTAGTAAGGATACATAAATTGTTGTCAGTTGATAAACTTAACCGATGATAAAAGAATATGAGCTATATAAAAATGTTTAAGGAATAAATGAGATAATGAGAGGTGGGATTTGACAAAAAGGAAGTGTAAAAGAATCTAATAAATGACCCCTATTTTTCCTTATTATGTTGCCAGTAAAAATGCAAAGGAGATCATTTTAATAAAGGAAATGTTGGCTGCAGTCAACCTTCCTTTGTCTCAGAGGTGAAATCTCAAAAACGAAAAAGGAGCATGAGAATAATACAGGCCCCCATTAAAGTGATGTTAAATTTAAGCATAAATTTTGCTAATACCACTGAGCAATGGGAATAATTAGAAAGGTTTCAATAATGCTGAAGATTTGAATAATTAAAGACACAAGATTAATTTCAGAAGAGGCATCATTACCCTAAATCAAATATTAGATTTCTTGAAAAAGAGAAAGGGCCTACACCATAACCATGTGTTTTTTTCCCCCTCAGTTTGGGAAGCTCATTAATACTATGGTTTTCATTTCCTTCTGTACCCTCAGGATTCACTTGCATGAATATTAAATGAATGTGTATTGGATATAAGTCCTGAAATCCCATGATAAGGCCCAACATTTTTCTGGTTTGTAAAAGTATTAATTGAATAATCTTGTCATTACTCTAAATTGAAAACCGTTATATAAAGGTCACTTTCATGGGGGCGGGGGGAGAGCAGGAATGGAGGTGTCCAAAGCAATTCTTTTCCATCTGTCAATGTGATGCATTTCCTAGCACAAACATTTTTGTCAATATACAAATGTCATGATCATCTCCCTTTGGGGAAAGCAGTGATGCTTTCAAAAGCCAGAAGAAACAATATAAATATATTACTCAGTGCTGTACATCACACGATGTCCCAATCTGTGCAAAATAAAAAAGACATGTTGAACGCTCCTTTAACATTTCCAGTGATAACAAACACTGCTTTTCTTAGAGTTAAATATACTACAACATATCCATGATAGGTTTATTATTTTGGTAGTAACCAACAAACACAAGACTTCATAAATATTGATTCATTTCCCCCAAGATGCTGTGTCTTCTTATAAATATCAGAATTTGGTAATGAACCCATGAACTTCTCATTATTTCTCTTCTTCCAAATTTAATGAACACAGATGATTTTTTTCTATGTAAATTCTTCCTACCTCTTGTGTCTTTGATGAAGGTTGTTCCTGATTTGAAATGTTGACCACAATTAACGATATGTACAAAGCTATGGCATATCATTAATGATCTGCTTCGGGAATTTATTAATGGTATTCATTAGATCCTAATTTTCCCTTGTCTACATTGTTTAGACATCAGTTCATTTTTAAAGTTTTCTGTTTGCCTTGCATTTCTTCCAGGAGACTACAGTATTAATAAATACACATTTTAGTTTGGCTTTTTTAAAAAGTAAATTTATAGCATGATACCTTTGGCCAATTAATACTCATAGCACAAGTCATTGCTAATTATGTAGAGTTCTGTAGGCATTCTTTTCTTCTCCTAAGAGTAGCAAACATTCTGAACACTGTCATCTAGAGAAAACATCAGACACAAGGCATGGAATCTTCACTGCCTTTCAGAACTATCACTGCCACCACAGCTCGTTCCAGGAATAGGATCCATGTAAGTCTCCAAGTTCTGATGCTAATGTGCATCAAGAGTATGGACTATGCTTAGACAGCATGACTGATCCAACTGCAAGACCAGTTCAAAAAGTCACCACAACCTAATCCCCTTTCTCTGCAACTTCAGTTAAGCAATGATATGCAAGCCTCTGACATGTTGAGAAAAATCAGACTGATACTCTGCTCCTGGACACATCTTATTCACTATGACACAGGTAAGCAACCAGATGCCCTGCAAATATGTTGACTAACATAATTTCTGGCCATTAACAAAAACCTATGGATGGACCAGGTTCCCTACACTGCCCAATGGCTACCAGTATTGTTTATGTCCCTAGCTGGGACTCATATCTAAACATGTCTATGATGTTGTCCTTAGTATTAAGGTTTACATTTAAACTAAAAGAATTGTCACCAGACTCTGAAAAAATGAATGATGCCATTGGTGATGAATTGATTGAGGGCACCATGCCATAAATGTCTGGCTTACTTTTTTCCTTTTTCTTTTTCAGTGTTATGCTTAATTTTGAAATCACAGTAAGATCGTGAAACAAGAAACAAAGACGATTTTTACTTCAAAGGTAAAACAGAAGCATTTCTATCTTAAATTATATATAAGTCTCACCAAACATGTAAGTCCATTTTCTTGGACAACATGAAAGAGGCTTTGAGTTAAGGGGAAAAGATTCATATATTTCTAATCCCAGCATGTTTCCATCTCACAGTACTTGTAAACTTCCAGAAAGATGTTGGAAACAATTTAACAATGCAGAAGATCGTTCATCTGAATCTATGAAGTAATTCTTACATTATTATACTACAGTTTATAGCTGGTCCCCTCATACAACTAATTACGTGTTAATGAATAGAAATTGTTATGGGGAAGACGATATTTTATTGAAAAGATGACTCTCATCCACCTCAGCTGCAGTCTCTGAGAAAAGATAAGGATCTAGGCTTGGACAAATATATTAGATCATCTGCCCAACTGCAAGGCATTGGGTCTATATTGCCCCAAACTTCATGAAACCTGAGAGCCGCTCCAAGGCACTCTGAAAGTTTGGATAAGAGCTACAAACTGTGTCTGTTCCCATCTGGCCAAATTATGAATTTGGCAACACAACCCACACACCACTTGGGGCTTGAATGCTTACTGGACAGCAGCATAGCATGGAATGCCATTTTATGTTAGACATGTTGCATTATGTTTCCATCCCCCCCCCCCCATTTCTCTACAGTTTTCCAACGCACAAGTGAGATTTTCCTGCTAGGCCTTAATTAGTTAAACTTAATCTTTCACTAAAAGTTTTCTTTTTCCTCAAACGTTTGCAGGAAAGGGTTTTCCTTTGTGTGAGAAAGGATCATCGTTCAGAAACTGAGCACAGGAAGGACTTGTTGAAAACCTGAAGCATGAGTCAGTAGAAACATTACGGAGTCAATGATCTGGCTCGGTATAAGGCAGCTTCTGATGTTATATTTCTTGGTTTCTTGTTTATTTCTGTACCAGCCCATACGCCAGCTGTCTGCATGGGAAACTAACCCCACTAGGGGAACAATGAGAGAGTGCCTAGGAGTGTCTTTTAATATGAAAGAAGGCACTGATAAGGCCAGATGGCTACAAAGTTCTCTAGAGTAGTGGATGCAGGATAGCACCAAGAGTTACACTGGGGAACCTGCTTCACCCCTGCCTTTCCCTGCAAAGTTACACTTTATTGGGTAAATTTGTTTATTTACTTATTTCCAATAATATTAATGTTCAAGGCAAATCTTAGGATTGTACAGAATCACACCAGCTGATTGCCATACTGCTACTGCTGGGTTTTTCACTAGTTATGACTAGGAATTGCCATCTGCAAACTGGTCAAAGGTACTGTTTGAACAGTGTTTTCATCTGTTCCTTAAAAGTATGATTCGTCGCCTTTTGATTTCATTCATTTGCATCTGCCCCTTCACTTCTCTTTCTCCTTCACTGTAAATTATCCTTTCCTGTCTTTTTCAGTTTCCTGCATGGAAGTACACAGGTATCCCAGCCTGCACCACACTCCTGTCCATAATTCAACAGGTTCCCTTCATTTCTATGGCCCCATACCCCTTTCCAGTGCATCCATTCACACACCTCCCACTTCCATTCTTAAAAATTAACCGCTTCCCCTCCATCATCTCTAGATCTATGTTTTAATGTGCAACAGAGAACTGGGAAAAGTCTCTGTGCTCTAATTAGTGTCTGGTCAGCACCTCTGCCTCTCACTGTGAATCAGTTTCAGTGAACACTTTCAGATCAATAGCTGCTGCTGTTAGCCTCCTGTCAGCCACCTACTTTACCAGACTGGCTGGCACGATGCAAGAGCTCTGCTTGGTCCCCCTTGGGCATTCATATTTTTAGCCACTCCTCAGTCACCTTCACTGTCATCATTAAGCTCAGACAGACCAATATCCTCTGTATCAGCACCATCAAAGAGCAGTGTGGGCTCCGCAAACAGCTGAATCAAACCCATGCATTTGTCACACTTGCAAAGCAAATGTGTGGTTTGCAATCACAGAACGGTGTGGTGAGCCCTGACAGAGGGAAGAGCTGGGGTTCTTACTAGAAGAGAACTTGCATAGTCTTCCAAGTCTGTCCCTTGGTGCACGAGGGAACCTACCTAAGCCATGCAGCTTTATAAAGTTTTGGAGCACGGTAGAACTTTTTTCATGATTGCTCCCTTCCTGGATTGTTCTACCATCCAGATAACCAAGCAGGAAGACATTTCAAAGTGCTGCTGCAAGCTTTAATTTCTTTCAGAAAACAGCACATGGGAAATGGAGGCTGCCATCCTATAATCCAGTAGGATTTCTTGCAGGGGAGACCTACGTGGGGTCATGCAGCTATACTAATTGCAGCATTTGTTGCTGGGTATTGTGTTTTTATGAATTAGCAGTCAAGCAGAGCATAGTGGAAGCAACAGCACTCCTACAGCAGACAGAAAATCCTCAAGTGCACCTGGTGCAGCTGCTATCAGGCTGGACCCAGGATTGGCACTGCAACCCCACAACTGCTAGGCAGTGCCAGAAAAGTGCTCTGGTCCTGTAGCTGGAGACTAGATCTCCAATCTCCTCCACTCTCCACAGCCAGCACAAAAAGAACTGCACCCACTGTGAACCTGAGGTTGTAAGAGCAACATCCCACAGCAGCTTTTGGGGAGGAGCACAGGGAGAGGAAGAGACCAGCTTGGTATCCTGGTTCCTCAGCCTTCTTCCCATGTGCAGCCAGAATTGGGCATCTAAGTGGGGTGGGAAAAGTGTGCAGATGGCCTTTGTCTCTGCACTACTTCTGCCCTGCATTAATTATCTGTAATCCTCCAGATTATATCAGACCATTAATGAATGTGAACTAGAAATCCTAGCTCCACTTCTTTCAGGTTAATAAAAAATCTCCTCCTCCCATCAATAGGAGTAATAAAACATGTTCCAAGAATTCTTCTCTGAGAGTTAAACTATAGAATTTGCTGCCATGAAAAGTAGTGATGGCCATCAAATTAGATGGTTTTAAAAAGGGGATTGGAAAGACTCATGAGAGAGGAGGTTATCAGTGGCTACTACCCTTGATGGCTATGTGCTACCTCCTTTAGCAGAGGTACTAAGGAGCTTGCTGAGGAGCTTGGACAGGTGGAGGGATCTGTGGGCAGCTGGTTTGACACCATGTGTACAGAGCGCTGGACTAGATGGAACTTTGGTCTGATCCAGCATGGCTTTTTATGTTAACTTAAGTTCTTATGTTAATCGGCTGCACATTTGAAGAGAAATCTGCGTACGTTCTCAAATTTGTGATCACATTAGAACAACCCTTCTATTTAAAACATGTGCACTTTGAGATGGGCATGTCTTCCTTTTTTAATATGCAATTGTCATGTATTTGTCAATGGGAAGAAAATGCACACTTTTGGAAAATATGCACACGTTTCCCATGTGAAGTGGATTGTTATCCCCAGTTGAAAATGAAAATAGGGTCAAACTGAAAGGAGATTGAGTAGATTTTCAGAAAATTTAGGTAAGTTCAACAATTCCTGGTGCTCCCATTTATGCCATCACCAAGGTGCTGCTTGAAGTAGATCATGCCATTCCAATGAAGTAAGTTCTCCTGGTACCAGTAGACAATCCCCTACCATTAACTCATTTTTCATGAAATATTAGCAGTCTATCCTGGATTATTAGCCAGCCATATTCAGCAATCAATAGTTAGCTACAAGCTGTCACATAGGAACTCCTGAATAATTTTGTTTCTTAAGGCCATCTTTAAAAAAAATGAAGAGCTAAGCCCTCGTGAAAATGCCCTTTCTTGTTGGAGAAAAATCAATTTCTGGGAAGCATAAACCTCACCTGACCAGCTGCATGATGCTTACAGAATGATGAAAACTGGCATCAGATCATATCGATTGCTATGAAGGTGGCACGAGACAAGAAGTAGTTGGGCTGCAGTCAGTTCTGAGAGCAATACCATGATTTTTTATTTATATTTGCCTGAAGAACGCTTGTTATTTGGGTGACTGATAAATTCAATGAATAAATGAAGCTTCTCTCATACATTATTTGTGTGAAGGAGCTTTCACATGATCATGAGACAGTGAAGCGACTGCCAAGGTCATGCTGCCTAATCTATGCATTAGAAGCTGATGTCTGCTTAGGTGCAACTAGGGATGGGTGAGAATTTTGTTTCAGGGGTGCATACAGATTTGCCAACATTTACATATCTCTTCATAGTTTTGATAGACAGAACTTGAGATTGAAGAAACAAAGACTGACAGACCCAGGATTAAAATGCCTAGGTTTAAATCGCTATGTATTCAACCATCTTAGAGTGGCCACTTCTTCCCACTCTCCTACAGTCTCTTCATTTTTAATAAGTATATGACAGGTAGATACATCACAGTCCTCTTCATGATTGCATCTCTTTGATTTGTCCAGTGTCAATGGAACAGGAATGTCTTGTAATCCCAACCCCACACATTTCTTCATGCTTCTGACAGAAGAATGTGAGTTTTCGAAAAGTTGACTCCTAGGTAAAACCAAGCTGATTTGTCTCTTTCTCAGTGATGACTACATGGTTCATTCTTGGGTTGGAGCAGGAGAGGAGGCTTTCAAAGGAACTGAATCAGGTCGAGCTCTGTTGAGCTGCTGCAATGACAAGTAGGTGAGGCAGTGTGCTTGTCAAAACCAATGGCTACTTCTGTGGGTCAAGGAAACTGGGAGGAGAAGCCAAACCCTTCCCTGTAAGTGCTGGGAAGGACAGGTGGAGGCTGGAGGTACCTCAGAGGGCACCATAAAAACATGGTTTTCTAGAGATTCCAATGTCAGTGGGGTACCTCATCCATTGCAGCTTTCATTTGGAGCTTCATGGAAGTGATCCATTGTCTTCCAAGGAAGTGAACCCATTTTGGGAATAGAGTAGAGCACCATGTACAGATTCCTCTGATTCAGAAGCCACCAGCCTCCCCTGGTTTCCTAGCTGAGCAGCACTCTCACCAACAGCAGCAGCCCATACCAGTGCCATGGGTCTCCATCCAGTCAGCAGCTCTGCACTAGCATTAAGCGGAGGCTTCTCCAGCCTACACTCCTGCCTCCTAGTTCAAAGGGAAGAATTTCATTCCCCATTATGCACCTAAGAAAAGTTTTGAACTGATAAACTGCCACACCATCTATCACCAGCAGTAGGTGAACTTCTCACAAGAAAGAACTATAGAATAAGGGCAAGGAAACTCAAGCCTTTGGGCCTAAACCATTTTACAGAGATTCTCAGTCCAGCCTGGGAGGGCTGTACACCCTCTAGGAGCAAACTCTTCCTTCCTTTACCAAGTGTGCCAACCTCCTTGGTGGAAGGAAGAATTGCCATGTTATCCCTGAACAGATAATTCGCATATAGTACAAGCACCCCTTTGTTATCTCTGACTACAAAGTGCAGAAGATGCAGCGATTCCCTCCATGCATTGCTCACATGCAATGCGAGTAGCAAACAAAGGAGAGGCCCAGTTGTTCTGGCATCCGTAAGACCAGCTCCTGGAGACTCCAGCCAAGCTTCTTTCTAAATGGAGGCAGATAGAAGGGGAAAGGAAAACTGGTTGGGGCAGATGACAAGACGGGGTGATGAGAATTTGGAGCAGTATCCCACCCCCTTCAACATCATCAAGACCACCAGAATGAGATAGGTTGCCCACCTTTGCTGAAGAAGCAGAGCAAAGAGATAGAGAGAATAAACTGGCTTCCTTTTGTGTTGTCCTAATATTGCATCCTTCGGGCAAACTTGAGTTTGTTGCTCCGCAGCAGAGCACAAACTTTGCATGCAGAAGGCCCCAGTCCTCATCCCTGCATCTCCACTTAAATGGTGAAAGTAGCAAAGGGTATGAGAGATTCTGCATAGCATGCTCACTACCTGGACAAAGAGTGTAACCAGGCATAAATCAAATTCTTGTGTGGACTGCAATTTGACAAAGCTTATTTTCTGCTAATAGTGTTGCAAGCAGATAGATCTGGGGTAATCGAATCATTTGCAGTGGTCACTGATAGCCACCAATTATTCTCACTATTTAGTTGGGAATAGATGTATCTTCTGCCTTTGCTTTCTATGGCATTCTCTCCGCTGCCACCCCCAAGTATGTGTTCATTCTGCCAGTCTACATAAGTTCGCAAATGTTTATCTGCATAAGCAAAAACATACATTTCTGTGTAAAATTTGTACACTGTTTTGCATGCAATTTCTCTTAACATACACAGCTTTGCATAAGTTCTTTGGCTTAATATATACCTTTTTGGACATATATTTCATTAATGTACACACTTCCTTATGCAAATTTTTATTTGGAAAACTTCATTGCAAAATTCAGAGCTGTGCACAAACTGAAAGATCATTACAGAAAAGTTCACAGATTCATTTTGGAAGTGTGAATTAGTTCAGTTTGTATTAAAACAAATGAACTTCCCTCCCTTATCTCATATGTAAGTCATGCCTTCATATAAGAGAGATTCTGAAATTGGTTTTCTGCCAGAACTGAAAATTCATATTGGACCCAGTGTGGTGTAGTGGTTAAGAGCACGGGACTGGGACTCAGACGATCTGGGTTCGAGTCCCCGCTCAGCCATGGAGCCAACTGGGTGACTTTGGGCCAGTCACAGACTCTCAGCCCAACCTACCTCACAGGGTTGTTGTTGTGGGGATAAGATGGAGGAGGAGAATGCTGTAAGCTGCCTTGAGCCCTTTGTAGGAAAAAGACAGGGTATAAATTGCAATATATAAATAAAATTTAGCCTGAGAGAAAAAGCATTTATGTTGTTGGAAGCAGCCCTGAGGTTTCAGAGGTACCACTGGTGTTCCTTAGAGATGGATGCTGCTTTGGACTACTGCTGCCCATCTGTGTAGCTGTTCTCTTGGTGTCTGCTCCATCTCTGGATTTTCAAAGGATCACCTATTACAACAACCCTGTAAGTCCCCATGCAGTCTCTTCCAAGGCAAACTGACCCTCGCAAGCTTCTCTTGGGGAACACCACTTGGGAAACACTATATTTAACATAGCTCCTGGAACATGCAGAGGTGGGATACCACCTTTCACTTTTTATACACAACAGAATTGTCATTGATCTTGAGTTTACAAGTATCATTTCAGAAACCTGCACAGAATTAGGAATTATTTTCTAGTAAGTTAGGGAAAGCAAAGACTTGCTTCTTCGCAAATGCCTTGTAATTAATTTAAAGTTAAGCCTTCCTGGAGAGAAGTACAGAGAAATATGGCTGTCAGCATACATGGAATACTAGTCCATCTGCATGATCGTTGCCGTGAGCGTTTAAAGCAAGGTTCAGAAAAGAATGGTTGGAAGCAATGAGTAGCACTTAGGAAAGGTGCTGGTGGCAGTAGCAGGTCTTGTAATAACAATCTTCTGTGCTTCACTTCTTTCCTTTATTTAAATAAAGGAAATAAATCTAATTTATTTATTAGATTGTTATTGTGCCCCATTAGCCATAGGGCTCCTCGGGCAACTTACATTAAAGCAGTGGGAGAAGCTAAAACCAAAGGATTTGAGCTACTCATTTTGCTGGCACAATCTTTGGCATATTCCTCTAGTTTGTGCCAAAGGCTTGCTATACCCCAAAGTTGCCAGTAGATACATCCCATTCGTTATATGGCATTCAGACTTTGATAAATAGGAAGAACAAGTTTCCATCACAGGCGTTTACAGTAAATTATTTTTAACGTATTTGACAATGGATAACAGGGTGCTTAGATGAAATGCTCCCCACAAAATAACATTTGCAATGTTTAAAAGGCTCGGATAAATGAGTTTAATATTTCTTGTTCAATTTATAGTAGCACTCCCCACCCATGACTCAAGCCATGAGTTTATTATTATTTAGTTGCAATATAACCTCTTCACACCTGTCCCAAAGCCCTGATATATTAAATATTCAAGTGCAGATTGTTGACTGGATGGACTGAGAGTTTTTGCCATGTCTATGCATATGTATGTTTTCCTTAGTGTATTTATTATTGATTCTATAAACACTAATGGATCTGGAATACTTAAGGGCTCTTTCAAGGCTGCACTATTGACATAAGAGATTGTGTCTCGTGTTTGGAGGTCTTCCCACACACCCTTTAAAACATAGTTATTGACAACAAGATACATCATAACAGAACCTTTGGCGATCTCTCAGTCTTTTGTGTCAAAGGTCCCACCATCAAAAAAAACATTAGAAGCTTCATCAAATATACAGAACATTCTATTTTTAGCCTATATTTTACTTAAAGATTGTTTAATTTTCAGAGAAGGATATTGTTATTCCCATTATTTGTGAACACATTATTCACAATTCTTTCTGGCACTGACCCACGTGTTAAAAATAAGTAGTAGCCTTGATATAAAGATAGACACAATATCATGAACCCTGCACACACAGAGAAAACTTAGGCTTTCCAACATGTAGCCCTAACCATAACTCTTAAAAATCCATGAAATCCCCATATCATGGTAAGTGAAATAAGTGGTACCTGGAAACCATCCCCTGGTTTAATCTGAATTGGGTCCTACAGATGGAGCTATCTCATTCCCATCAAAAATCTTTAGCAAATAGGGCTCAATTCTACATACTTTTAGACATATAAAGGTCCTACAATTCCCAGCATTCTCCAGAGTGCCATGATTCTCCTTCTTGATGACTTGAACTTTACTAGATCATGTACCCCAGACACTAATTTGCCTACCTAGGGTGAGCAGTACATATATGCAAGAAAATAATCTCTAATATAGTAAAACACACTACATATATCTCACATTCTATAGTCCTATTCAGACAAAAACATTCACACAATGATCCAGCATGTGAACATTTCACTGGAATTTGGTTTAGGCTTCTGATAGAGCTAGTTCATATGTTCAATATTTTATTTTATTTTATTATTTTTTAAAGCAAACAGTTCTCTGGTGCATGGTTTTACTTTTTATTCACATCTCCATTTTAGAGATGAACAGCATAAATAGATAAGTCAATACTCACTGATTTCAACATGGAAGGGAGCCATAACCTAATTAGATGCATTCTCATGAGCCTAGCAAATCCTGAAGTGTATGCAAATAATTTATTCAATTTATGTCTGGAGACTTTAAAATATACATGACTGAACAAAAGTTTAACCTTTTTTATATTGCTTATTAAATGGAAATCTGAAAAACAAAACCCTCTCAGAACATCACAATTTCTTAGTTTAATACAAATAATGTTTCTAGTATTCATTTCATGGATCTAATAGATTATTTGAGCCTGTGCTTTACTGAAAGCATGAAAACATCAACCCTGCCCCTTTTTAAGCACCAGCGCAACGTACTGCATTTGGTACATTCTGCTATGCAGAAGCACAAAACGGCCCAGAGCTAAATAGGAGACCATTGTGACTTCTCAGTGTCTCACCTTATTATCCTCAAAGTGGCTTCTTCTTTCCCTTTTCCCCAAGCTGTTCTGATTAACTTTCTGGCAATCCTCATGTGTGCAAGGACAGAGCAGTGTGTGAGAGACAGCCTGTCTTGGACCCCTTCAGTACAGCCTTTGATGATGGATGCTAACCTACTGCCAGTGTTGAAGTAAGGTTAAGTTACTGATTCAGCTAGCTTCTGGACATGGACCGCACGAGCGACAGGAATCAAAATGTCTTGAGCTGGCTCTGAATCTAAAGCATAACTATCTAAAGGATGGCTAAAGGACTCACTCTGTGGGTCCTGTTTGAAAGTGCTGAAATGCTGCAGTCTTCATAAGAAATCCTACTTCATAGAATCATAGAGTTGGAAGGTGCCAGAAGGACATTAGGTCCAACCTCCTAATATTGCAGGACACTAAGTACACCATCCCATTGACTGTCCAGATGCTTTTTGAATGTCGAGAGAGAGAGAGAGAGAGAGAGAGAGAGAGAGAGAGAGAGAGAGAGAGCGCGCGCGCGCGCGCGCGCGCGCTCACAACTTCCCCAGGTAATATGTTCTATTTTCATACTGGTCTGACAGTGAGGAAAATTCTTCTTGGTGTCTTGTCTAGACACTAGTCTTCCTGGTGTTTTGTTTCTTTTAACTCCATTATTCTGTGTCTTGCACTCTGGAATGAACAAGTGGAGCCCTTGTCCTTACTGACAGTCTTTCAGGTACTTGTAGAATGCTATCATATCACCACTCAGTGTTCTCATATCTTAGGATTGAACATGCCCAGTTCTTGCAATCTTTCCTGGACTTTGCCTCCAGTCCCTGAATCATCTTTGATGTCTTTCTAGCTTTTCTGCATCCTTCTTAAACTGTAATGCCCAGAACTGGGCACAGTATTCCAGGTGAGGTCTGATGAGTGTTGAGTATAGGCAAACCAGTACTTCATGTGCTTTGGAAATGATGCTTCTATTGATGCAACCCAAAATAGCATTTGCCCTTTTTGCAGCTGCATCACATTGCTGGCTCATAATTAGCTCATGATCTACAAGAACTTCAAGATCCTTCTCATTTGCAGTACTCTTGAGCCAGGTATTCTCGTTTTTTCATGATACATCTGGTTCCTCCACTTTCTGCTGCCTTCTGAGGTGAGCTGGCTAAGCCAGCATTCTTGATTGTGGAGAACTGGTTGTAGAATTCACTTTCTAGGTCTGTCTTTTTGACATTTTCCTGACTTAATTTGATCTGTAATAGTTTTATTGCTTGTTTATTAACCACCTTGGGAATTTTTCAGGGTCTCAAATAAATAAAATAAACATTTAACTGCACCCATGGCTCTAATATAAGGACCACATCTGGAAATCAAAGCATAGGACTTCATTAAGTTCATTCCAAAATGCCTACAGGATTCTTACCTTGCTATTATTTTTCAGCAGACAGTAGTACACTGTAAATCTCTAATTGTGCATTTAAGTAATAATGATCAACCTTCAGGGCATTCCTGCAGAATTAATGACCATAAGGGAACATTTAATAGCCTGAAGTGCAGCCAAAGGCCATTAAGCAGAGCCAGCCATTTAACCACTTAAGCATTGCTGAACATTCAGGTTACATAAGTTGAAAATATTAGCAGGTCGGTTTCCCTCTGCAGAGCACCCCAGCTCACTAGATGGTGTTGGAGGGGACTTCATCAATAGTAGTACAGAGATAGCATGAACCAGCAAAAATAGTATGCCATGGAAGTTTAAAGAGAAAAAGTCTGATATTTAGAAAACATGAGGAATGTAAAATCTTTGATGAGTCAGAGAAATCCGTGTCCTATAGTGGCCAACGAACAACTCAGAGTAGCCCTGACCAGAATGAGGGTAATAGCCCTTTTGCAAGGTTGTTCCCTTTAAACTGCTGTGTACTGGCTCCGAATCTGGAAGATGGTCTTAAATGATTCTGAAATGAAAAGGGAAATCTCTGGCCACCCCTCTCCCTTTGCCTCTTCCCATTATAGATCATAATTTGTATTCATTTACATTGCAATTGCTTTCATTCTGGCTGCAATCATAAAAATAGTTATTCTGAGGAAACCCTATTGAATGAGGTGGAACCTCCCCCTGAATTAACATGCAAAGAATTGCATTGTGAAAATAGCGCAATGGTGTTATTTAAAAGCAAAGCATACTGGGGGTGAGAGGAGGGCTCAACAACTGGGTGCAACGGAGACAGCAAAATCCAGTGGGCCGCAGTGTTGACCCACATCTATCCATGGCACATATTTACCCTCACTGGCACTGTTTCCTGGAGCGTGAAAATCCAGTGAGGGCAGCTTGTTGCTGTGGTTACAAGCCACCCAAAAAACAACGGAGAGGGAATGCTGACAGAATTGGTGACGGCAGAAAAATGTCAGCTTGTGGAAGGTGTACCTTTCAGACCTAAGGAACTCTCTGCCATTATCCAAGTTCCACAAGTTGACTCTTTCCCACTGCTACCAGCTCTTTCCATCTGGTGGATATTTCTTCTGGAGTCTGCCATTGACAAGTCCGGAAATGCTGCAACAAATAGTTGCTAACTTAGAAGTGGAAACGTACGTGCATAAACCATTTCAAAAGAGTTGAACTTCCTGAAATATGGATGCCCATCTAACAAGAATGACTACGGAAGCCGTATCTACACAAGTGTGGCTGGGAATTGCAAAGGCAACCCTGAATCTTGTCAAATTTGTGTTCAAGGCCACAAAAGCTGTCATACCACACAGTGATTCACACTCATGGATGAGAATTATTGCATATCTGGCAACCCTGAGAGTGTGTAGTAGTCATTGGTGTGTGAGAGGATGGAATCAAAAACTGTGATAATGCTCCAACTAACTGGGAAATAAGTCAGTTGGAAAGCAAACTATCTACTAATCCTGCCAAAAAAGGCCTTTATGTCTATAGCAGAAGGAGCAAAAAGTAAAGCTACAGACAGGAGCAGTATTAGGTACCAAAAGGTCCCAAGGCTTAGGAAAACTTGCATATGCTCTCAACATCCGCATTCTCTCTGTGTCTTTCTTTAAGTGACCCTGTCTCATGAGGCCACTCCTATTTACCAAGAAGGACGTATGGCAAGAGAAGAGGAGGAAATTTGATTTCAGAAACAACCCAGGAAAATTCAAGGGTGGCAGCAGGGGGTGAAGCAGTTTGGAGACAAAAGGCATCTAATCCAGGGGAACCAGATGCAAGAGGGTTCACCACGGTCCCTGTATCTTTATTGCAGCGAGAACCCATGGACAGTGTGGTCATGGAAATGAGATTCAGGGCTACAGATGAAAGATTTGGGGTGCCAGTGTTAGTAGTAAACCAGCCCCTAATACCACCTCTGTCTCCAGATATTTTGTACCTCAATTTCTAGCATTGCTGACCATTGACTCTGCAGGCAGGGGCTTTTGATCCACCTTCTGCTCACCCCTAATCAACAGGTGCCCAGTTGATGCTTGTCTAGTCTAATTGTCTGAGAAAAACAGTTTTCAGAGCTTCCATCTGATTCTTATGCCACTGGAGATTAGGATTTAGCAACCGGATACCTGCTGAATATTTTAGACTATTGGCCATGCTGACTGGGGCAAGTCTGGATGGTTTCCTTTCCTCAGCAAACTTATTCTGTGCTTCTTTGTGGCATACATTTAAAGCAAGGGTCCAGAACTTCAGGCCAGTGGCCAAATGCAGTCCTTGGTGAGTTCTGGAATTCCCAGAAGGCTATGTTCCTTCCTCTGTCCCAACTACTAAGGGGCTTTGGGAGGGTCATTTTTGTCTCAGTCTCCCCCACACACCATGGTCAAAGATGAAAATGATTTCCCTAAGATGTGATTACTAGCAAAAAGAGCTTTAAATTAAACCATACTGGTATTTTTCAGTATTCTCTGAAATGGAATTTGGAGTTCTGTGTTCATTTTACATATTTGTAAAATATCATATTATTATTATTATTATTATTATTATTATTATTATTATTGACAACCCTGTGGCCTGGGAGGAAGGTATCTTAGAGGCCAGCAATTTTGAAAACCTCCAGCATTGTGGGTACAAAGGGATGTACACCTTGAGAACTCTCCCTGCATTATTGCCATTCGTCTTGATGCTCTGCTAGCAAACTTAAACATTTAGAAAGCATCCTGGGGTGCACTTCTTTTTCTCAAGGTTAGCAGGGCTTCAGGGACTGGCAGGGACATTTGAGGAGGGCAAAAGGCAGATAGAATTGCAAGCTGAGCACAAAACTTTTTTTTTACTTAATTAAGTCCAAACCTTCTACAAAGTCCAGAATGTCCAGACTAGGAACCTCAGACTCTGGACTCTCAGTTTTGATCCTTAGTTGCATTTGTTAATATTTTTAAAATAATAATTAATGTACAGTACTAATGGGTATGCACATATGTAGTCATAAACTGCAAACAATGGCTTTATTCTGGCAGGAAAAATACACTGTAAAGGGATCCCTTGTGTCAAAGAACTTAAAACACAATTTTAGCTGGTATTTGCTGAATATGCCTAGATAAATAACAGCACTGTATATTAACCTGTCATATTGCATGAATTACCTTTCAACATTCCACCCACCTCATCATCACCATTGCTTTAACTTTGCATCAAAGAACTTCGAAGGGCTTCATTTGTTAAGGGCTTTATTAAAAACAACAAAAAATATTGAACAGAAAATTGCATATTACTCTGTTGCTTACCTTAGGAATGGGGAGAACACTACAGAAACACTAGATGTACACAAAAGAAGAAAGATTTACCTTTTTAATTTCTCTAGTCTGAACCACACCAGGTTCATATAATTACAATTTTACTGTTGCTATGGGAACATTTGTCTGTGGCGATAAACAGAAAGATATCTAGTTGACGGTAGTGGAGTTAGTCAGAATTTACACAGTTCTACGGCATGGTCAGAATCCTACCCTATATTTCTTGCTCTTCTGTACCCTGAGAGTGCAACTTTTTACATGTTTACTCAGAAGTAAATTTCCATGCTGCCAGTGCAGCTTATTCTCAGGGAAAGATGCAATCTTTAATCGATGCTGGAAAAATTCACAACTGATTCAAATGTACTCATATTTCTATGAATCCAACATATATGTTCTGCAGCAAATTAACTTTTTTGTGTTGCACTGATTCAGTGGACTTGCAGACCATTTTTTTTCTTTTTTTAAGTTTCAGAGAAACTAACATTAATGATCCCTTGCATTAATATGCACTGGAAAACAGAAAGAAAATTGTATATCCCCTAAAAAATCTAATTCGATCAAGTAATTGGACAAAGAATGAAAGACACAAACACCCACAAGACATAGAAAAGACTTAAAAGAATCAAAAACTCCCTGCTGAGAGTTAAGTCCCTTTGAACTCAATAGCACTTAATTCTGAATAGATATGGAAAGACTGCAGTACTGGAAACCTGTGGGAATATTCCCATATATAGTTTACAGTTTGCAGAGAAATATTTAACTCTCCAACCATAGGAGAAATGGCTTCTAAAAGAGCTTCTTATTTGAATGGCTTTCTGGTTTAGAGGAAATATTTATGCACTATGAAAATGTGCAGTGGATACTTGATAGTTCACTGGAGATGGGTAAGGGCTAATGGCTTTGGACATACAATGGGAAAAAAGATATTGCTACTGATACTAAAAAAAAATCTTCTATTTCTTAATACATTTTCCAGACCATCAAAATGTTTATTATTGTATTTTTACAAGTCCTCAGAATTCTTACATTTTAAAATGCTTGAATTATGACTGAAAGAAGTTATTTCCTGCACACACAAAACTAACCTTTACTATCATCTGGTTGAAGTTGCATTAAATGGATTGGGTCAGTGCATCAGGAAAATGTTCACTAAGAACAGCTGGAGAGCTGACCTGTAAATATTAAGAATTCATTCCTGCCAAGAGAAATCAATATAACAGGATATAAACTTTACCTGTCATATTGTGGCTTGGTTTACAAGTTTCTATTAAAATGATGGAATATTTATAGTCTCATGATTAAAATTTAGGCATATCTGTGTATTGATTGTGGGGGCTTTTTTTCCACTTAGCCTTTCCTCAGATGAGGAAAGCGTGGTAGAGAAGTTAAGAGCATTGGACTGAGACTCAGGCAATCTGGGTTCTAGTCCCCGCTCAGCCATGGAGCCAGATGAGTGATGTTGGGGCAGTCACAGACTCTCAGCCCAACCTGCCACAAGGTTGTTGTGGTGGTGGGAATTAGATTGAGAGCATCAGAGGAAGAAAGGTGGAAGCTGCTTTGAGTCTTGAAAAGAAAAAAAGGTGGTATATAAATCTCATTATACATAACTAAACTTGCAAAGCAGCAAATGTTGTTGGAAGCATATATCACTTTATATAGACAGGTGAATGCTTACAATATGGATGGGCCAGAAATACTGTGGGTCAGGTTTAGAACCATCCAACTTAATGTGGACTTTGGGCTAGTTGTCTCTCAGATTGACCTACCTCATGGGTTTGTTGTGAGGGTAAAATACCAAGGAGGAAGAACCACATACAGTCTCAGTGTGCGCTCTCTCACTGAAGAGGGTTCAGATGTTCCACTGTGCTGAAAGAAGGAATGGGTCAGAGTCACAGACCTACCAGGCTAGCCCTGGTACGCATCAGTGGTAGAGACTCGCTAGTCCATGTGGCCTCATGATTCCTTCACAGGCTTTGTCAACAGGCACTGGGAAAGAGTCTGAAACCTGCCCTCCCATGCTCATTTCCTTTTATGATTTATATTATTTGACATGCATTTTTGCTCCACTGATTTTTTCTTCACACAGTTAAGATGATTGAGGTGCTAAACCTGAAATATAAAACACGAACCACTGCCTTGTGGCTTCAGTCAGGGATTAGAAGATTATGGAAGGTTGCTGCTTTGTTGGAGAAAAGTTTAATGAGGAAACAGAAAAGAAATTACGTAAGAGGCAAGTGAAAAGAAGAAATGGTCTGAAACGAGCATCTGCAAACTAAAATGTGGGGTGATGGAGACTGTTTAGGAAGGTGGGAAGTTACAAGAAGGCAAAGTGGATAATTTTTAAATTGTAGCAGAAAATATAAACAATAACAGAAGTAAGTTAATTACTACTGCTTTCTTTTAGTTTGGTTTTCAAGAACCTTAAGCTAATTGTGTTGAAGGCTTGCATATGTTATGCTTTGGCTTACTTTTATGTAAGTACTTTTCTTGCACTTACTGAAGAAAGGTTCAGAATTTTGCAGCAGAAATCCCTCAAGTACTTTATTTTGTATGGTTTGGGGAGGCAAGAGGGGCAGACCACATTAAATTACAAATTGGCAGCTATTTATGCAATGATGAGGAAATGCAGGGCAGTTACTTCACCCCAAAATAACTGCTAGGTTGTTTTGTGGCAGGGAAAGAAGAGGGAAGAGGGGGTTTGTTTTTGTAATTGCCTGTCCACTGTTGTTAATCCTCCTTATGAACCTCCAGCCAGCTGTTTGTATACCATTGGGATTTTCAAGAAAATTGCAACTTGCTGCACTGCAACTAAATTCATAATGAGATTTTAATACAGCCCTTTACTGAAGAACAGTTGAAATACCTTATTTTTATTAACCTTGTTTGTTTTTATTATTATTCAATTTGCTCTGCAATAGTTTCAGAGCACAAAGGGATGTAGAGTCATGATATCTTGGGCAAGAAGACTCTGCTGTAAACCCCAGCAAAATGCAGGTAGGCTTAACCCCATCCTCGCAACAGTAGCTTGAAAGGCCAGGTGACCATATTTGTCTTCATGGATGTGGCACAGTCCATGCATCCAAGGAAGTGGGCTTTTCTCCATTAACATATTTATCCATAAATATTTTATCATCTTCAAGGTCAGGATCTGCAGGAACTGCACAGCTACCCATGCTGATGTGTTTTAATAGGCAACATGATCCACCCTGCAGGACCAGGATTGGGCCTGAAGGTCCTGGAAAGGACCGGAGCTTCTGCAATCATGCATCACAGCTGTTAGGTTTGGAAGGCACTAGAACAGGCTTTATAAAAGGCTGCTCAGCTTTGCCATGGCTGCTTTGGTTTTTACATGCCCAGCCCTGCCTCCAGTCTTGCACCCACCTACTCCTGGGTCTGCTCTTGTCTCTGCACTCACCCTTGCTTGCTGGGTATTTGGCCTTTGGTCCTGCCATATCCTCTCAAGAACTGACTCTTCCTTGTCCTTCATCACTGTTTTTACCATGCATTGTTGGTCACTTCTTCCTGTCTCTGCCTTTGCTTCTGAGTCCTGCTGTGTCTTGATGATACCTGAGCCTTGTTTCTTCCTGATTTCGCTTCTGGACCTGCTGCATCACACCAAAAGTCTCCATCTAGGTCCTTCACCCTTGGTCCAGCCATAGACACCGGCTACCTACTTCCTAGCCCTGAGAAAGTGATGCAAGATTCATGTGTGTGTGTTCATATTAAAGTAGATTAAGTTTAGATATTATTCAGATATGCCTCAAGTAACCTTATGAGTATAAGCAGTAATATGAACCAGGGTCCCACTACAGCTATACAAAATGATTAATTATAATAAATTATAAGCTATGATGAAATTACATGTCTACATATTAATTATGCATCTCATACGTACTAATCCAATAAAATAAAAAATAGGACTTGGGAAAGAATTTGCATTACATGATTTATACTCTATCATTTATATCCACTGGTGCATAGAAAGGGTTGCAGCCAACTTTCCCCACCAGCTGTGCTCCATATGTATTAAACAGCATCTCCTGTAATTCTGTGGCCAGGGGAATCGGGAAGACACCAGACGGGCAGAGGCTGGGTTACAGTCCATTGGGATAAATAATTTGTGCTAAGTCATCTTAACAAGACATGTTAATTATTTTCAGTGAAGATTATATCCCATACTAACATTATAAGATGAGAACCAGGCACTAATATTTGGTTCTGATCAAGTGATTTGAAATTCTTTTTTCTTTTTCTTTTTAAGAGGCACTTCAAATTAAGATGATTCTATATGAAAAGCTGCAGCTACTGTCAACCCAGATGAAAGTGAACTGTTCTGTCTTTTCCTCCTTAATCGTTTCCCTGCCACTCCCAGTGCAAAAAAGGCAGAAGCAGTGGGAAAACATGGGAAGGTTACAAATGGAAGCCAATTATGATGTATGGATCCCCATAAAATGGAAGTAAGACACAGTGATATGTTGCTGTTCTAGAAGCTGTTCTAGAAGCATCAGATGACTGCCTCTGGTGACCCATGTGTTGGTACACAGTCCAGAGTGGGCCCATCATCAAGACCATCAGACCTTCTGCTTTTTAACACTGCCATCTGCATCTGGCCCAGAGGAGGCAGGCACACAAACTTTAGAAGGCTAAGGAGGAACTTGCTCATTGGCTCTCTATCTAGCAGACAAAATATGGTAGCAATGATAGGTAGGACATAAATCCAACTCTTTGATGCAAGAAGTGCCACTACAGTATTGTATCGGATATTTTTGCCTTCAAAAAGTTAGAACTGTGTCTAGCCTAAATATTGCCACTGGTATATCTTTCTGTAGAACAATCAAGGAACTTCACAACAATTGAAATTCATTTAAGACTGATACAGAAAAAAATCTATTGCGATTTCTACAGTCAAAAGAGTTCTGCACAGCTGTTTTGGAATTTCTGTTCCTGTCAATTTACTAATTAATGCCTGAGTAATAGGTATGCTTATTAATAGTAAGCACTACTTCTTGCATATCACAACACCACTCACACATCACAACAGTCAGGATTTGTCTGCATAGCCAATAGCAAGCATGACAAAAAAGGAGGAGAATTAATGAATAACAAAAAAGCACACTAGAGAAAAAAATATTTACTGTTCTTTTAAAGAGATTATGGAAGAAGATAGTTTAAGAGGAAGCAAAGGACATGGACTATCCTGTCAAGGTTGACCAACTGCTCAAGAGCAACAGGCACTTGAAAGGTCCACTGAGATGAACCCAGATCCTTGTTTGCACCCTACTCAGATGCTCTTATGATATCTGGAGGACCAGTGGGGATAGCTGGTGAAGAATCACAGAAATGATTGATGTGTGTGTTTTCTCTGGAGAGAGGACAGATCTCAGGTCTAACCTGTTGATTGAACTGGCCCTTGAGAGACAGTGCCAATGATGTCTCATGAGCAGAAATGTGTTTTGCAATTTTGTTCCTGACTCTTAATGGCTGTACAGATAGCTTCATCACAATCCAGATTCCCAGTATATTGCATACCACAGAAAGTCTGCCATTAAAAACATGAAGTCAACACAATTCAGTCTGTTCAGTTTAGATAATAGGACATGGCTCTTGTTTTGGAGAGCAGTTATGCTGTGACAATGTCTCTGAACCCTACAATACAGAGCTGGGAAACCTGTGGCCTTCCAGATATTTTGGATACCACATCCATCATCTGTTACCACAGTAGATAAGATTGGTGGAGGGCGATTTCAAGCTCTGCAAGCTCTTCCTAAACACAGTGCAGACAAGAAGAGCTCGAGGGGAAAAAACCATGTAGACAGGTCTGCTTTTCTTCCTCCAGCAGAAACACACTGGAGGAAAAGTTTCTGCCCTGTCCAAGAACATTTCCTGCCCTGCAGTTTATGCTTTGCTATTGCAGCTGTGTTGGAAGATAAGAGCATAAGACCAAAGTTCATCTAGCGTCCTGCTTCTCACAATGGATGGTCAGATGCCTTTAGGAAACTGCAAGGATGAAATAAAAGCTACAGTTCTCTGTTGTTGCCATTCCCAACACTGTTTTTCATAGATAACTACCTGTGAACAAGGTGCACACAGATGTGCCCTAAGCTAGATATACAAAGAATTAATGGCAATAAAGTTTGTCATAGAGGTCTGTATTCACTGGAATAGGGATCAATGATTTGTTCTCTCTGCAAGAATGCTCTTATTATAGCATTATGTGAAGAATTCACATTACTGATCATCAAGAAAGATTATATTACAAATGTTTAAGTAAAAAAAACCCCTTCAATTCAAACACAAAGACTGGATTAGTTAATCATGTTGATGATCTGCATGAATTAATCCTTATGCCATGGCTTTATTTGGATATATGAGGCATCATTTACATATCAATGGTTAACTTCCCTAGCCATGACAATTATTCACATTCTTTTTCTCTTTTCTTATGCATATCTGTGTGCAAAGAGTAAAAATAAATAAATGGAACACTCTGCCTTTTCTGGAGATAAACCTGTATGTGTGCATAAGAAGTCAAAGAAGTAAATGTAACTGAAAGTTTAAAATGAGTTTTAAAATTGAGACTTTGGGTTGTGCTGCTTAAACAGTATGCCAGAGCAAAATTATTGAATTCAGCTGGGCTAACTAATGATTTGTGGATAGCTGCCTTGAAGTTAGTTATTCATAAACCTCATCTAATTGTAGCTTGTGGCAATTGACAGTTTTCCACAGACATTTGTTAGACTCCTTGAAAAAGATACACATTTTGTTCTTTAGGTGCAGCAAAAATTAATAATCTGGGAAACATGATATTATTTTTTGCATTTTTCTTATACATGAACTGCTAAAGAAAAAGAAAATAGTAAGCATAGGATGATAGATTTGAGAGAAGCCAGTAAGACCATCTGGTCCAACCCCTGGTCAATGCAGGATGCCAAATTAAAACATCCCTAACAGATAGGATCTTCGGTGCCTTCAGTGTGGGAGAGCTCACAATCTTTCCAGGTAATTGGCTCTATTGTTGTATTGCTCTAACAGTCCGGAAATTCTTTCCTGATGTTCAAAATCTGACTTCCTGTAACTTAAGCCCACTATCCTATGTCCTCCATGTTCCATGAGCTAGGATAATTGAGAAGAGTATAACAAATACCACAGTATGACAAAATGTGGAACTTCTTAACAGAATGGGGTAATCTCTTAAATGAGTGATCAACATGTTACAGGGAACTTTTGAAATAGACATAGAAACAAAGTGTTTTGTTAGAGTGCATATATATTTTTCTATGGGTCACAGGTGTATACATGGCACATACATACTCTAACAGCCCAGCTGTTTCTGTTCTCCCACCCAGGTGAACTGCATGCAGTTTCTCCTATGCCAGCCAGAGCAACTGTTACGGGGATAAATCCATACACACTTCCTGTAGAGTATCTTCATGCCAGATTTCCCCATGCTCCTTGTAGAAGTGATTTAGCAAAATAGAATGAAAGCCGACCCAAGAACAGCAGGCTTGATGCAACACTGGGGGGGGGGGGTTGGTGTTATTACCCAACCTTCCTTTGCCTAGAATGTGCCACGCCGATATATCTTTCTGTAAAGACAATATATTAACATAGTCTTTATGTAGGTTCCCTCTGGCTTATAGGAATTTCTTGTGCACTGAGGCATAATTGTCATGAAGGTATATGAGGGACTAGAAGTGAATCCCACACAAGTCCACATAGCTAGGAGAAGATGTTCCTTTATGGGGGGTTCTCCATAATACTTAAATAGATCCTCTGTGTCCTTATCAGCAGGTGTTGAAGACAAAACTCAGGGATGACTTGGCTATCAACATCATGGCCTTTCTAGAGAGCTTTGCAGAGCATCTGGTTGACCAGTCAGAATACTGAACTAAATTGGTCTTTAGGCCAGGACAGCTATTCTGAATGTAATCTTCCCAAGACATTAAAGCAGACAAACCTTAGCAACATGAAACTCTATATAATACCCTTGAGAAGTGAGAAAAGAAAGCATATTTAGAGCAGGATACAATGGCTCTTCCTAATTCCCTACTTCATCCTATACCTGAGATGGAGGACTGTTAATAATACTAATGTGGTTATTCCACCTCTCCTCAGAAATGGCTTTTCTGAGTTTGGACAACATGCAGAGTTGGGGAAAGCTGCTAAAGAACATGAAGGAAGGAACACTCAAAAATAAACAGCAGGAAAAGTTGGTGGTGAGTCACTCTAGCAGGAGTACATTAAGGGAAATCCCTCAGGGGTTGTCTCAGAAGTGTCATCTCCAGGGAAACAACCATATCAGACGAAGCTACTCTGTTAAGAAGCAGACAAGCCACTATTACAGTGGTTTATTATGCCTGCCTGTGGTATGCAGAGACCTTACCTCATTAGGATACGCATATTGAGTATCCACAAGAGAAGACAAACAAAAGAAGTAAAACTCTTTATGCCTGAAATTCTTTCCTTCATTTCTGTCTGGCAATATTCCCAGGACTCCTCGGTTTGTACATTAGAAACTGCATATCGCATCCACTTAAAGGCCTTTTTTATGTATCGTTGTTCTTTTTATGATTTCCTTTCTGAAGCACTGTTGGAAAACATTTGTTCCCATTGCTTGCACACCTATGTATTAGCTGTTAAAAAAGGAGAGTAGAGCTCACTAGGTACAGCATATTTATATGTACTATTCCATCCTATGGCATTCATTGGAATTTAATTCAGTCACTGATAGCAGGATATGCATGTAAAAGGTGACAGTTATAATCAAACACCACCAATTCACAAGGTTTTATTCCAAGAACTCTGCATCCCACTAAAGACTGAGTAATGTCCTTCCATCTAGAATGCATCTGTGGTTCACAGTCCTTCACATAAACTGGACTTATAATCTAGTAGGATAGCGCTGCTAGTAGGGTATTGTCACTATAAACATTCCTACATCTGTGTAAGTACTGCTGCTCTTTTGAGATAAATTGGAGTTGCTGCAAACCAAATGGATGCATGGCTGAAGTCCACATGATTATGTTTGTTGTCATGTATACCATGATGCGTGCCAGGAGCAGGGGGTATTTTTGTTTTAGGAAATAATAGATTTGTGCTATCTCTAGGTAAATCTGGCCCATATGCAAGATTTAAGGGGCCACTGCATCCCATTTTGCATAGCTGGAATTTTGATAGAGAAAAGATAAACACCAAATGTAATTTGTCTTAGTATATTTCACGTTAGGTCATTAGGAGATTTGGGCTGCAGTGTCACCAGTATGCTGATGACACCCAGCTCTACCTCTCGTTTACATCTACTCCAGGTGAGGTGGTAGCTGTGCTGAACCAGTGCCTGGTCAAGGTAATAGGCTGGATGAGGGCCAATAAACTGAGCCTCAATCAAGATAAGACAGAAGTCCTGTTGGTGGGCAGATCGCAGTTTCCGGTAAGTGACTTTGACCTTGTCCTGGATGGGGTAGCACTCCCTCTAAAGGACAGTGTCCACAGCTTGGGAGTGCTCCTTGACCCAGAGCTGTCACTGGAATCTACTGTAGTGCTTTCCTACAGCTTCAGCTGATCCACCAGCTGTGCCCTTACTTGGACAAGCACTGCCTAGCAGCAGTGATTCATGCTCTGGTAACCTCCCGGTTGGATTACTGTAATCCACTCTATGTGGGGCTGCCATTGAAAACAGTCCGGATACTTCAGCTGGTACAGAACAGAGCTGCTAGGTTGCTGACGGGAACCAGTCGTTAATCCCATATATCGCCGGTCCTTTACCAGCTGCACTGGCTTCCAGTTGAACTCCAGGCTCAACTCAAGGTGCTGGTTTTAACCTATAAAGCCCTGAACAGCTTGGGACCAGGATACCTGAAGGAGCGTCTCACGCCCCTTATGATCTGCGGGAGAGGCTTTGCTCCGGGAGCCCTCTTTAAAGGAGATAAAAAGAACAACTACCCAGAGCAAGGCCTTCTCTGCAGTGGCACCCAGATTATGGAATGTGCCCTCTGAAGATGTGTGCCTGGCACTGAGTTTATATTCTTTTCGGCGCCAAGTTAAAACCTTTTTATTTAAAGGCTACTTTAAAAATTAATATTTTATCATTAACAGTTTTGTTTTTGTTTTTGTTTTTATATAATTTTATGGAATTTGTTATTGTTTTATTGTTTTTAATTGTACGTGCTGTGAGCCGTCCCGAGATGCCAAAGCATGTGGTGACAGCATATAAAAGTTTTAAATAAATAATAAATGTTGAAATGTCATTTTATTTCTGTGCAATAAAAATATAAATTGACCACCAAACCTTATTTATTAGTTGCTTTATAGTATATAATTCCCTAAACAATGAAACAAGATTTGGGATACAGGATGATTATGATAACGTTTGGTTGGTGCAAGTAACACCACTGTGACCAAAAGGTCTCTGTCCATCCTCCTCATAAACAAAAACCTATCCCTGGCATGGTGTCACATTATAGCATGAGCAATTAATAGAGCCTATTGACATGATTAGCTGAGCTCTGCTGCCTAAAGCCCCCATTGACTGTGTATTTAGCAATTGCCTAAAGGAGCTGTATTTGTAGAACTCCTGCAATCAGAGTCCTCCTTTATATGGAAAGGTGACAGAATCATAGAACAGTAGAGTTGGAATGGGCCAAGAGGTCTACCAGTTCTAACCCTTTGCTCAGTACAGGACTCCAAGTTAATCACCCTTCTCAGATAGCTGTTCAGTTGCATCTTGAATACCTCCAGTGTCAGAGAGCCTACGATGTCCTTAGGTAATTGCTTCCATTGTCATATTTTGCTCTAACAGTCAGGAATGTTCCACCAAGAGCCTTCCTGTAAATTGAGCCTGTTATTCCATGCCCTGCACTCTGGAATGATCAAGAAGAGATCTGTCCTTCCTCTTTGTGAGAACCTTTCCATTTCCTGAAGAGTGCTAACATATTTCAATGTATTTTATCATGTTGTAAGCCGCCCCGAGGTTTCGGCAAGGGGCGGCATAGAAATGTTATAATAATAATAACAATAACAACAACAACAACAACAACATATCTCCCCTCAGTATTCTCTTCTTGAGGCTAAACATGCCCAGTTTTTTCAATCTTTCCTCATAGGGCTTTGTTTCCAGTCCTCTGGTAGAACAACCCCTTAAAAATGGAGCTTTTAAGTGAAAGGATTCATGCACAAAAACACCCGCACTTATCTGTAAGAAATTTGGCAGGCTTCATCCCCTTAAGGAGGAGCTACAGCCTACATATTTCACCTGATTCTGTCTCCAAATTCTTAACCTTCCAAATCTGATGAGGAAAGTTTAGGGCATCTCAAGGTCAAACCCAATTACCTCTTGCACTCTTACTGTGGTTTTATATTTTTATACCACTTTTCATTCTATACAGTTTTTAACTTCATGTAAACGTGTGAATTTGGTAGTTTCCCAAAAGCCTCCACCTGATCAAATAAACAGTGTGACCAAGTAATGAGTGTAAAAAATTATAAGTGACTCAGTTAGTCAAGTTCCAGAAACAGAAACAGTGATTCTTAAAGAATAAACAGTTTGCCCTTGCTGTTTTATGTTGACACCTAGAGTCACAGTTATTGCAAATTATCAATACTGAAGTAGTTCAGCTAAAGATTTATCTCATAGTGAATTGGAAATCTTAATATAGGAATCAACTCTTCCTAGCTGTAAAATGCCTGAACTGAAGTATGTCCTTTGGGAGGTAACACTGTATTATAATCACATTAATACCTGTTGCTGAACAGTCAATAAACATCTCTGCAAAATCTACAACACTGGGTTATTATATCATTTTAACTAATTGTGATAAAGATGATATATAGTCACTTTACACATTAGGAGAGTTTGGTATTTTTAAAAAACACAGCAAGTGGCAGGGAGGCATGAGAGTGCTTTAGTATTAATGGAGTGTTTTAGTATTAATGAAATCTCAAGTCAGAAAATAAAAGGAACTTGTATGAGCTGCTACTTAGTCAAGGACACTATTAATGATCATGAGCTGATGAAGTCAACCTCTCATCCCCGATCTGAGCTAGCTCGCACTGAACAAGTTCCCGGAGTAAGATATTGCCCAAATGAGGTTCTGATGCTGGGAGAAATGCATTTTTATTATTTATTTATTGCATTTCCAGTTGCCAAAGTGCTCTGGGCACTTCACTCTGCTATCATAATGAAGTCAATGAACTTGCAGAGTATTCCATTGAAGGGTTTCTGCATGCAGGTCAATCATTATGCTCACTCACAGAACTCTGCAGGGCCTTTTCATAACACTGTCTTCCTGAAGCACCTTGCCTGTGTCTCCAGCCCTTTATGTCTGGCTTGTTTGTTTTTCTGCTTGTTTTTAAAGAGAGGAAAGTCTGGTATTAAATGTTAAATCCAACATACCAGAACACACACAACTTCAGGGGAAGCTGCAAATCCACTACCCTGCAGCTGTATCACACTACCCCCTTGTTTCTGGTTAATGGCCTGTATAGGACTATATAAGCAGAGAAATACAAACCCAGGTGAAAACAAATTTGTGTAAAGGACACATTTCACATCCCACAGTGAATACAGAAGATGCACCCTCAGTAACTCAGTGGGTTAAATTCCTCCTGCAGAAAAGCTCTAAATATTTCAACCAAGTCCATTCCACTGGTAGAAGCCCCATTCCTTTCAGTGGACCAGCCTCCACTAGAATCTTTGACCAATCTGTTTTCCTTGCTAGTATTATGAATCTGTTGTCCAACTAATTTTCCCACCATGATACTCTCTCCCCATAGAGCCAGTGTGGTGTAGTGGTTAAGAGCATGGGACTGGGACTCAGGCGATCCAGGTTCTAGTCCCTGCTCGGCCATGGAGCCAACTGAGTGACTTTGGGCCAGTCACAGACTCTCAGCCCAACCTACCTCACAGGGTTGTTGTTGTAGGGATAAGATGGAGGAGGAGAACGATGTAAGCTGCCTTGAGCCCTTTGTAGGAAAAAGGCAGGATATAAAGCGCAATATAAATATAAATATATATAAATATCAGTATATGGGGTCAGTGTCTTACAGTCAGCATAAACCCAACGTGCTCTAAGGATGGAAAGAAGGATCAAGGAACATAAAAGTGGACCTTCTGCTTCAAGCTGGCACACTGATCAGAAACCCCAGATATATATATCCCCAGAAACCACAAAAAATGTGCTGTCATTCACCAACCGCTCCCCTGTTACTGATAACACCTATATTCCTAGCAATCGTTCGCAATCCTAGTGATTAATTAACAATGGCAGAGGTATCCTTGAAACATCAAAGGGTGATGAAATGTTCATGTCTCAGCTGAGAGCAAATAATTGCAAATTTAATATCTGTACTATTGCACCTCAGTTATCCATGCCATTCCTGGCACTGTCTTTGTCTTCTAATTAGGTTAGTCATGACTTTGCCATTGATTAATTACCACTGCGAGTGGTTGGTTGGCTTTATGGTATCATGGATCATGCTCAGAAACTGCCCTGCTAGTGTTGGCTCCTTGGTTTCCCTCCAGCCTGAGTGTGTGTGCATGTGGCCCATGGGCTTCCCCCAAAGTTTGTCAGTTGAGTACCAATAGTCAATTTCCATCTCAGAAAACCTGAAGAAGCTAGAATTTGGTTTGTAGATCAACAATACCTAGAAAAAACCTTCACAGGTTTCTGTGGAAGTGTTCCATGAGATGACTCCTGCCAAAATCATGTTGAAAGTGAACAAAATGAATTGTGAAGCAAAGTTAGTATACTTGGACTTGAGTGTATGCAATTATGGGTAGCATGCCCTTTCCTGTTTCATTTGTTTTTACTATTAATTTGGCCAGTTGATGGGCTCCAATTGCTGTTGTTTTCTGCTGATTCTAAACCACTCAGTGGTCCTGGTATCCAATCCAGAGGGCCTCTGCCCTTCAAAAGAGCTGAGCAGAGGATAAAAGACAGGAGATACTGGGAAAATCATTTGTGTGAACACTTTTTAAAAATCTGTGCTTAATTTTATTATGAAGTATTTGCAGGGGTGAGACTGATCCCGTTCAATGGCATTCCCACCATTTGTTAAATATCCTGAAATGGGCCTGCTCCTGTGGGACTTTTAACTAACCTTAATGGGCTGCTGCCCTGTTTTATTGTTAAAGTCTCCTGGATTCTTACACTCTGGGGATTGCTCTGTATCTTTTTTAATTTTAGCACTATTTTGATTTCTATTCTGCCTGCATGCCTTTATACTGTTGTAAGCCATTTTGGGCACTAATAAAGAAAAATGGGAGACATGGTGAAGAAGAATGCTTTTTTGCAGGGAGCTGGAATTGCCAGTTAGGAGAAACTGATAGTCATCATCTGTATGGTGCCTCCTGAGTTTTATTTCATTGGTCACATAACAGCTTGATTCTCATGGGAAGGAGTCACTGCGGCTACTTCAGGGAGCAATTCATTATATTTGTTGTTCAGTCTCTGACTGGGGGTTGGGAGGGAGGACAGAGCAGTGTGTATCCTTCGACAAGGGCCAAACTTGCCCTCCTGTCCAGCTGTCAGATGGTGCACAGAAGCAAGGGACTGCGACATGTCCTGGTATGCAAAACACATCCCTTCACAGCATCCCTGAGTGCTCCATGCAATTTCCAAGAGCTAGGCAGATTGCCCACTTGTCATGATGATAGGCATTTTGCTAGCCGGAAATATTTGTGTCTTGACGGAGTTAAAGAGAGAGTGCCACAGTAATTCCTGCTTTAGACACACTGCTGACTTCAATATAATGCCTTGTACTATCAGGTCAAGACATATGCAAATGTTCTGCAAAACTGTGGCTTTTCCATTGTTATGTAACCTGCCCTAACCCCTAGAGATACCATCTCCTCCATTTCTTTTAGGAACTTGGAAGGCAAATAAGACCAGCAGCACTTTTGACTGGAGAGCTGACAATGAGATTCTATGGTCTGGGTTATTGAAGAGCCTTGTGAATCCTGGTAGATTCTAAAGAACCTGGGAGCCAGGTGCAGCTTTCATTTGTTTGGCTTTCCCAGGCAGCCTTCTTTACTTAATGCTTCATCTTGTATTGAGTGCTTGAACTTCAGAAGCCTGGCCTCTCTCTGCTTGTCAGGGCAGGATGAACAAAGGGATGAACAGCTATTTCATGAGTACAGACAATTTGGGCTAGTTTGCGATGGACCTCTCGACTGACAAACTGTAGCATTAATCCTAGGCATTTCTGCACAAAATCTCTCCACCAGGTCATTCGTTGGTCCCTACGCTGACAGTGTAGGCATTTGGGCTTCACGTAGTAATGTCACAACCTGCCCCATTTTACCTGGCTCTTTGGCCCTACTGTTTTACAAAGGGGAAGATCTACACGTCTGTTCTGCAGATATAAATACAGATAGATACACATACATACATACATATATGGATTATGGAGATAACACTTTTACCAATTGCCAGATGAAATTCTGGAGTAATGACGTATAGTCCATGCACCACAGGCAACCTGTCCAGCCCTTTGGTACAGCACCAAAGACCTCCACCCTCCACCATGAAAGCTGCCACCAAAAATTCTACAACAGCAGTGATAAAGCAGGGATGGATGGGAAGGAGGCTGCCTTCTCCCTTCCCGTGTCCCCAACACTGCCCACTTCTTTGTCCCCAGGACTAGCAGCACTAAAGCAGCCATCAAGGCAATGCTTTTCAGCCAAATTTTGTAGATAGTTTTTCATGCAACACTGGTGTTCAGAAATGGAAGAAAAATACAGAAATTATTACACGGCAGTCAATGGTACATCAAGTCATGGAGTTCAGCAAACCATTCTGATCTGAAAAATCACATTTATACAGTTATAAATAGAACTTAATCTACTATTAATCTTCAGTGATGAATTAAGAGTCGCTCTAATCCTACCTTCTACATCAGATTTGGAATATAGGTTTTTAGTCCATCTCAGTTCTTTAGAATCTCACTGAGCAAGAAAACTAATTTTGAAAACCACTTCCATGGAAGGTAGATCTCTCTTACTTGCATAACTCTAGGGAGCCCCAAAGTCAAATGAATATCAGGTCTCTCTGATTCTGTAACTCTGAAAATGACATTGTTAGTACCTTAGAAAATTAGAAGAAATAGTTTGTTTCTTTACAGAAGCAAGATTTGGTTAGTGTGTTTGCTAATGCTTTGATTTCAGTGTCTAAATATTTTACACATCCTGTACATTTTTACATGTAAATGTCATAAAATATAATTTTCCACATGACTATACAAATGCAAAGGAGAAAGTTCGAAGTTACATGTTTTAATACATAGTAGCCTGATTTCTACATTCTTAAAGCTAAATTGATAAGATATAAGCCAGCTTTAGACTTTCTATACCAGCATCCTACATAGCAAGTTTCAGAATTTCATCAGTAAGACAGGCAGTTCTCTAACCCCAAGGACCTTACACTTTCAACTAGAAATTGGGGTGGAGGGAACAGCAGGGAGAAGAGAAAGAGCCCATGTAGAAAAAGATGAACCCAGATAGTGCTACCTAGAATTTACCATTATCAATTTAAACAGGGGGATAGGTGAAGCCTATGGTGGGAAAAAAAGGGAGAGGAGCACGTGCAGTGGATCACATCCTCAGCCAAAATGCATGGAGGCATGATCCAGAGGACAAGAGTTTCAGGCAGCTGAGAGCAGGAACACTGGAGTTGGTCTTGCACTTCTGTACCAAGAAACAAGGGCCAAAGACAGGGGTGGCCAATTCAGAGGCTAGAAGAGTTGGAAGGCCACAGTTCCCATCAGTCTTCACTGGCATAGCAAATGGTGAAGATCACGGGAACTATAGGCCAAAATAATTGGAAGGTCAGAAGGCACCCACCTCTCACCTAAAGTCAGGATTCAGGCTTCTAAAGTACTAGCAGTATTTTATTCTGGATTGAAAGAAAGTCCCTGACAGAAGAAAGACAGTAAGTGGGGAACATGGTGGCAAGTGGGAATCTGTACCAACAGTGGGAAGTGATAAAAGTGCAGGGAATTATACCAGTCTGGAGCCATTCTGGTAAGATAAACACCTACGCACAAGACCAGCATGCTAAGGAACTGCACTTTATGAAGTATCACACAAGTGAAGCAGTCGGGTGTTTTGACTGTAAAAACTGCTTTTCTTTAATGGGAATGATTTGGGTTCTGTGAAGGGCAACTTGGGAATTCAGCTGAGAGTAAAGTAACAGCAAGTTCCTCCAAGGTTGCCTTACAGATAAGGTGCAACAGGGTGTTTTTTGCTGCTCAAATACTTTGCTAATGAGTGGAACAGTGAAAAGACTGTGGGAGGTGAAGGGAGGCATTCATTTGCTGAATGAAGACGGGAGGCATAGGCAGGAATATCCCCATCTGTTCGGAAGCAAGTTTGCCTACATGGACAGGAATGGGGCGGGGTGGGGGTTGCTGCTCTTGCCTGCTGACCCTCAGCCAATGAGTGCAACCCATGATGAGACTACTGTCCTGGGTTTGGAAGACACACCCATCAGGGGTCAAGCAACTCCTAGAACAAACCATGGCTTGTCGGGATCACTTGCCACCCTCAAACAAGCTGTACTCACAGCAATCTTGAATGCTGAACTTTTGTTACTGAAGCCCTAAGCACACACCGAGGCTGCTTCTGCAAGGATTAAAATGAAAGAATGGATGTGGATGCACACATGCCGCAACCCCAAGATTCCCGTCACACCTGCACAGTCCCAGATTTCTTGTGCTGAGAAGCCTAGTCGAGCAGAAAGTCTGAAGGGAGCCTCTACTGATGTTTGGTTGAATCAGGAACCCTCATAAAACAGCAGCTGCATTCACGAAAACAAGAGCCAGACTTCCCACCTCAACATGGGAAGCCTCAACACTGAGGGAATGTAGATGTTAGACCTGGTGACAGGCCTTGTAGTAGAACCTTCATATGAACTTTTACCCCTCATGTGAACAAGCTGAATGCTTCTATTTTTATTTCTAATATTTGTACACCACTAAAAATAACAAAAATCTTTGTGTGGTTTTCATAAATCTAGGGTTTGAAGGAGGATTTAAACTGAAATTTCTCTCATTTAAATGCAATATTCCATCTGCTCGCATTCAGTCACATTACAGCAGAATGCAGACAATTGTCTTCAAGGAAAAGAACACATTCTAGTCAAGACTTTGAGAGACATTTTTATGCAGCCAAATCATAATAATTAGGGCTTCACAATTTGTGCACAAAATCCCTCAAACTACCTGCCAGGAATGCTCTTATGTCTGACTCAGTGAAAAAGAATTACCCTGAAATTTCACAATAAATCTTACAGGCTACAAAACTAATCCCCATAATATTCAGGAAATTGCCAAGGAAAAGGCATTAAAAGTTACAACCTTTGTTTTGGTTCTGATTGAAGATATGCACTGCATGATTTTATTTCACGTTCAATTGAAAGAAATCAGTGGCATTTGAATATACATTTCTGACAAGAAACTATGATTAAGACTATGCCAAGAGCTTCATGTACTGAAGTGCTTAATGCAAACCATTTTATAAACTCAGCCTTACCTCCACAAAACACAAAGAATTTCAAGAGATGGAAGCCAACCACCCAGCTATAACCTTGCAAATAAACTGCTCAAAGAAAGAAAAGAATGTCAGCATCTGAAATGCCGAATACTTACAACAACACAGAGCACAAATCACCCTTTAAAATGTGCTAGCAGACACCCTGTTCATTCCAAAGAGAGCTGATGTAACATGAAGGAGAAGCACAAGTGAATGGGATGAATTTAAAATGTAGACTTTATAGAAAGATTAGTTACAAGTTTCACACATGTCAGACTTTGCTAGGGATCCAAAGCCACATGCCTTCCCCTTGAAAACATTTTCACAAACAGTTTGTATAACTATGGATTCTTCTGCATGCTTTATAGACAAACAAAAATAGTCTAATACACGGAAGTCACATATTGTCTCCACCCTGCTGTCATGCAACCCTTGGCTTAATTTCAAGACTTCTACAAGCAATCAGATCTCCGGTAAAGATAGCCTGTCCTTTCCCCAACACCCACTGGGAGGAGGAAGAGAAGAGAAAGAGAAAGGGGGGGTAGAAAGAGACACCGAGGGAAAAGGATTGATCCTACTGCTCACTGCCAACACAGAGCCTCTGATAGAGTGCTAGATTGCCTCTGAGCAAAACCGGTTCTTGATAGAAATATCTTCCATGTTGTAAGACAATAATCATAACAGGTTGCTTTGGTACCGAGCAAGCACCCAATACCAGGCTCCAAATAAGCATCTGACAAACTTGGGTGGCCGCCAAAGCCCCAGGACCTGGATAGTACCAGTTCCTGTTTCTACCCAGGGTCTCCTATTTGGAGAAGGTTGGAGTCACCATTTAAATGTCCCCCGATGCTGTCAAAAATACTATCACTGATGTGAGACATTAAAAGGCTACCTCTTGGAGCCCACTAATGAAAGCAGGACATTACAGGCAAGGGGCTTCCATTTGCTGTTCAAGCATTTATCCCTACATTCTGCATTTCAGACCAGGCAGAATGCCCAATCCAAATCAAATCTAGAACATGTTACCAATTTTAAACCTAGTACAGCAGGTCTAATAGTAGAAAGTTGTGCTTGTAAGCTATTTTTAAAATACCTGACATTAGATGAGCAGGAATATAAAGGTAGGCATGGATTTGAGTTTGTACCAAATGAGGACCCATAGAGATATTGCACATATCAGATGCAACCTCAGACATGTGGCCCATCCCATATAGACAGAAGCACACTGCCAGGGCTGGCAAGGGCAGGCACCTGTTGAGGGCCCACACCATAACAAGGACCTCTGGAATTGCTCTTCCTCTTTACCACCGCAAGCTGGTGGCCCTCGGCCCTCCCTCAGATGCAGAAGATGACATGGCCTTCTTACTCATTGGTTCTTTGGCTGTCAATAATTCAAATGGTAACACTGGTAAGAAAGACCAAGGAGCAACAGCAAGTGAGAGCACAGACACACTGGGGGGGGGGGGCTCAATGAGGGTTTCTTGCCCCAGTGGCCTCCAAGAACCATGAAGGTTCCTTGCCCAGGGGCCCTCAGAATCCTGAAGTCAGCACTGCATGCAGCAGATGATACCTGAAACATTCGAAACAAAGATGAATAACAAGAGAAGATATTCAAGACAAAGCATTTCCACCCAACAAATTAGAATCTAAATGCAGATATCCTTAGACAGGCATTAGGACTACCTACTTGCTTAAGGGTGTGCATGGTGGATCACTGGTGGATCTGTACCCTAGTAGGGAACACCTGTAGACATGGATCATGTAAATCAGAATATCTACCTGGACTCTGTGCAGATAGTGCCATGTATACAAGCTGTGGTGGTTAAGGTGTTAGACTTGGGAAGAGCTGGATTGAAATCTCCAGGCAGCCACAATGATCTCAGGGTGACTTTGGGCCAGTTACTGACTCTCAGCCTAACCTCTCTCATAGGGCTGTTGGAAGGAAAAAGTGGAGAGGAGGAGTCAGCTTGGGTTCTGCAGAGGAAACCTGGAAGGATGGATTGATGGAGTAGCTTCTGCAATTTGTGCAATCACGACAGCTTGAAAAGGGCTACCATGATTGTGCAAGTCATGATAACCACATGTGACAGCTCCATGTGAAGAAATATGTTCCTATACATGGAGATCCTGACTGGGTTGCAATATCAGTAGGCATATGCTCCACTGATATAGATAGGAAGCCTATCTATAGCTGGACTGGGCTGGGCTGCAGCCACAAAGTCAGAATTTGTAAGGTAGAGAAAGAGCGAGTGATCCTTACACTGGCTGGTGTTATTGCTGAAGTGACTTTTGTGCTCACAACCTGCACTGGCTCCAGGTTTTTCAAGGCCCTTTGGCAGAACCCCTTCCATGGTTTGTCCCTCACCCCCAGTGAGCCTGCCTTCATACCATCCTTGACAACAGCTGCTATTGTTTCTTATTCTAAATCTTCTCTTTGCTACCCCTTGTTTGCTAGGCTGGCAGGCAGTGATCTCTACTGCTCCTCCTTTGTACCACCACCAGACAGCTAGAAGACCACCTCCTCCACTCCACAGACATTCCATCATTGGACTCCTAACCCTAACTCTGTATATGTGCACCAGAGAGACAAGGAGAGGACAATAGGTCTACTGAGCCTTTAGCGCATGCAAGGAAGCATCATGGTTTTATGAGGAGCGACACAGGCTAAGCACATATAGGATAGGGCCCCAAATAGTTGCCAGAAGGAAATAATATAACCTAGCCCCTTTTCTAACAGGCTCATTTTCTAGAAGCTTATCAGCTGCAGGCGGAAGTGCTATGCTTCAGGAGCATATTTACCACCTCATCTGTTTGTAGACACTAGACCTCAGGCTAGATCTCATTCAAAAGGAAATGATTGTCACATCACACCATAAGTACCTAAGTTATTTCACCAGAAGGGAAGATATAAAGGAGGATTTATTTTGGGAGGATAACAGTGGACTGTGCAGAAGGTTTTCTGGAATGTGTGTGCAACACTGCAGTTGCATTATTAGTTCCCATGGCACAACCTTTAAAGTTCTATGGACTGTATACTTGCACAGAAGTTGGTGTAACGATATTAGTATATTGTGCATTACATGGTTCTTTGTTCTAAAATTTTATCTGAAATAGACTACTGGTCATAAACTGTATTTTTAAAAAATCAATTTCTCCTCCATGCAGTCAGTCTGCCTTGTAATTGGTATTTACAAGCTTGTGATTATTCACTTGCAATCTATAAAACTAGCACAGTAAATGAAACACATTATATTTTTCATCATTTGCATGCTATGCTTTTCATATCTATGCACTTTACCAGACCACAATGGATGGACAGTGGTAGTCAAATTATTTTCCTTTGTCTCCCCATAGCCTTTTGTCCTCAAGTCAAAATGTTTTCTAATGTTCTCCAATTGTAAACAAATGTGTCTGTCAGTTTTTCCTTACCAGCAAGGGCTTCTCATAAATTTAAAAAGAAGTACTGGTCAATATGATACACAAGGAACACCTAAGCCTCCGCAAAGCACAGTACACTCCAAGAACGTTCACTTAAAATGCTATTGATGAGGCTGTCACCAACTGATTAACATTAAGAAAATAATTCTTGCTGCAGCTTTGTACTTCTATGAGCAAATAAAATTCTGCTGGGATCAATGGACCTTATGAATGAGTAAGAACAGGCATTGTCTTCTGTGATTCAGTAACAATTACTTTTCTGCAGCCAAGAGCTAAACTAAATGGTAAATTCTTTTGACAGAAGGCAATTTAATCTCTTTAGCATAATGAAATCCTAATGAGCACCAAAGGTTTCTTTGAGTTGTGCAGTAATAACCTCAAATGTTTGTGATTGGAAATAACTTGTGCTGAAAATGAGAAAGGAAAAGAAGCTGGTATTCGCATAAATCACCATCTGATTCTGAATGGGTTTCTTCACTGGTTCAAGTACTCCACGACACACATTCCCCGCACCACCACCCACACACTTCCTCTAACTGTTCCACTCTTGCACTAGAACATTCACGCACTTGGGAGCTTCTTGTCCTACATAGTTATACCACTATTGAAGGATCAAAGACCAAACTATCCAAGAGAAGAACTTCACTAGAGGAAATTGCTTTTTACCAATTAAAAGCAGCTAGTTACTGTAGAAAATCTGTACTCTACTTCAAAGGTTGGTGACCTCTAGTTGCGTCGAGGAATGGCTGGGCAAATCTGCAAAGGAATTTGGAAGTCTCTGATTTTTTTCCAAAACCCGTGAACTGGAAGACTCTTATTTTGAGAATCATTTGTGGTGATCTGCATTGGCAGTAACTCACACTTGTGCTAATGTGCATTTTCACAAGTGCACATTATTACGAGTGAAATGCAATTCTTACAGATCCCTTAAAAATATCAAATTTGGTCAATGAGTAGAAAACAAAATGAAGGCAACTAAAAATCTATGAAACACTGATGGAACAGATTTCACAAAACCATCATTTTATTCAGTGGTTTCAATTGTTCATGTTAACCATTTTCATGTATACCTGCTTTTGCTCACAGTAGCTCCTTGTCATGGAATTTGTAATTTCTCACTGTAATACATGCCTGCACAAAAATGAATCTTTCAAGAGCAATGTGACTTTTCAGATCTCAATCTGACTGTTCAGGTTAGGATTTGGAAATGCCAGCAACATAACTTTTGACTATAACATGGCTGTAACAGCTACTTTTATTTGTACCCCACCCTCAGAATTTTGCATAGGCATAAAGCTTTTTTAGGAACTATCAATGTTCCACACCCCCATGTCCTTCTTTTGTAAACCAAGTGCATACTGTTATCACCTACCAGCAAAAGTAGATAATTGGAGTGAAGTATCAATGTAAGTTGCAGCATACTGATATTTAACCACTGTGGGCCCTGTGAAGAAAAGATGTGCTTTGCACACTAACATTTCCTGTGGAATGCTGCTATGTACAATCTGTGGGTGTGTTTAATGGGAATGAGAGAAAGTCCACTAAAATGTGTCTTTAAGCTGTCATTTTTTTAAATGCTACCTGACAAAGCCAAAACTATAGGCTGGACTACTCATGGCATCATGGAAAGTTCAGAAGCAGCCATTTTAAGAGAAGAAAGGAAACTTCTTACAGGAACTATAAAAGGATGAGTTCTGTACTGTTTGGGGAAAGGGAGTAAAGATTCCAGACAGCAGAGAATTGAAGGGATGATGGGAGGAGACTGGAGAAAATTTCAGATGGATGGAGCTAAGATAAAGGTGCGGCAGAGGGAAAAATATCACACATACTGCTGAATACAAAAACAGAATCCCTGAAAGGTTGGAAGTGTGGCTTTAGAAGTCCATGAACACAACAAGACCCAAATGATGGAGTTGGGTTGAATTTCACCTACTGACCTGAAAAGTCAGATCTTTGGCTGCTGGTTTCTATTTTCTAATTTTATGCAGATCTTCATATTCGTAGGCTTAGCACAGACATTGGAGATTTACCCTTAATATGCAAGAAAAGTGTTCAAAGAAGAAATGCAGGGTGTGCCCCTGCCTCAGATGCCACCTTGTTTATTTATGGACCCAAAACATGGGTGAGCCCTGTGTAGTGTTCCCCCTCTTGTGAGTCATGCTAGCATGAACTCTTACTCATTCTATTTCTTCTCTAAGGGTACATATTCGGCATCTGTCTTTATTAATATACTTTAATTAGGAGCTTGAGAAGTGAGTAATAATCAGACTATTTTCTTTTTGCCTCAGAGACTACAATTAAAGGACAAGTTAAGTGTTGGTAGAGAGGCACAAAGCAAAAATGAAAAGCCTTTGATGAACTGCAATTAGTAATTCATTATTTCATTCATTGTCTGTGGCACTGGTCTACCAAATCCCACATTGCTTGTATATATACTCATGCATACATTTTCAGCTAGACAATATAATATGGGTCATTAGTGTCCCCTTTTACAGTCTCCCCCTTTGAGATCAAGACTGCTGTACACAATCCGATCAGCTGCCTTAAATCTGCCCAGTTCCCCCAGCTACACTACATGTAATCTTTGATGCTTTTTCTGATGTATTTAAACATGATGTCATGAACAGCACATTGGTTTTGCTGAATCTAGGTGTCCAAAAGGGCGATCCCATCCTGAAAACTATGAAAAGGTTAGAAAAAGGATTAAGTAACAAATATGTAGAACTGTGCCACCATAATGCATTTGATTTGTAAAAAAAACCCCAAACAGGTCTGATCTCATTCACCAGAAATAGGCCTCTTAGGAAGGTTGCATAAAGATTGTGCTTCCAAAAGCACTATCAGACACCCCTCAAGGGAGGGAGGTCCCAAGTCGCTGGAACAACTGCTGAGCACAGTCCTCTGGGGGCATGTAGAGCGCTTCTGTTGCATCTAGTCTTTATTGTACGTACTTCTTTATCTCATATGGTCCAATAGCTGAGGATCTCTGGGAGGTTAACAAATTTCATTTTGAAGTTTAGAAACTTAAACAGACCCACTAAAATAGATGTGATTTAAATTAAAGGGAGTCTCTTATTTAGCAGGGAGGGGGGTTATTTTAAGGCAGTGGCCTATTTTATCCATATGATTATAGCAAGATGGAGCAAATCCAATTCATTCTAGAAGATCAAAATGGCACCTTGTTATTTTGTGTGAAAGGCAACTGGGAGCCTGCATGGACACTGAGACCTTGTCAAATCCATTATAAACCACTAAATACTAAAAGACTACAATGCCTTGCACACCTCCAAAAATTCAACTTTTGGCATCACCAAGTTGATTTGGAGCCTGAAAACAGAGGGTTCTTTGCGGATCATCTTCTGATGTCCAGTAATAAGTTGTCTGAGCTTTGAAAGGACAAAGGAAAAGAACATTGCTTCCACTGACCTTAGGATCCAAACCGATATGTCTAAATATATCCAAAAGACCAGCATATAAACTAATGCTTTATTTAGCAGTTTTGAGTGTTTTGAGTGTTCTCAGAAACTAGTATTGTGCATGTGTTAGCACCTCTAAATCCCATAGATCACCCTTGCCAGGGAAAAATATAAGCAAGCACTACCCCAATACAGCTGTAAAGGGCTTCACTTTGGCTGGATCAAGCCATATCCTTATTCCTACTTTCTTCATTCTGTGCCTTGCTCTTTAGTTTGTCACATCTACATGCTATGCCAACAGGTTTAAATAAATTCTGGCATGATGAGTTGATATAAGGAACATATGGGGGAAAGAGGCACAACTGAGGTATAATTAGAATAGAAGATTGTAGCTTCTGTTGCGGATCACTCAGAACCCGTGGCAGTTGTAGCAGTGGGGGCAGCCTGCAATGAGCCACCCGAAAGATAAAGCAGGAACAAGGTGATGAAAGAGGAGCATTCTGCTCTCTTTGCTCAAATAATGAAATGATTAGAAAGTGAGCCTGAACAGACAGCTCAGAAAGTGCCGCTCTTTTATTTAGACTAGTGAGGTTAGTTCACACCAAACCTTTCAAACAAGACAATTAAATTTTCATTCCTGCCCAAAAGAAAAAAAAAAGAAAAAAAAAAGAATATGAGAGTGTGAACAAAAGAACAGTACAATATGAAAATCAGGTAACAGAGGGAAATTACATAAAAGGAACCTCTTCACTCTTTCACCACCACTGGAACATAGATGTCTCTTACCCAATAATTACTTGAATATAACTGATAGATTGAATGTGTGGTCTGAATATATATTGTGAGTGTGCACAAGCGTGGTAAAGAATACTAACGGGTGGAGGGGGACTCAGGAACCAAATTCTAATATCTAAGGTGTCTCTCTAAAAGACTGTGTCTTCATGCTGTGCTTCTGATATCGTATTAAGATGTCTCAGAATGTAATATTGCCTTGTTTGCTATTTGAATTATATTTACTTATGCAAGCATTTTAGTACTACTTTTGAGCCCAAACAAAGGCAGTAACATGATTTGCAAATAGAATATCAAATAAAAAATAAAACTAAGGTCTTAAAAACAAAAGCAGCAAAATAGAAACTTTGAAAATATTTTAAAGTCAGGCAAAAGTAAAATAAGAAAGAATAAAAATAAGAATAATATAAACTCCCTGTCTATTAGGAATGGACCTAGCCTTACTTCATTTTGGAGGGAATTTCATAAACAAGGTGCTGCTACAGAAAAAAACATTGTCATGAGTTCTCCTCAGCCAAGCCTTTTTTGTTAGTGGGATATATAACAGGGCCTTGAAATATGGTCTCAGGCTACAGGCAGGTTTATTTGACAGGAAGAGAAAATTGTGACTTGTGAGGTGCCACCATCTTCTAAGAACAGAACAGCTCCTTTCTGGACCACACAAAATATCTATCCACAACTTGTTTCCCTCAACAGAGAACAGCCAAATAACCTTTTTAAACAACTGACAGGCCACAGTAAAGATAGTGTTCTTTGCTGTTCATCTCCAGTAACTGAATGTGCAAGTTGAATGACTGTCATCTATGCTCCTGTAACGATCGTGACTATTATTCATGCAGGTGTCCTCCATGAATTTTTTGAAAGCTATGGACATTCTGTGCCAATGAAATTCATAAGTAAGTTATGAGTTACTTTTGTTTGTCCTGAACTGCTATTGGACCATTTTTGGTGGACCATGAATCACCTGCTGATCACTTGGATTTATGAAACCACCACCACCATCAATTACATTTCTATACCACCCATAGCTGAAGCTCTCTTAAATTTAACCCATCCAGATTTCAACCAGGACTGACCCTGCTTAGCTTCCAAGATTAGGCAGGATCAGTCACACAGTATGTCTTGCATTCTGCAGTGTTATGTCCTTAAGCAAGAGAAACACCAAGGGAAAAGCCCATTGGGGGGTCCTTGCCTAAAGGACCTGAAAAACGTCATGCAGTAGTTGACCTTAGATATGCAGTTGGACCTGCCTGAGTGCCTGTGAAAGCATACAAGATCACTAGCAGATCCATGCCCCAGTAAGGATCAGCTGTGGGGCAATGATCATATGAATCAGCACATCAGCATGGACTCTATACATCAATCACCAGTGTATTTATAGAAAGTCTGTATGTTCTGGTGGTTAGTGTTGGACTGAATTCTCCATAGAGCCTCATGTTCTCCAGATGACTTTGAGATGGTCACTGATTCTCCACCTAACCTATCCTGCAGGGCTGGGAAAGATAAAATGGAGAGGAGAGACAACACTGGCTCAGTGGAGGGAGGAGTAGGGTTCATGGAATGAATGAATGAATGAATGAATGAATGGGCTCCTAGGAACTGTGCAATCACAGCAGCTTGAAAAGGAGCCAGCATGATTGTGCAAACCTGTTCATATACATGTGTCACCTCCATGTGATCATGGCTAGGTCACAAGAACAGTAGGCTCAAGCTACTTCAGGTATAGGAGACGCTCAAGCATGAGAAGCTACACCTGAAAAGGTTGGCTTGTGGTCACAAAGACACAATGAGTGGGTACAGAATTAGGGAGCAATACTTACACTGGGTGGTGTCATTGCTGGTATATTTACCATGAAGTGACCTTTGTGCTCCCCTCCCATGTTGGCTCTGGTTTGGGGGTCTTTAGGTAGAGTACTTTCAATGCCCCCCTTCCGCAGTGACTCTACCTTGTCACCCTTTGCCATTGCTCCTCCTGCTCTTCATATGTTGGAACACTTAACACAGATATTATGCCGTGACTCTTTAGGAGATCCCTTGCTCTCCAAAGCTGATGATTTTAGCAACACCAATAACACTTCCACAAAAGACTAGAAGCAGTGCACCCATCTTGTCTGTAGTATAGTAAGAATCAAGGGTCTCCATTAAATTAAAGCCAAAAATAATAGGAAGAAGAGGAAATCCTTCTGAGGAATATTGATCCACAGTAGTTAGTGTCTCATCTAATTTAAAATCTATTCTAAACTCAATAACAGACAAGTGCACATAAGATCTCTGCTGAATAATGCCATCTGAGCTGGAAAAGGGAATGGAGGCTAATACTATCTAATGATCATGAATTCTTGGGCAAAGAGAGACTTTATACAGTGATGCAAGCCTTGCTTACAAAAGGAATAGAAGCACCAATGATTATCAAAGTCAAACTTTCGCTGTGCTAAATACGTGGAGTTAGGACAAGGTTGCAATACAGCAGAACTTTGTAAGGTCTTACAAGACCTATTAAGTTTTTCTTGAGCCAAGTGTGTACTGTTGATGCAGCTCAAGGAAGGGAATCATGGATGAAGAATATCTTCAGAAGCAAAGATATTCTGACATACTGTTGTTTCTGGGGAACAATAACAGGAGCGTGTCCTCTTTTGCTCTGCTTGTGTGCTCTCCATAGATGCTTGGTTTGCCACAGTAAGAACCAGCGCACTGGATTAGATAGGCCTGGGGTCTGATCCAGTATTACTCTCTATTTTGCCATATTAGAAGTTGTCATTTGAAGTGGTAATTCTTGGGTCCCTGAAAGGATGCTTCAGGGCCACAGAGTTTGTCAGATCTTCCTCTCTGAGGGCAGAGAGAGAATCCACTCAGGAATAAGGGATCTGACATCACAAGCCCGCCACTGGTGTCTTTCTAGACAAAATCAGAACTGCAGCATTAGAGAGTACAAAAGGGAGACATGCTGTGGCCCTGCTGGGTGAAACTGGGAATCCACAGGACCTAAAGCCCACCCCTTCCATGATGTACCTCCTGAATGAAGTATGGACAACTACATAGCTCATTTAGTGTGTGCTTGGGGGCAGAGGGAAGGAAGTGACTGCAGAAGGCAAAATTAAAGAAAAAAAATCATAACAGAAAGCAGGAATTGGCTGGACCACTTTGACTGCTCTGTCCCCATAGGATTGCTCTTTTAGCCCTTGCTACTATGGGACCCCAGGTGTCGCTCTCTTACTAACCAAGTTATATCCCAATGTTTGGAATACAAGGTGTCACTGCTTCTGTTCCTTAGTTGACAGCCAGAGGATTTATGAACTATTAGATGTTACCTTCTTGAGCTAGGTTTACTTCTCATGTCACTACCATGTACTTCTTTAGAAGGTTTTGTCACACTCTAGACCCAGACTCCAGTTACATTAATTATATGGTCCGCAAGCCCCTCACTAGAAATTTTATTCTAGGACACAGTTGGCAATTGAGCTCTCCAGGTATTAGCACAACAAAAGAACAAGAAAACAAAAGAAAAGAGGTGGCATTTCCAGGCCCATACTGTTGATTCCACTACTCAGTTCAGGATGCATTTCATCTCAACATTCAACACCTAGACAGTTACACTCCCCCACTTCTTTATTCTATATATCCAGCCCTGGGAAGGATTTGCTAACAGTCCAAGACTCCATGTCTATACGCGAAAACCCACTACATCCATTCACTGCTGTTGTGCCATAAGTAATGGCATAATTCTTGTGGGAAGAGAATACTTTGAAAAGAACTTCGAAATGAACATATTTCTTGGCTCCTACCTACAGCAGACAACGGCAAGGACCCCAAAGTGTATCACAGGAAGGACGTTTTGCTGTTAAACCCAAACATAAGCAAACAGAATATAAACAAGTGCAAAGCACTTGGTTTAACAAGGTGAGCTTTGTATCATAATAATTATACCCCTGTGCTGTATTTTGAAGCAAGCCGTATTTCCAGAGCCCTGAAGTGCTGTTGCATAGAGAATAGACCGTGACAGAGTTCTGCAGAGACTGGAGCCTTTGGTTCACTGCGGTCACATAATGAGACTACAATGAGCCATTCTACCTGTAAAAAGCCAGATTTGTTGCATTTTATTTAATGTAATAGAAGGATTCAGGTTTTTCATTTTCTCCAAGTTAGGGGAAACAACACATTGCTTTTTTAATAATTCATTTCCTCCGTTTCTTTTACAAAGATGATCTAAAAAAAGTCAAAACATGGAAAGCTTTCTTATACGCTTTCCAGAGATTACTGAAACCAGCAGGTTTCGCATCTGCCATTTGACAAAGGTGGCATGCAGAAATTGGATTTTTAAAAATGCTATAATTCTTGTTGCCACCAAGATAGAAATCAACAAGGCAGGGGGTAAAGGAAGGATAATGATGCTCCACCTTTTGGGAGTCAGAGGCTTGCTCTGGTATTACCAGCCCACTGCTACCATGGGGGCATCTTCCGTTACTCGGTACCCTCCGATATACCAAGGGAACTGCTGGGAAAGCTGGCAGCTGCACCTGTGTGGGAACGGACTCCATCCAAGCCACACTGGCTACAGGGCAGTGTGCTTAATGGCCCTCTCCCATAGCAGAAACATCATCTATCCTTCTCACAAAGCCAAGCAAACCAGAACAGATGAAAACTTGAGAGGAAATATTTGAAAAGGCCGAAATTTGGCTGAATCATGCCCCACTGACAGTAAAAACCTTGCTTCAAGTATTCTTTGATTTCTTGCTGCATCAGATAGTTTTAGCATAGATCCACATGTCAAGCGATCAAGCTTGACTGCCTAGGCAGACCTGTACATCTGAATGGAAGTGGCCTATACTGTTGGTAGTCCCTATGCCAGACAAGGCCACTGATATAATGGTTAAGAGCATGGGATTGGGACTCAGAGAATCTGGGTTCCAGTCCCTGCTCAGCCATGGAGCCAACTAGGTGACTTTGCCAGTAACAGCCTCGTAGCTCAACCCACCTCACAGGGTTGTTGTTGTGGGGATAAGATTGAGAGCCACAGGAGAAAAACATTGAGTTTTCACAAAAGAAAAAAAGGTGAGATATAAATCTAATAAATAAATATATTACCATGTAATATAGTAGTGCCTGAGATGTCAGAGAAATCTGGAACAGATTCAGGTACATTCGATTCCTGTGACCTGTGGATTTGGTGGCAAATCAGTTTTATCTGAGCCAAACAGATTATAGACTAATCTATTATAATTGTGGAGAGAGATGTGCAGTTTCCAACATGCACTAATGTGTACTAGCACCAATTCTCACATTTCCTAATGCACATTAGGACCAATATGCACTGGCACTGGTGTGCATTAGGGTGAATGGAACAAAATGCTGGCATTTTATAAAAAACAACCTGATTCGGTCACCGAACAAATGACAGAATGAGAGACAGCTAAGAATGAAACATCAACTAGAATGGATTTAAATCCAGACATCACTAGCTGTGCCCTCTTTTGAGGCCTCAGGATATTGTATGCAATGTAGCAAAAGCAGAGGCATAGTAAGGTCAGCAACCAAATGTGGTCCAGTTGCAGCAGCAACTGTACTAATAAATTGAAACAATGACACCATCACCCTTCTTTCCAACAGAAGCAAGAGCTTGTCTTTGAAGCAGAGCTACATATACTGTCATAAGCAATGTGACTTTACAAGACTTTCTTGGACTACACAGAAAGCAATGGTTTGTCTCTGTAATCCCAGTTAGATTCTTGGCTTGCCTCATAGGAGGCCTTGAGGAAACTAATCAGAATTTATCAAAAAGCTCTGCTTTCAGTAGAGATATTCCAGAGCATGGAGTCAAACAACTCACCATATTTGGCCTGAAAAGCAGAGTTAAATGTTCTCCATTTTTGTTATGTGCACCCTGATTATATTCTGATGGTGGTGAACAACTGGATGGGACACTAGTTTAGTTCTATGTTCTGTTATGATAGAGTGGATGGAGCAAGAAGGGGTAAGAGGCAGTAAGTTGAGGAGATGTTTCCCTATATTGCTTCCCACACCCAACGGATTTCCATTTGGCAATGACATGGAGGTGGGCCTTCTCCTGTGGTGCCCTCCCTATAGCATGATCTTCCCCCTGAGATCTGGTAAGCCCCAGTATTGGTATATTTCAGAATCTATTAAAGTTAAACATCTATTGGGCCTTTCTGCCAGACATAAGCTATCTTTGAACTTCATGATACTTGTGTTTGCATTTTGTTGTTGCTGCTTTTAATTATTTTGTAAATTGCTTAATGATTTGGTCAAATGAGGAACAACCTAAAAATACTGCTTACTGGGCCAGGAATAGGGTCTGAGAGAAGCTAAGATTCAGATTAAGCTGCCTTCTGCAAAATACCAAACACTTTTTCAGCTTCTGTGCACTAGTAATGTTGACATGCTGGTTAACATTGTGCTGGTCTATCTATGGTGCTGCATGAGCACAGCACCAGCAGAGAAGTGGCCAAATCCAAAGATTTGCCAGCTGGTATAAACTCAGCATCAACTGCAAAAATGTATTTGCCTGTACAAATTATTTTCCCTCTGCATAATTACAAGGGATGTGTCATGACCAGCCTTCTTCAGCCAATACACTGATTCTTAATGTAGATACCACTATATATTTGATTGTTTCACTTAGAATTTGCTTCCAAAGCACAGTTTAAAGGACATGTAAAGGTGACTTGAATTAGTCAGCACTCCTCACAACAATCTGATGCATACCTTCGGGAAAAATACCTGTTGCTTACAAAATAAAACAAGCCTGGATTTCTAAGAAGATTGCAGAATAGTTCTACCTATGTAGTGTTACACCAGGCAGGCAGAACAATATTTGTGCAAACATAGCCTCCAAAGATAAAGAGCAGGAGAGGAAAAAATACTAGCAACAAAATTAATGGTTTAGTTGAAAAAATAATACAAAAGTAAGCAAGTTTTCTGTTGAAGACAACAAAAAACAGGTAAAGGATAATCTGAAATTCTTATTTTGCTTGTTACTGCCCTCAGTGTGAGTGCTGTGACTGGTTTCAGGCCTAGCCAGGATTCATAGATGCTGCCCCCAAGCCCATACTCCAGTCCCCTTACAATGACCTTCCCATGGACTCTAGACTCTTTGAAAATTGGTATAGATCCGGGGAGGGGGAGGGTCTATGAGCCCATCTTATCTGTATGCGAGGAAGGCAGGTTTGGAAAAGGAGTCCCAAGTATCTTACCAACAACTACCACCACTAGTAGGGTCATAGATGGTTTGAGTGTATGCTTTATCCAGTTCTTCCAGAATAAAGCCTAGACTTTATCCTTCACACTATTCTCAGGTAACTGACTATGAGAAACAGTTTATGGATGCAGAATACCATATGATTGCTTTAAGAAGCAGTACAGGGGATATGAAGCGGAATGGACTATTCAGTTGAACGTAGGCTTTCCATCAGTGTATATAAGCAGAGACTGGGCAGCCACTGGGCAGGAGTGCTGTAGATACATGCTGCACTGCAGCTCCTATACAGAACAAGGGACCAGATTCACGTAATTATTTTTTAAAAACTTTTATATCCCATCCACTGCCGAGGTCTCATGATGGTCCTACAAAAAAGCAGAATAGAGCAAATCATCCAAATAATTTCTTATATATTAAAACCCCACAATTAAAATCATAGTCAAGCCTTAAAATAATGGGAAAATAAAAGGGCTTAGCCTGGTGCTGAAAAGAATTAAGTGTTGGCGCCAGGCGTACCACTCTGGGGAGCGCATTCCAGGGATCTACCACAGAGAAGACTCTTCTCTGGGTAGCCACCCTCCTAATCCCCTTCAAGGAGGGCTCTTAAGGAACAGGTAGGCATGTAAGGAAGGAGATGCTCCATCAGATATCCAGGTCCTAAGCTGAGATGAGAGCACTTCCATATTTTCTTCAAACTATATGATTCTATGAGATGCTATCACTTGAATTTTTCTTTATTTCCACTTTGAAGTTTCAGGCACTATAAGTTGCATCACAAGAGAGAGGAAACAGGTATTAAAAAGCATTTCCCACAATGTCTCAACAAGGATCCAGTAGATAAGCAACACACTTCAAGGAGATTTTATGCATTTGTGTGCTGTCATTTTTCAGTTTGGGTATAAGAACACAGTTGCCTCCTATATGCTCCTCTCATATAATTGTAAAAAAAAAATAATTACAGAAACATAGTAAGTCTTCAGGTAGTTTTCATCCAAAGAGGACTAAAACTAACAGTGCTGTCTCTGGAACCTGTCAGCATTCAGAAGTGAGTGGAACGGAACAACATTCTTCTCTCATTCTTTTCCCCAGCTTGCACACTCTCACTTTCCTTTTAATTTCATAAATAGACTGTCATTATTAGGTAAGCACACAGCTAGCTGGCTAAATGCAACAGCTGAAAGCAGTCCGATGTTGATACAAAGCATGTTTTACGAGCATAATTTCCAGCAGCCAAACTGCAGAAGGAAAACAAAGCAGAAATTGGATATCCTGTTTATTTCTATTTTGTATGTGTACACATTTTGGCTCAGTACAAAGCAGAACAAACCCCAGCAGCAATAACTGCTCACTTCTCCCGGGAGGGCAATTAATATTTGGAAAGGCAGTCAAGAAGGGAGCTTCCAGGATAAGCCAGGATAAAACTGGAGAAAACAAGTAAGATTGCTGGAGAAAGTCATTTCCATGTAGTAACAGTAATGCACAGCAATAAATGATTCTCTTCATTAGTCCCTACGATTAAAGTTTCAAAAACATGTTATATGAAATGCTTCATTTTGGCATGAACCACTGGATTGAGAAAGGTCTCCATTAAAAATGCTCCTGGGGATGCACCAGGTAACATCTTATTGCCAGGAGGCTGGAAACTCTTCAGAACGAAGAGCCACTGGGTGGTTTGCTTCTCTACATGTTTTCCTGATGCCTGATCCTAGACCTTGGGGCAGGATGGTCTAAGGAACATGATGCAACTTGTGTAACAGTGTAGGTGAATGATGTTGTAACAAATGCTGCAATATTAATACCTAAGGGGTAGTATTTTTAAAAAAGTTAACACTCAGCTGGGAGATGTCTGTCTGCTTTGGGTAGCTTATCGATTTTCCTAAGGCAGCAGTTCCATTAATAGTTCCCACTTGTACAGAGGCTGAAAAAACCCCCAAATGAGGACGAAATCAAACAAAACAAAAAAACAACATGACTGAATATGTGCCAAAGTCCTGTGCATTGGTACAGTGGTGAAAGGTCCCATTGGAGCAGCTGCTTCATGGTCTCTGTCTGGCCTAATGTAAACTTAAGCCGTTGTGCAAGAAAGAGAGGCTTGTGCAGCCAAGCAGACAGCAGGGCAGCCTAAGCAGTCATGTGTGCTGAAAAATGACAGCACACAAATGCAAATTCCCCTCTGTGGAAGGGCTGTGATTGCTTGAGTAAAATGAAGCAGAGAGCCAGGCAGATGCCATAATGAAGCTTCGCATTTGGAAACCTCCTTTCCAGTGATGAAAGCAGGGTGCCCAATCAGTGACATTTGTGATGGTGGCAATAGCTCTTCGCCATTATCTCCTCCTTGCAGAGAACATTTACGTGCATTTCCAGGATGGAAAACATGGTTATGTGCTGCTGGAATCACAGCATAACATGGAAGAGGGACCTTGCAAGCAGGGACTAACACAAGGAATTTAGTCTGCTGTGCAGTCCGTACCAAATCTCTGCCTGCCACGAACTCAGGCAATGGAGCAGTCACACAGAGGCGATGCCAGGGAATGGCCCACTAGGACTGGAGCCCTGAACCTCAAGGAAGCTGCCTGCCCCACTATCCTGTCCCGCATGGCCACATGCTGAAATAAACACAGGAGGCCTCATGATCTGTTGCATCTGCTCTCCCTGCTACTTAGGATCACTGGTTAAAGCTCCAGAGCTATGGAAACTGCTGAGGCAGCTCAGCTATTGGGCCATATGGATGTGAAATTATGAATGATAATACATAGAGCACCATCTGTGAATGTGCACAGACAAGAAGACACTGATCTCTACTCCCAGAAGAGCTGGCAGTCTACAATAGACAAGGGTGGAAACTAGAGAAGGCTACCAGGTGGGGCTCTCAAACATGGATTGCCCAAGACAGGTTACTGCTCAAGGCAAAGGGCAATGACACCCCTACTCCTTCTGCACAACTGCCATCCAGGCTGGCAACAGGACCTTCCTTCGAGAGCAGCAACGAGATGGCGTTCTCTTGCATGGGGCTGCGGCATAGCTGAGGGGAAGCAACCAGAACCTCACCCCAAAGACAGGTGACGAACCCTGTCTAATGGTGGCAGTCAGCCCTGAAATTAGCACAGTGGCCAAGCCTTGCAGTTGCACAGTACTCCTATCATTCAGGTCCACAAAGGAAGCTGTCAGGGAGCCGTCTAGCTCATTTCGGGCAAGGGTTTTCCCAATCTGAAACGAGACCTTAAACCTGAGACCTTCTGTGTGAAAATCAGGTACTCTGCCACTGAGATCTGCTCCCATTCCCTATGCTTTCCTCCCATGACTTTTTTCTTAGCGCCTACCATTCACTTCAAGTCATTCCTGAATTGGTGCCACTTTGGAGTGGTGACCATTTTAATATAGTTTGCACATAATGGCTACTTGGGACATTACAACCTGAAAGTTCAGGTGGAGTTGCATAGATAAGTACTCCACTCTATGATGACACTCTATGAGACAGTGTGATGTGGTGCTGAAGAGCACAGGGCTGGGAGTCAGATTATCTGGGCTCTAGTCCCCACTTAGTCACAGAGCCAACTGGGTGACTTAGAGACATTCACAGACTCTTGGCCCAGCCCACTTCTCAGGACTGATGTCCAAGAGAATTATGTAAGTCACCCTGAGTTCCTCAGAAGAAAAACGGGTTAGGATATAAATCTAATAAATTAATAGGGCAGCAGAAGTGAGTGTTCAGGCAGGAAGGGTTCGTGACACAGCTCCATCCCACACTCCCCTGCTTTGAGCAAAGCAAACATGGACTAGTCAGGCACTGCAGTTTTAGTCAAGCTGATGAAGGAGTGGCCCAATCACAGGCAATAATAATAATAAAAAGGGCACATACACAGTCCAGGATCAAAGTCAAGCAAGAGCCCAAAAGTCAAGAGGCTCACCTATCAACACAAGACCTCACCACCCTCAAGAACAGCACTGTTACCACCACTGGCTAGGCCCACACTGCCGAGTTTTAACAGCCAGGCCTGTTAAGCCCCACCCAAGGCTCAGCTGCAGGCTGCAGTTCTCTGGTGAGAAACTACTCCTGAGGAGTCACTTTTTTCCTAAGAAGTCCTTTGCACTCAAGTACAATTTCTCATGAGAGGCCTAAGGCTGTGTTAGGAATGCAGCGGGGGTAGAAATGGATTTTCACATATTGGACCCCCATGTTCTGGTTCACTAGCCATGCACTGACACTGACTTGCTATGGTGTGAACTGAGCCAGCTCAAAAACGTCCATCTGCAAGATGGACCACAGACTGCATTTTAAAAAGAGAATTGCTAAATTTTGTGTAAAGTCAGCCTATTTGCACAAATTGGCATCTGAAAACCACATGATCCTCATGTAATTTGTAGGAATTTGTTCAACAACCACATAATTTTGAGTTGTCAGTTTGCATAATAACATGTGGTTTTTCAGGTGCCAATTTGCATAAATTTGCAAAAACCATGCACAAATACACAAATAGTGTGGTTTGAGCCAATTTCCTTAGTATTTTATTTTATTTTTTTAGGAAAAACAACAGCCCATTGTAGAAATTGAAGACTGCAAGAGGAAAAATCCTGAATCAGCCTGCCTCTAGGCATTGGATCAGAAGTCCACCCATTGCAAATAGCCAGACTTCTCATGATCAGCACATCCCTACCAGCCAGTTAAATTGATGATGCTCCTGGGAGTCAAGGAATTGCTCAGCCTCTGCCTCCAAAGCAGAGACCCCTTCTCCTGACCTTTCTCTGGATGGTCTTTCTCTGACAGCCCAGGCTGTTCCTGATCTTTTGCTCCTAATCTTTTGAAGGTACCTGTTTACAACAGCTCTTCAGAGGAGAAAACCCCCAGCAGATGCACAACACAGAACATTGTGCTACTTTCTGGAACAGGAGAAGGAGCACAGAACAACTGATCTTATGCTATGATGGTTACATGTCCAAAAAGGAAAGTGCCAGTAAAAGGCATAAAACATATACTGAACTATTATACTTTTAATAGTAACAAGATTTAAATGCCTGCTCCTTGAAAGTGTTTTATAGCACAAGCGAATCCTGGGTTTGTTTTTTAAATTCTGTTAATAGGAACCAAAAATGCATGGCTCATGAACCATATAGATTGGTACCTATTGAACCTTGGGCTGGATCCAGAATTTGTTTCCTGTGAATGGAAGAGTTCCTTTCAACCGTAGAAGTTTTCCAATATGGCAGAGCATTTCCAGTGGAAGAATGGGCAGCAAGGTGACATTATTGGTTTCCTTGTAGCCCTCTATATTTCCAAAAAGCCTGCTGCAGGTGACTGGCAGACCCTCCAAACAGTCCAAGATATGTGCGTGGGCACTGCAGATGAAGTTGCTATAGTGGGAAATTGCCACACCCCATTCTTTCTGGCCAAATGTTTTGAGTAACACTCTGCTCAGGGGGTGTTCCTGCTGATGGAAGAAATCTTTGGATCCAATGCAATATGTCTCTGGGAGAGCTTGGCCAACCCTCTGTGAGATTATGCATGTGTGAGTCCATGCACACATCCACAATATTTTTTCTTTATTCTCAAGACATAGAATTATATTATGAATCACTGTTGTTTGGTACCTGACCTTATAAAAACACAGTTGATTATGTGCTCAAAATAAGAATAAATAATTCAAGGATTTTTTCCTAGCAAGTTATTACCTATAAAGATGTAGCTTTTAAGACAGCCTTTATATAAAATATGTATACCTGCCACATATATTATTAACAGCAACAAAAAATTGTTAGTGTCCTGGAATATTGTTGAGGCAACAAATTAGAATTCAGATACGACAACTTAGAGGGTTGTAAGTCTATTGGCATTCCTTAAATCAAGCTTCTTTCTTCCTGTTGAAGAGCGACTTAGCTTTGCTAAGTTTATATAGAAAGCCTCCTTCTTGTTGCATATGTTTGCGTTCAGAGGAGCTGAGATGCAAGAGACAGAAGAAACACTAATCATAGTAACTGGAGAGCCAAGTATATTTTCTGTCAAAAGGAAATCTGATATTTCAATCCTTTGATGCAGTTCATATTATATAGTCGCAATGTCAGGATTAATTAGACCAAAGGGTGGTGTGAATGCCAAAAGAAAAAGTTACTCTGCATCTGTTCTAATTTATATAGCGGATGTTCTTCCGTGAGAAAGTGAAGAATGTAGCGGGGACCATCTGTGACCCAAATAAAAAGCACAGGATGGTCTCTTGCCCTGCGGATGCTAGGACAGATGTTGTAGCAAGAAGGTCAGAGGCTACGCTGAGTCATCCTGGTGAATTTTTGCTCATATCCAAACCCCAACCTCGGACTTTACATTAGAGTGAAGAAAGAATCTAGGATAGCTCCTGAGATCGTGCAAATCAAAGACACACCAATAAAGTAAGGTCAGTTCACATACCTCACTGTTCGTGGCAATTATGTGAAATCTGGTTCTCCAAATGTTGCATTAGGTCTCATTTTTGTTTATAGCGTGTCTGCAATTAAGATCAATACTGGTTCTATGCTGTAAGAACAAAGGTTCACACCATGTGGCAAGTAGGGTGAGCCTGAGTTCAGGAGGAGTGATCTAGTGCCCTGGGCTAGCCAGTGTGAATGAGATAAAGAATGTATGAGGGAATTCTTGTGGAGGAAAGGTCATGTATAACCTGAAGGGATTCCCCTTAAAGAGATTAAGCAAGACAGCTCTGCCAAGGATGGCCACCACTGGGCTAAGCAAGCAATAAGTCATCAGGAGTTAAGAGGAGAAAACACCAGCCCCCTGGAAATTCCCCAATCCATAGCAGCCTGCAAACCCAAACAAAAGAACATGCCTTTTACCCATACAAAACAGACAAAATCGGGTTCTAGAGAAGGAAGCACAGAAGCCCAAGGCATCAAGAGCGATCAAGCACCCTTTAAGTAATCAGCATGAGTTTGAGAAGCAGTAGAAAACTTCTTTCTTCCCTAGAAGCAAATCCAAGAGGATGCATGTAAGAACCAGACCTGACAACCAGCCCAGCATGTGGGTTGCCTGTGCCCTCCTGCTGTCAAGTTTCAAAGGACAAGTGACAGGTAGTGGTCTTTGACTCCCTCTTTTCCTTTTAGCCTCTGTTTATCTATAAGGCTGTTAGGCAGAAGGCTCTCTGCCTCTTTAGAAAAATCGAGTAAGATGAGGACACAGTGGGAATATCTGCTGCCCAGACAACATTGGTTAAGAGTTTGTGCCTGCTCTATATTTCCTTCTGCATAAGCATTCCTTTTGTTTGTAAGTGCATCAATGTAAGGCTAGGCTGTATTCCAGCAGAGTGAGAAAACTGTGTGGTGATTCAATCTTTGCATGATACATTTGATCCAAGGATCTAAATTCATGTAAAACATGGTTTTTAAATGACATGTTAGAAGCCACAAGACTAGGAAGAGTGTTGGATAAAGCCCTTGAGAAAAGGACACCTGTGATAAATTAAAACAATAAGAGAAGCAAGGCAAATTCATTGAATACAAGAGAAGAGACTAGCAATTCAGATCCATCCTTGGTAAAAGATTGCCCAGAACTCATTAGAGAACTGAAGATCCAACACCAAATTAATATACAGATAAGATAATATATTTAAATTCATTATATGTACTATAAAAAACACCCCTTGCTGACAGAGAGATGTTCTAGCTGACCTTAGTGAGGAGATCTTCTTAATAGCTAATTTTTATGGTTGCCTTGGTTAATTGAATAATGAATTAGCTTCAGTGATGATTCCAAAGGATGCTGAGATAGATAAAAGCCGAGATGGCTGAATGATGGCTCATGTGCCTATTAGTCCTATTTAAACTGATCTAGGTTTAAATGGGATGCAGTTGCATCCTGTGAAAATCAAGAAAATTGGCAATATTAGCTTAGACCTTTTGTTCAGGCTGAGAAGGAAATTATTGCAGTCATATTCCTCACAACACTCACCATTCATTTGCACTGAGGCAGTTATGAATCATTATGTTATTGTTTTCCTTTTAATGTCTGCCATGCTTCAATAGTCATAATGGATGGAGATTGATATAGATCTGAGATTTAGCTATAACTCAGCAATTAAAATGCTCAGCTAGTCTTTTTTCTGCTGGTCCCTGCTGGATAGAATCCTGTTCATTAATCTGCATGTTGATTACTGCCTCTTGTGTCGTATTGATTGGCACTCCATGGCCCTTTGCTTGCGACAGCGTTTTATGGTCACGAGCAGCTAGAAGACCCTGTATCCCATGCTAACCCCAGATGAAAGAAAAGGTCTAGGTGTCTTTTGACTGATCAGGACCTGTGTTTTTGGTCCAGGTAATATTTCTCACCCCTGTCTGCTCTCATTCACTTGAGAAAAGAAAAAGGAAAAAAAATTAAACAAAGAAAAACACATCCAAAAGCAATGAGCTTTGATTAGAAATATCTGAGGCATTCTCTGCTTGGAGACACCACATTCAAATCTCAGAAACCTTTTCCCTTATTAACATATCCAGGTCATCTGCTGTTCTATCCTCAGTGCTGCTACCACATTGGCTAGATAACCAAGGGGCTGGCTACATCAAAGGCATGGAAGTTGCACCTCCTCCTCTCGGTCATCCCCCTGTTGAAGCAGCAGCTTTCTTTGGAAGCTGCAGCCGTACCACTGCCAGCCTTCTATAAGGTACAGCCATGAAATAGGGATTGACTTGAGACAGAGAGAGAATGGTGCATGCAAGCACTACTTCAGGTTGGGAGATTTTCTGCTGACCCCCCTTCCAGCTAAATAAAAGTGGTGCTCAAGGGTTTATTTCAAAGAGAGGAGGGGAGATTCATAGCTAGATTTAAAGGACCATGCTTGGATACATTACAGTAGAATTGCCTTTGGCATCCATACTGGGATATTTGCAATACAGAGGGAGGGGTGCCTCTTTACCCTCCCTGAGTAGTGCTAGTGGTCTGAATAGTGGGCTTGTGTATGAATGGCACACTCATATTGGAAGCCTTTTGTATGGAAGCACCAGACAAAAGTCAGCCTTAGCAGGAGCATCTATGATGAGATTAAGATGAAGAAATCACCCATTCCCAAGTTCACTCAAGTTGCTAGCCACTATATTCCCAGTGTGTTGTGCAAATGAGCTGCACAACCAGTGTTCATTAGCAAAAGGTGAAAAGCTCGTCAGTTCAGGAAGTCTCCCCTCTGTGCAGCCCATGGTGCAATGGACACCATTAGTATTTCTGTTCCTTGTCAGTGGCTGGTGAGGTCCAAAGCGATAAACAATCCAAAGCTATATGTGTTTGTGTAAACCCATTTAGAGCTGAGTGTATGTTAAGAACATATATTTAGATGAAACTCCAGTTGCAATTGGGAGATAGGAACATACTTAGGATAATGCCCATGCATAGTATAAAGCTTTATCCAGGAGCCCAAGGAATAACAGCACCAATTTGTAGATTTGTTTTTTTTTTTTAAAAAGGCTCAGGGTGTCTCAGAAAAACAATTATATAGACTATGGCTAAAAAATAATTTCATCTGGTAATTTTTCATTCTTTAGCAATGCCCACTATTAAAGCTATTAATCATCACAGGGGCTATACACATATATATTATTTAGACTACAAATCTGCTTCATTCCAAGGGCTTGAGTAAGTAAAAGAATTCCATAAAACCAGTAAGATGAAATGGCCATTAAAATATGGTGTGAAAAACAGAATTCATGTCCACTGGCTCCACAAGCCAGATTCTAGGTGGGGAGAGGGCCGTTTGCACACCCATTGTCCATTTGCTTCTCTCCTTGTTCTTTGTGTTTTTTTAAATCTAAAATCTGTGTTAGTGTAGAAAATGGAGCTCATGAATGTGATCTGATATGAGCATGAATGAGGGATCTGCTTGCATAAAATAAACCAAATAAAACATCTCTCCCCACCTGCACTACTGCCCAAATTCTGAGTACATCAGGCTTATTCTTTGCTTCAGTGTTGACCTCAGGGCTGGTCCAGTCCTGATGGTGGCTTGGAAAATATCACACAGATGAGGCCAGAACACAGTCTGTTTCCAGCAATACATCCCTCATTAACAGGAAGAGGATAAAAGTGAGCAAGAGCAACATCACTGACCATTCAGATGTAGAGGAACAAGCAGAGGGACCTGAGAGCTTGTCCAGAAAACATGTTAGTGAAGAACCACAATTGGTGGATGATGCCCAGAAGAAGATTGTCTTTTTTTCTGTCCCTTAGGGAGCGTGGCAGAAGAATATGACAAAGAAATTCAGTTTGATCAGCCAAAATGAATATTGTTTTAGCAAACACTAGCTCTGCATGTTGCTTATTCATTAAGTTCAAAATGCTCGGATGGGCAGTGCCATGACCTAAATATCATTTCATGTGGATGCACCTTGAGGCTGGCAGGCACAAACTCATCGGACGAAAAACAAAAACCAGTGAAGCCTCATTGCTTTTAAACATGGCAGAGGTGCGGCAGTTGTCGTTTGCATGTGTGTGGGCATGTCTGTATGTGCAGCCCTGTAGAATCTTAAATGATGAAGAAAATGTCAAGGTTTCTGGGATGCATGCAACTCTGTAGAAGGACCAGACACATGTCTTCAAATAGTGGAGCCCTTATCCTCTGGACTGGGTATTGAAGGGTTAAATATGGAGTCAGGAAGCAAAAATGGAATGTAGAAACCAGGGGCCAAATCTTCCCCACAAAAAGGCATGCAATAACATCCTTTGGATAGTGCCTTTGTGATCTAATGTCACAGGACTGCTGGATGGACACGTGGATTGACAGCATGTATGAAGAATTAATTTTCAAAACATGCTGTGCATCTTTGATTTTTATCAGCTTATCATACCATCCTCAAAAGTATTGATCATTAAGTTAGCTTCTTAATTATTTCAGGTCTCTGGGAATTTATCTACCAGTCTGCAACATATTTAAATGATGCAGTTTGGTCTGCAATTCAATATGTTCCTAGGATAAACATACTGACAGACTAGCCGTGCTTCCTGCTCAAGAAGCCAGTCAGTGTGAGTTAATTGCTTAGACCTGGCAGTGCAGAGAACAGCTTTAATAAATGGAGTGCACTGGATTGTATGAAGGACAGATGTGAGCTTTATGGTCCACTGTAGGATGAATTAATCTCTCCAGAACCCCCTCTTTCCTGTTATATGTTTTGATGATCACTGGCTACCTGTGTTTGCAGCCTCTTCTACAGAGTGAAAGTCTGACCAAGACTTGGGATCAAGAATGGCCACAACATAACTTGTCATCCTCGCACCCGGCTTTGGATCTGGCCCATCAGGTGGATGGGGGAAATGGCCACAGAGCCTGAAAGCATGGAAGAGAAGGAGGAGATCACTATCATATTTTTTCTCATTTATCTACATTGTTTTAGTTATATTCCCTTAAAAAGCAGCATTTCGAGAACAACTTCCAGAGGAGCAAAAGGGTTCATTTCTGCAGCAAAAACAAAAGCGAGTCGGCTATTATTTCACATCATTTAATAAGCTTAAGGCCTTAGCGAGACCATGTTCCAGCTTTTGCATTTATATGTCCCCTGTGAAAAATGCTGCCACATTTCATATATTTTATAGGCAGCATTATATTTCCTCATTTAAAATGAGTCCATTTTCATCATCACAGCATAAACGTTTTATTAATAGTAATTGTAGCCTCTGATGCACCAGTTGAATGTGATTGTTCCACCAACATGCAGCATCTCAACAAGGCTCACTGCAAAACCAGAAAAAGTCTCCAGGTGCTGCCAGGTGTGGTTCCCTGTAATACTCTGAAGTGGGAGGATTTTGGGCCGAGGAGAGCACAAAGGGTTGCTTCCAAATGTTCCTGACTCTCTGAAACTCTTATCCATTTGCCTCTGCTCATGAGGAAGAGGGGCTGAAGCACAACCCAGATTCCTTGTGAACACTGCCAGATCCAGGGCATAGGTGCCAGGTGGAGCACCAGGGCCAGGGGTGATGGAGGTGCAAAGAGATTTTTGATGTGATGCCCTAGAGGCAAAGGTGAAGCACAGGACAAACAAGGGCCAGCATCCACCCAGACTTGGAAGGTCCAAAGGCAGAAGCAGAAGCAAGTCAGATCAGACATCAACAAGGCATAGAAGAACGGGAGGTGGAGGCAGACTCCCAGAGAGCTTCAGCTATGGGGTGGTATGGTGGTGCTGGTGGTGGTGATGATGGTGATAGAACTAATATATAAAAGTAAGCATCAGAGAAAGGCTATAAGTGGACTTCTGTCCAGAAAAGAGGGCAATATGCCACATGAAGTACCACTTTGTTCCATTTGATTTTTATTGTGCACTTATATAATTTTGCACTTTCAAACCACAAGGCAAACTGAAACTTAGTTATCATCAAATTGGATTCTTCTCCAAGCTTAGCAATGGAGCTTTCCAATCAAGGCATGCATACAAAGACACACATATTCAGGCAAATGCTTTCTATTATGCAAAAGTGCTTCCAAGGCTATTTCTATTATGCAAAAGTGCTCCCTAATACACACAGTAGCACTGAAATGCTTATGATTTTTATGCATTTTTAAAAAATACTCAGTGTATGTAACACTCTGAACTTACGGCTGGAAAAAAGAGAGATCAAAAGAAATAGAAATTGGCAGATTCCTTCATCCTTAACTACCAGTAAAAGCAAGCAAGACCAGGAAAGGTTAGTTTATCTCAGTAATGTTTGTGACTGATCCATTCCATTCAAAGCCAAGCCAGACTTTCAGCATGTCCTGGATTAGTCATGGCTAAGTCCACTCCAGGATTTAGACCAAGCTGGAGAGGATGGAGGGAATGCCAAGCAGAAGTACTGGGGTCTGAATTGTTATTCTGTGGAAGACTAGAACCGAAACATTAAACTTTGCAACAGCTATGCCTACTTTGCAGTCCTCAGGCCCTCAGAGTGCTCCAGTATTTTTCCTTTATCATATTTCAACTCAACTTAAAGAGAGCTTAACTACATCCATCACAGCAAATGTTTGCTTCTGGTTGCTCAAACCTTTGCTCTTATTCCTGAACTGCTGGGTTCTGTGGATTTTTCTTTTCAGATTGTTTGCATCTTATTTTGCATGGAATGGAGAAGTGCGCTATTCAGACATTACAGCAAGGAAAACCCATTTCATGCTTAGGTTTGAAAAGCATTTGGGTGTCCTCCTCTCTCTTTTTCAAAAGGTTTTCTAAATATTTGCAGCTTTTCAGAGCATACCAAGATACTGGTGAAGATATTTAGTGCTAAACTCTACTTGTTAGGTGAACACATGGAAAACTGCACTATTTCTCCCTAAACTTGGAGGATGCCTTTGTTTATTCCAAGACCAGTCCTTGAATCCAGATGAACCCCATCATGCCCCAGTGATGTCACCAGCAAAGCAACAGGATCTGATTCATCTTCCACACCTCAATACACTGCAGCTTCCCTTCTACCCATCTGCCCATCCACACACCTGCTGCCAGTCGGCTCTCCCCCGACCACTCACACCTTTGCCTGGCAGTGGCTCCAACCCCAGCACTGCAACATTTCTTCTTGCTTCTGGTGCTGGACTCACAGGCAAAGCAGTGTGCTAAACACCAGAGAAGAGAGAGAGTTCCATTTCTCTTCTCGTCTAGTAACTGCCAACAAGCACTGCAAAGAAGGTATTTGAAGCTCTGGGTGTAGGTATGTGATAGGCAAACAGAAGATCTCAGAGTTTTCTCAGGCTGGGCAGCCCCATGCATTGCCACAGGCAATCCCACCAACTGCCCTGTGAGATGGATCTTGTTATGCTTGTTTGGAGTTACGTAGCATGAACATGTGAAAGCTTGGGTTTGGGCATGGAGAGCATGAGAACCTGCAACCACACAGACACAATGCACAACCAGGAATCCTCATGGACAGGGCTCCTGATTGGAGAGAGATTCCCTAAGCATGGACACCTGACTATAGGAATGGGGGAGAAAGGGGTTCATGCTGCACTTTCATGCTAACTTGTCAACTTTCACACTTATCTTTGCAAAATAATAGAACAGTAGAGCTGAAAGGGTCCAGAAGGCCATCAAGACCAACCCCCTGCTATTGCAGGACACTAACTTACACCATCACATTCAGATGATTTTCCAGATGCATTTTGAAAGTCTCCAGCAGGGAAGAGCCCACAACTTCCCAAGGTAATAAGTTTTATTGTCATACTACTCTGACAGTTAGAAAATTCTTCCTGGTGTCTAGTCTAAATCTGGTTTCCTTTAACTTAAGTCCCTCGGTTCATGTCCTGCACTCTGGAATGAACAAGAAGAGATCTTGTCCTTCCTCTTTGCAACAGCCTTTCAGGTACTTGCTAAAAGTGCTATTATATCACCCTACATTATTTTGTAATGCAATTTTCCAGTCAAACAAGAAAAAAGAATACAATGATGTGTATATTAACGAAAATAACATTCAAAAATTTTTTGGGGAAATTAATCACAGAAATTTGTATAGCAGACAAAAATGATACAAAAATGCACATAATAGGAGATATTGTATTAAAATCTTATACGTGTCATACTTTAAATGTTTTAAATTTTATTTTAATCCCAGCCCAAGGAGCTCTGGTTAATTAAGAGGGAAAGACTGATACAGAGGCATGCAGTAAATGCTACAGCCACATACGGATTGAATCCCAGAGGTCTCTCACGCGGTTGATCAACATCCCCATTAGAAAAAGATTTTTGTTTGGCTTTTAAACACAACTTGCTGCCTTACCAACCATTACCAATAAGTGTCACTTTCCTCATATGTATTTTTCCTCTTAACATGGGGAATGGCAAAGCACGTATTCCTGCCTAAAGGTTACTGAGCTGCTAGATCCATGAAGGGGCCCTTGCTATTAAAGCCACGAATCCTGACTGGAGCACTATTCACTTGTCCTTCTGATCTTACACCATGAAATCCTCACACACACAAGAGTGTTGCTCCTCTCCTAAAAGTCAGGAGCTTGGCAATGCCTCAACAGGAATCACCATGAGCTGCACCACCATTTATTTCAAAAGCCCTGCCTGGGCCACAGGCTCCCTCAAACTAAAATGCTGAATTCCCTGCAGCAGATGCCTCACATCTGGACAAAGGTCTGAGGAATCCCAAGTGTCTGCACCTCCAAAAGTAACAGAGACAAAAAGGCATCTGTTAATGAGTAAACTAGGGCTCCAATAATGGGAAAACTACTAGAATGTGAACCACCCAGAGGACCTTTTGGCTTATGGAGGTATAGAAATGAAATAAATAATACTTTTTAAAAAAATTTCAAAGTTTAGCATAAACTGAGTTTACTAGAGAACTGAGTTTAAAATTAGAAAAATGAGAAACTGGGAAATTGAAATCAACAGTTCTGCCTGCCCCTGTGAATGCAATGGATAGGTGAAGGCTGGGGTTGTAGCAGCATTGCCCCTAATGCTGTTCCATCACCCCTGCAGCAGATGCTTATAAGCCTGTGAACTTATGAGGTGGGAACAGCAGGAAGCTTGGGTGCCAGTTGGAACTGGCCTAATTCCATGGCCCCAGTACCCTCCCCTGCACCCCACTATGCTCCTTACTCCCACCCTGAGGCCCAGCTGCAGCTTCAGGTGGGGCAGCCAGGGCTGCTCTTCCCACTGGTTGTGGGGGCAGGAGGCTTGGCCTTCAGAGGCCCCTTTCCAAGATCAAGATCTTGGATCCAGAACTTCAGCTAATCCTATTGCCTCCCAGACAACACCGGAAGGCCACAGGATGTTGTCCTTAAGGATTTAAATACACTACTCCTCACATGCATTACTAGCATGAAAACTTGTGATTAAAACTTTGCTTCCACAAGCTTCCTGTAGCAGAAAATGCTCTCGGTATGCTGAAGAGATAGCCTTCTCCAGTAATTGGAATCTTTTATATACTTAGAACACCAATTTATGAGCTGCTTTATTGTGAGTTTATGTATGTTTGGTAGCTCCTGAAAGGTCCGCTGATAAAGCAAAAACTTGCTCTGTGTAGGTTTGTATGGGTTTCATAAAGAGCTCCCTCAGTAATGTTTAGATAAAAATAATTAATATCAGTGCTGGATTGTATTAACATTGCTGTGGTGACTCTTTCTCCTTATTTATAATTCTAATTTAAGTCTAACAATCCACAAGAAACCTATGAAACAAAAGCCAAGTTATAGTAAAAGGAAGCAATTTGTTTTCTTTAAAATTACTTCCGAAGTTTGAAAGAGATTTGTCTAAAAGTTTTAAAAGAAGCATTTCCCCCTGCAAGAAATTTATCCTTTGCCTACTTTCGAGATGGATGGCAGGCAACATAATATTTATTTATTTATTTCTAGAGTTATGGCCCACTGGGGAACTGAAGTCTTCAAAGTAGATCATAGCATAGTAAAGTACAAGCATTACCATGGAAGTAATACAATTTAAGATCCGTATTAGATATGTTTTATGTATTAGATATGTATTATACCCTTTCACTTTGAAATCCTATTTGTTTAAATCGCAGGGCTTAACAGTGCATAATTCAGGCTGGGCCATATGCTTCAAATTAAACAAACACACACACACTTTTTAAAAAATGTATAAAAGATACAGCCCCTCACAATACAGTTGAAGCGCATCCCTTTTGGTCCACATATCTTTGGGTCATTTGACAAGGTCTTCTACTCCCAAAAATTCTAACAAGTATAAAATCAAAATGTCCACACACACACACACCTGCAAAAACATTAGCTAAAATGAATGCTTGGCAGAAAAACCAGAGATTGCATTTTATGCAGAAGGATTGATGTGGTTGTCTCTGGTACAAATTCTTGAGCTTAGCATGTCTACAAGGGCCTTAATTCTTTCCATGCAGCCATTTACCTGAGAGATTATTTCACTCAGGTTCGCATGCTGGCCCCTGGGCCTCAGCATTCCTGTAGGAAAGAGGGAGGAAGGGAGAAACCCATTCAGGAAAGAGAGTGGAAGCAGGATGGCAAATGACGTTCTATATGTTCTTATATCCAGGGCTTTTTTTGCCATTAGAACGCACTGGAATGGCGTTCCGGCACCATTTTTTCCAATGGATTTTACGAAGTGATTTTGAACGGAGTAGCAGATCAGCAGGAAACATCATTAACATAGTGCCTGTGGGCTGCTTTTGTGTCTGCTATCTGATAGTGAGGGCACTGCCTGGCTTGGGATTGGTGTGTGTGGTTGCACAGCACGCCGAGTGCTTGCTGCCGGCGGCGACATGAGTTCCGGCACCTTTTTTTTTTTTTTTACAAAAAAAAGTGCTGCTTATATCTAGGCCAGTGATGGTGAACCTTTTAGAGACCGAGTGCCCAAACTGCAGCCCAAAACCCACTTATTTATCACAAAGTGCCAGCACTACAATAAAACCTGAAAACTGAGGTTTTAGTTTAGAAAAAACAACTCACAGCCATTCCAAGCAACTGTGTGTGTGTGTGTGTGTGTGTGTGTGTATCCTTGGCAGCACACTGACTGGCCATGCAAAAGCTCAGACAAGTCGCGGCTAATAAGTCGCGGCTCATGACGTCATTGCCTGATGCCGCTACTCCTTTCCAAGCATGCACATGGCCCCTATGTGCGCTGTAATCCAATGCTCGGCTGCTGGGGTGATGCTGGGGTGATTTGGCTCACATGTTCACAGAGGGCTCAGCATGCCCGCTGCGGCACGCATGCCATAGGTTTGCCACCACTGGCCTAACCCTACCCTGGTGCTCTCCCCTAAACCTAGTATAGGGGTAAAATACCATTGAAAGAGGCGATTTTCAAAAAGCCTTCTTTGAGTAGCTTTTTCTGCACAGCTCATCATTTCTGCCCATTCTAAACACATTCCAACCACCAAAAGCATGCCAGGACACCATGTTTTCTGACCCTAACCCTACCCTGGTGCACTCCTCTAACCCTATTTTAGGGATAAAATGCCATCGAAAATAGAACGATTTTGTAAAAGCCTTCCTTGAGCAGCTTTTTCTGCACAGTTCATCATTTCTGCCCATTCTAGACACATTTTAACCATCAAAATCTTAACCGGACACCTTGGTTTTCTAACCCTAACCCTACCCTGGTGCACGCCCCTAACCCTAATATAGGGTAAAATGCCATTGAAAATAAAGTGATTTTGAAAAAGCCTTCCTTGAGCAGCTTTTTCTGCACAGTTCATCATTTCTGCCCATTCTAAACACATTCAAACCATCAAAATCATACCAGAACACCTCGTTGTTCTAACCCTAACCCAGTGATGGTGAACCTTTTAGAGACTGAGTGCCCAAACTGCAACCCAAAACCCACTTATTCATTGCAAAGTACCAACACTGCAATAAAACCTGAAAACAGAGGTTTTAGTTTAGAAAAAAACAACTCACAGCCAGTCCAAGCAAATATATATACCTGTATATCCTTGGCAGTGCACTGACTGGCCATGCGAAAGCTCAGACGAGTCGTAGCTAATGAGTCACGACTCATGACGTTATCACCTGGCACCACTACTCCTTCCTGAGCATGAGCACGGTCCCTATGTACGCTGTAATCCGATGCTCGGCTGCTGGGGCGATGCTGGGGGGACTTGGCTCGTGTGTCAACAGAGCAGCTCTGCATGCCTGCTGTGGCACATGTTCCATAGGTTCGCCACCACTGATCTAGACTATCACCTCTGCCATGCCAGAGCTTCCAGGAGAAACAGAAGCTGCAGCCAAGACTAAAGCAGGGATGTGGCATCCTTTAGGCCGTTTCTGTTCAAGGGCTCTGGCCTATGCTGTTCTGCACTGGGAAGGCTGTGGTGTACCTGCATCCTTACAACTCTGCACAGCAGTGCAGCCTCCTCTGGATGCTGGAGGTTGGTCCTTCGCATCTTCTGGGGGAAGTGTGTCCTGGCAAGGTGGAAGCTCTGTGACACTGTTCTGTAGTGGAGTCCTCTCCCTCATCTCGGGAATCTCTTCTCCTCAGATGAGGATCCTCAGAGAAAGTGTTGAGAAAGTTTGGAATCATGGTCCATGATGTATTCCATGAACAAGGCAGCTTGATCATCTGGTCTGGAAGCACCCACCTTCAGCAAAGGTGAATTTCTATCAAGTTGATGAACAATGTTGAAGGTGACTACTGGTGCAGTCTGTCTTGTAAGTTACCCATTGGCAAGCAGGAGAGCTATTATTTCACAGTGGACCTAATTTGGTGTGAGATTTGACCATTAGTGACCCCTACCATAAGCAACAGCAGGACTTGAGATGGAGGCTGAGGCAGAGGACCACATACCTTCTGGTAGCATTTTAAGCAGAACCGCACAAACCCACCTTCTCTCACTTCTATTAGCTGATGGCAGCTCCATTCACCTTTCTGGTCTTTCCATTCCTAGGGGAACTATTTATGCTTAGAATTGCCACTTCCCCTGGCTATATTTTAATAACGCTATTTGTGAAGCACCTCTGAAGATCCAAGACCTGTGTTCTGTAATCACCATGGGAAAGATCATGGTGTGATTTCTTTTCCAAATGCCTACAGTTATTTTAACACTGTACTATATTCCGGTCACCCTCCAAATCAACAGAATATGTCAGAATAAAACCAGAAACAAATACAATGAAGCAAACCTGGCTGCCCCAATTTCAAAGCTTCATAGATCTCCAAAGAACGAAACTCAAATGTGAGCTGACCGTTTCTAATTTACTTCAATACTGAGCTCTATGCTTTGTTCAGCATCCAATTTTTACTTGATTATCTACTAATGCAATGTGCAGTTTTGCTTAAGATAATATTGTATTTATAACTTTTGTATGAATGCATTTTTCTTTACAATATTGAGTGAGTACACTTGGTAGTACAATCTTCTCTACCCTGTGAAATTAACTGACATTATGGTCAAATAGCTGATAAAGAATTATCTTCACACATAGGTTCTATTCCTCACTGTTGTGGGTGGCTCTTAAACCATGAAAGAATGACCAAATGGAGCCCAACACATGTCTAGGGTTAGGTGGAACAACATCACCACTGAGGCAAACCTTGATCAGGTCTTAGTGCAACACACAAAGTATTTGTAATTCTAATAGCCTGCTAATGGTAACTCAGATCTGCAATAAAGTCAGCAGAAGATCTAAATGAAATAAGAAATCTAATATATTAGTCAACTTTTATTTCTAACATTTTAAATTAAATATGTGTCTGTAAGTTAATGATTGAAATGTTCAGTGGCTAATTTCACTAATATTTTAGAAGATCTGTTTCTTTGAAGTGTATAATGATGTGAACTATACATGGAAAATGAAGATTTCATTTAATCAAAATTTGAATAATTACATCACTGTGCTTCTACTTATACAAATATTCCCTGCAACTAGCTAGTCTCAAGGTGGATTTAAAAAAAAATACAGCCTGTTTTTTTCACTGAAAAGGTATTGAATTTAATTAAACTTAGGAGAGACTCGAATAGTATCATGCCTTCTAGACCATTGGAAAAGGCTCCTGTATATATTTGTTCAATCTGGTGGTTCCCAGATATGTTAGGCTATAATACGCATTATTACCCGATAATGTGGTCATCATTTAATTAATCAATATGCAGCATATTTGTCAAGTGCATTATAAAATAACTGTAATATAAATCAATACCTGCTCTCTCTAGATATATAGATAGCAAAATGCTATGTTTGTTTTTACTGAACCAAACAGTTTGCCATTATCAGGCGAGAAAAAGCAACCACAGTGAAAAGAAGTCACAGCTTTTCCCATCTCACATGTACCACTTGTGTACTGCCTCATTTCCAAATTTGTCTGTGCTGTGCAGGGCTTCCTGTGCCATCCAAACCTGGTGAGGTGGGTAGCAGGGCAGGTTCCCAACCACACACAGCCCGTGGCTTGTTCCCAGAATTCCAGGATGGTTTGGAATCCCTTCTACCACAACACCATGCACAACACTGTGCGTGATTCATGGGGGGAGGCATACAATCTCCCATCCTCATGAAACCAAGGCCTGAAAACTGTCGGAGCACCCAAGTTTTGTTCACTCTTCTCTCTCACCAACACTAGTTGCGTGTCCAGGACCAGAGAGTATGCGCTTCAGCTGCAGATCATTGCTTGTTACTCTCTCCATGCATCTGTGCCAATCTCCCCCAGCTGGTGGGCTGTGGCAGTATTTTCAGGGATATTGTGGGTCTTCCATTTTTAGGCCATTATCATATTTTCTAGATGTGTGCTTTCTCTCACTCCTTTCAAGCTGGAAACACATGAAATATTCCTTGGTGTCATGTTGGTGGATCTCCAGTCTTGGTGCAATTGTAATGCAGAATGATTCTCCTACTTTCCTAAATGAAAACCAATCATTCAGAGAGGGGGACAGAAATATCCCTTCCCTTCCATCTGCCAACATCAGTCCAGGTACTTCACCATGTACCCAACCTTGTTATCTTTCAGGTAGAAGAGCTGTGGATTTTGGTGTATCTGCCTATAACATGTTACACTGTGCAGAAGTCAAGATGTGTCAACTGCACCTGAAAATCTGAGGAATCTATACAAACTTAATGTATGTGTTATTTCTGCAAAATGTGTTAAGCTGTAAAACTTCCTATGATAATCTAATAATACTTATGCAGGGTTGTGCTGTGTTATACTTCTCTAAAATATGTTTGGATAATATAGCTATGCAACTTCATGTTACCATAACCTCCTTTGCAGGCTAATTTTGAAAGTGTGTCCGATTGGGCTCATTTAATTCATCATTTGGATTTGACTCATTAATCTCTGCTTCTCCTTTGAAAGATAATCTGCATTTAATGACTATGTTATGCAATCTACAGCAAGGCAGGAAGAGTTTGCCCACTCTCAGAAGGGCAGCATTGTAATGTGTCGCTAGATTTATCTATGCATCAAAATCTCATTTTTAAGGTGCCAAAAGAGTTTTCAATTACTAGTGTGGTAAAGCTTTGCAGTCTCATGCCAATTCCTTCAAAGTGCGAAAATTAAAGAATCAAGATCCACTTGCCAAATTTTCAAGGGGTAGCTAGTCCCTTAAAAGCATGAGAAGGCTATCAGTTAAAATTAAAAGGCTCACTTAATATTTTCTTATCAATAATTGCTTACCCAAAGCCATCCTTTTTGACAATAGCTACCCTCAGATAGTGCTGTAAAATTAGATTGCCTTTTTCCATGGTATGATGCCACTTCGAGGAGGTGAGAAAGGAGATGGAATCTGCCTTTGATGTGCGTGCAATGTTTGTTAAGATTAGCACATTATAAAGCTTTCAAACCCTTTATTAGACTGTTCCTTCTCTTCTGTGTTGTAATCCTAAGGGTATGTTTTGCTAGCATGCTTGGGGTACTAAACGGCATTGTCTCCAGATTTCAGTATGTGTAACTATTACATCCCCTTCATGAATCTGTGCCTTGGTTATTTTGTGGCAAATGAGAAAACTAAGCCCAGTTATCAATATATACAATAAAGGATGGAATCCAGGAAAGAACGGGACTACTTGTAAGTAACCAAGTTGCACTTTGGAGCTGTTTTTCTCAGGTGATAGAACACATAAGGACATAGGGAGAGTGTTGTGAGTTGTACCAAACAGCCATCTAGTCTGGCCTTCTATTCATACAGTGGCCTATGGGAAGATCCACAAGGGGAACTTGCCTGTAACAACACCCTGTCATCCTTATTCCCTAGCAACTAGGGTATGGGCATACTGCTTCTGATACTGGAAAGAGCATAACATGAAAAGGGGAGAGAGAAATGACTCCCTATCCATTTTCTCCACACAATGCATAATTGTGCAGACTTCAAAATACATAGGGCTTCAATATCTTGAAGATGTTGCAGACTTCAGTGCATAATTCCGTAGACTGTCATGCCTCCCCTTACTCCCCGTTTTTCTAAGCTAAACATTCCTAGCTGTTGTCACCTTTCTTCATAGGGAACTTGCTACAAGCCTTTGATTATTTCAGTTGTCCTCAACACTTTTTCCAATTCTGCAATATCCTTTTTTAGGTTCAGTGACTAGTACTCTGCATAGCATTGTGTGGCTGCACCATAGATTTCTATAAGAAGAGGATGATATTGGGGTTTTCATTTTCCTTTGTAGAAACCATGATAACATAGGTTTGTTGTTATGTTTTCTCTGTACCATAATTGCTTTTTGGGTTGTCTGAACTAGGTCATGGTTTCCACAATCTTCTTGTGCAACTACTACAGAGTCCTTAGGAACGACTGGCAACTGCGGAACCATCTCCAGCTATCCAGCCTCGATGCATGAATCAATGAAGAAAAGATAGACGATATAGGGAAGTGCCTGATCGGATGTGTGCCAATTGCAAGCAGACAGAGTGGGGAGGATGGAAACTATGAGAACGTAGAAAGCCCTTCCTTCCCTGCCAGGTAGATCATGGTAGAAAAAACCCCATGAACTATGGTAAATGAGCAGGGTTTCTTGCTATGCTCTGTGAACGCAGCCAGTGGGTTGACATGTTCTTCAGGCTGTCCACCACAAGCCCAAGATCTCTTTCTTGCTCAGTCACTTACAGCTCCTCAGCTTGTACCTAAAGTAGGGATTTCTTTTACACCAATGTGCATCACTTTCCCTGTGTTTGCATGGAACCACATTTGCCACTCTCCCTCTTCCTCAGCCAGCCATCCAGCCCGCCCAGCTGGCCACTCACTTGCCATCTTGCCTGCTTCCACCTTTTTTTTTTTTTTTTTTTTTTTTTATCCTGCCTTTTTCCTGCAAAGGGCTCAAGGCAGCTTACATCGTTCTCCTCCTCCATCTTATCCCCACAACAACAACCCTGTGAGGTGGGTTGGGCTGAGAGTCTGTGACTGGCCCAAAGTCACCCAGTTGGCTCCATGGCTGAGCAGGGACTCGAACCCAGATCCTCTGAGTCCCAGCCCCACGCTCTTCACCACTACACCACACTGGCTCTCTACTAACCTAACCCTAACCACTACACCACACTGGCACTACACCACACCTTGTGCTCCTGCCGCTGCCAGAGGGGATCTGCAGGAGTTCGTTCAAGTTCTTGCAAGGGCTCAGCTAACCCCTCGTGAGAGTCCTGCAGCCGAGGCACAAAGCAGGAGCAAGCGGGTAGTCGAGTGAGCCAAAGGGCAGGAGCAAGCAGGTGGGCAGCTGGGTCGGAGTCAACAAGTGAAGGAGCAGCTGGCTGACCGGCTGGCTGGCTGACCAAGTGGGTAGGGCCAGCTGACTGGCAGGACCACGTGGATGGCCAGCACTGGCAGAACTGGCCTGTTTGAGGCAGGAGACAGGGCTGGGCCAGAAACTGGATATCGCACTTTCCGTATTGCTGGCTCTGGATTGCTTCCTGACTTCTGCCTCATGTGTCCCCAGTGACCTACCTCCACACACACCCACATGCCACACATGATGTCCCTCTTCCCTAATTGGTGACGATGACTGAAGGTACAACAGCATCGCTTCTTGCATCACTGAAACATTTTGCATCAGTTTACAATCCCCACAGATTTGCCGTTGCTTTGGCTCAATGTATTTGAGCAAAATATGATAGCTATATATTTCTTAATGGGAAAGCTTGAAAAATTGTTCTTTCTATCCTCCGCAGGTCTGGCATCTTCGGAGATATTCATTCAGGGAGGACTTTGTAGAGCTTCCTAGCCACCTTTGACAAACTTTGCTTAGCACGAGCCTGCATTTTAGTTCAGAATATGTTTGTTCTTCTCAGTGATTTTATGTAGTCTTTACCTTTTCTGATGCTCCCACCTTCTATTTTACAACACCTTGTGATGTGAATGCTAATCCTTGAAATTATGGTACCATGTATTTATTTTAGAACCATTTTCTCTGTCTCTTCTTATGGAGACCACGGAATGTTATGAATTAGACCTCTGCTTTTCCTAATTCACTTGAGCGTTGTGGTGAGATTTGATTCTTTCTGTGCTCACATCCTGAGGTGGGTGAACTTAAGAGGAAAATGAAGAAATTGTGAATGTGAAGGCTGAAAGAGGTTCAAAAATGATGCTCTGTTATATCCTTTTACTTTCCTCCTCATTTGCCTTTCCTTTGTCAAAGTGGTACAATGAACTGATTTTCTCTCCCCTCTTCCAGTTTGATTTATATATTACCAGGAGAAGCTGTGAGGATAATGTATGCAGGAAGCAAGCACTAAACTACTCTCCTCTTATAGACTAAACAAATTACTTTGTGGCTTAAAATCCATAACCACATTTTGCATCCTATTAGCAGGCACAGCAACTGAATGCAAGTGAAATACTTTGGGCGGTATAATTAAACAACTGATATGAATACCATCACTTTCACTGTTGTTTCTATTTGTTTTCCTCTATTATGGCCAGATTTGATCATTTAAGTTAAGAAGGTACAATCCTGTGCATGTCAGCTCAGAAGCACTGAGCAGAGTAGAGCTCACTCCTGGCTAACTGGATAGAGGATGGCAGCCCAGGATGCATAAAGTAATGTGTTGTCCTTTTTCATTTGCATATGGGAAAGCAAACCCTTTCTCCAGTCTCACCTTCCTTATGCTGACTACAACTCCCATCATCCCTAGCCAATTGAGTCATGCTGACCCAGAATTTGCAGATCCACAGTCTAATACATAGGAGTGGGGACCTGGTTGGAAAAGTGTGCTAAGCACACCCCATCTGCAGAGTAATGTCCATGAATATATGCAGATCTCTGCACACAGAAAGGCAGCCAATATGAGTATATGGGAAGAGACTCCTACTTGTGGGACAGCATGTTGAAGAAAAGGAACTTCATCCAACTGAGACGGTCAAATACCCAGGTGCAGCAGCAATTGCAGGATGGAGCTGAAGCTGGGAGAGCACCCCCTGAAAGCAACTCGAACCTCTGCCCACAGAGAAATGCCCCTTGCTTATGCAGCACACCTTGGTCTTGTGGGGGGAACATAACCCTTTCACTATGTATACAAATTATAGCACGCACAGATGCATCCATTGATAGACACTTATCCGCTTGCTTTGATGTTGCTCTACAAAAGGCATGGCCTCATCAAAACAAAGGGTGAGATGTAACAGGCCCAGAATATATCCTGGCTTATCACAAAAAGGTGTGATTGACTACTTCCTGAGTCTTCTCCAGAATCTCTACTAAGTGCCTTCTCAGCACATATGCATGTGCCTTCCCACTAGGCTGAATTGACCAGAAATATTCAAAGCCTGAGTCTCTCTTTCTACAAGCACAAGCAGGAATGAAAATGAAGGATGCGGGGATTAGGAAAAACCTCTATTGTCCACTCCATGTACAAACCCGGCAAACTCTGGAAGCCAAGATGAGGAAAATATGGTGATGGTGACATTATGTTTATACCCCACCTTTCTTCCTCTTACAAGAAAAACAAGGTAGCTTGCAAGGGTCTCTTCCTCTCCATTTTTCTCTTCACAACCACCCCCTGAGGTAGGTTAGGCAGAAAGGCCTGACTGGACCAGTAACTCAGTGAACTTTTTGGCTGAGTGGAAACTAGAACCCAGATCTCCTAAGACCCAATCTAACACTCTAACCACTTCCTACACTGCCTCTCTATTAATCTCATGCAGATAACCAGAGGATCCCCTCCGCACCCCCAAATATGATACCGTGTCCATTTATTTTAGGCTGAGATCCTGTTTTGTTAGTCAAGTGCCCACTGAAAGCATCTTCCAATATATTTGGTATTTTTTAAAGTAACAAAGCAATACAAATATAATCAAGCAATAAACCAAGAACAATAAAAACCATTAAAATCACAGGAGCATAAGAGGAAAAGCAAAACACAAGTGAACCAAAGTAACAGAGCTGAAGAAAATAGCTTAAAAAGTCTGCTGAAAGAGTACAGCCACAATAAACTTCAACGCAAGACCCACAGAATGCTACCTCCTGTGCAAAGGACATGATTAAAGAAGGGAAAGGAGCATCAGCTTCTCCTGAATAATGGGCAGGGCAATCCCATCTTTAGCTGTGGCATGCTCCTATGCTGGAGCTCCCAACCTAGTCTGGGCCCTGGAGTCAGAAAAACTATTTACCTCAGCTCCAGGGCTAGCTTAAATCCTGCCCCATGCTTGGGCTTATGGGGGCACCTGAGCCTTCTTCAGTATGCTCCTGCCAAACAGCCAATCTGCCTGCCTTTCTCCTCTCATTGACATCAGAACCCCAACATCATGGAAGCCAGTGCTGAAGGAAGGACCAGAAGATGCAGCCTAAAAGCCTACCAGAGCACCTGACCTAATGCATTTGGCTCCATCACCTCTTCATCAGAACGTGACTGATCGGAACACAGGAAAAAATACCTTATACAATAAGTGTGCAAGAGGGAGCAAGGCCTTGGCATCATCGTGCTTTCTCTCCCTGGGTGGTCCAAACTAGGCTTAGTTCAAGCATGAGGTTTCCTTAGCAGTTCACGTGTGTTAGTATACTAAGCCTGGATCTACAGTGCAAGGCAAAATCTTGTAACTGATTGGAATGGCAAGTACTTGGCAATGATATCTGAAGACACTTCTCCCATGGACCATGTTGTGTAACAGGACCCATGGTTCACCTGTTCTTCCCAGTGCACCCCTCACAGCTCTCAAGCGACATCTGATGTTTGCTCCTGAATTTCATGGTGGGGTCAGACAACATCTCTAGCCTCTGTATGTGGAAAAACTAAAAGTAACCTCTTCACCCCTTTTGCCACAACTGGTAGCAGAGCACAGAAGGGCAAAGCGGGGGAAGCACCTCTTGCTCCTACCCTCTGCACTCCCCACTCCTGTTGTAGAAAAAGGACACTTTCTATGCTAAACAGATGCCTGCATATCAATGCATTCAGTTTGCACCGAAAGCTTGGCTGCAATTTCCTTTTTCTCCAGTTGAAATGGATGGATGATACAGATTACTCTGTGTGATTAGGAGAAGGTTCCAGCTCAGTGGTAAAACCAGGATTTGCACGAGAGGTTCCATTTTCAGTCCCCGGAATCTCTATGAGAAAGCTTCTCGGGCAGGGAAAGATCTTGAAGAGCAGCTCCCAGTCACTGTTGGGAGCACTGGACTAAATAGGCCCATGTTCTAAGTCCATACAAGCAGCTGCATGTACTCCCATGGTGGAAATTCTTTTGTATTGCTCCACATGAAAGAAGAGCTGCTGTTTCTGCTCCACAGAGTGATGCATAGCCTCTAGATATGGGTCAGCTTGGGCGCAACCCAAGTCACTTGCACTGCTATATATTATAATATGCAAAGACAGCCCTAGTCTTTGCCTGCAATGCATCAGTTCGTGATGGCAAGTAGGCCATTTTCTACACACAACTCAGACAGCATTCATGTTTCATTTCACTGTAAGTGTCAAACGCACAGAGAGCATTCCCCCAAAAGCATGCATTATTATTCCCCCAAAGCATGCATTGTCATGGCCCCAGGAGAGTTTCTAGTCACACAGCTCCTCACCTCATTTTCTATGGGAGTTTGCCACTATGAAATGGGACAATTTGGCCCTGGCCAATTCTGCTGCACCCTGTTGATTCCTTCCACAAGCAACATCCACTGCTTCTGAGGACAACTGGACACGAGCAATCCTCTTTCTGGAATGAGGCAGGTGGGAGCAGTCTGCATAAGGGAGTTCTGTCAAACTCTCCTGATCCAAACAGAGCATTTTTGGACATCCTTTAGTAAGCGAAGGCTCCCCGGTGCTCAGGTGGTGGGTACAGCACAGAACCAATGTCAGTGCTCGATGCTTGCTGCCCGTCCTATGATGGAGCTGCTTCTTATTCTAAGCACCTTCCATTGCACAGTAGCTCAAGCATACTAGGCTAAATTGCCTAGTAGCTTATTTGCCACTTTATCAGCTGATGCCTCCTTACAGTCACAAGACGGTCGTCCCATTTTAAACACTGGAGTGCAAAAGTGTTTCTTAAACATTAGTCACTGATGACAGCAATACACACAAGGCCAGTGAATGATGAGCAGTCAGTGCATCTCATGAGCCGGTTGTTCTACACTCTTAATTTTCGCTGCATTAAGGCTTTGCAGTGCAGCAGAACGGAATGGCTGGACCTTTGCTGGTATGCATAGGTATGGCTCTGAGAGATTCGATACTGTGATAATGAAATTAAAGATTTTGACCAGGATGCCTGTATCTAACCCAATTTTTGTTGATTGCAAAGGTACTTTCAAAGTTCAGCTTTTTAACATCTCATCCACAGCACTGTGTACTGCGGAGGGAAAGGAGAGCCGGCATGATAACAGATGAGGCAATCCAAGTAAAACAGCTCTACAGAAGCTGTTACAACCAAATGAATTCTATTTTTATACCAAGTTGAACCCAAATAATCAGTGAATCAGAAATACTATATTTTAATGTAATCATGCTTATTTGTACTGTATTGATGAATTCTCTTTAAAGAATGCATTCACTCTTACCCTTATTAGAACCACTTGACAGCTTACTTGTTCAAATCAAGATGTAACAAATAATTGTACCAGTAACACACACTTGCCACAGGGAAGGCTCCGCACGGTATGAAACAAAATACTGTAATATACATATCATGTAATAACATCTTATTATCTTCCCCTCATCCTTCACTTTCTCTTCCTTAACCTTCCTCAATGAACAGGCCAAAGATGATGATAAGTATAGCAGATGAGTGATCTCAATGAAAGAGTATTTTAAATTGCAAAGCTCTACTTTTACACTGAGCAACAAGCACTGCAAAAGAAAACGCTTTGTTATGGACACCATCTTCCTGTTACCATCAATTTAACAGTGGCACCTATTCCTGCTGTTAAGCCTTTGTACTCCTAAAAAGCATTGAGTGAGCAAAGCATTCCTGTATTGTCCCGCACAGTTCATTTACTCAGCTTGAAGCACATATTTTGAAAGTCCTATTAAAATCAGTGCTATAGATACTTAGTTGTCCATTTGCAGGAGTCTGGCCCATTGATGTTGAACATACTTATGTTGAAAACATGTATATGGATATTATGATATCTCCCTTCTTGAGTGCGAAGGGTCAGATCTCAGTGGGAGAGCATCCAAGAAGGTCTCAGATGCAGTTTCTGGCCTCTCCAGGAGGGTTAGAAAAAACCTGTTCCAGACACATGCCAGAGTAGACAAATTTGAGTTTGATCCTCAAACCATCTGACCTGATGCAAGTCAGTTCCCTGCTTTCCTCTATTCAGGGATGGGCATCCTGTGGACCTCCAGATGTTTTGGCCTATCATTCTATCAGCTGTAGCCAGAATAGGAAGAGGTGAGGGATGACGTGAGTTTTGCCAATAGGTGATAGTTCTTTTAGATATTGAAAGGCAACAAGCACACCAATGGATGACAAAAAGAGAATATTAGCAAGAGCAGGCTAATTAACAGAATCATTAAAGCAAGCTGAAACAAAGCACACTGTTTTAAAGAAAATCTACTAGAAAGCAAGATAAAGCACACATTCTTTCAGCTACTGGGAACATCAGCATCTTATCAACATAAGTTCTGCAGCAAATGTAACTCCTAATGACCTGGTTCCACAGCATCTGCTCCAGGCTGGCCTACAGTGAGATTCTACTTCAGGAGGGCCCCAGAAAAGCATGTATTAGTCTCTTGATCCTTTCCATTCTGAATGAAGCCCTGTCACTTTGAGAATGTTTCACACATTTGTGCAGCCCCAAGCATTGGTATGCAGCCAGCCAAGATAATTAAATTCCAGCTCTCAGCTAACCCTGAGATTGTGCCACCAGAGCAAGAACACCAGTTCTTGTGTGACAGCAACACATTGTGGTAAATCACCATGATGGGTTGCTGTTAAATTTCACACACCCACAATGAGACCAACAGACGATTGGATGCTTTGCTCCCTTATCCTTCTCCCCTCTCTTTTCTCCTTGGGTATTCCTCAAGGCAGGAATGAGGGTTCTCCTTTGACAGCCACGATCATGAGCCAGCTTCAGCTCATGGTAGCTGTCAAAAGGTGTTGGGAATAAAAGGAGGACACATTTCAGGTGAAGAGGATGAGGCCTAGGAAATGAAGAAGGAAGGCATACGGAAGGAAGAGGCAGGAATGCGTGTTTCAGTGCCACCATGTCCAGGTGTTCAGGCTGACCCTGAGAACCATCAGAGTCTGAAAATGCTGGGAGAGGAGCCAGAGGAACCCGGTGTGCTCCTTGACCCCATGATATGGCTTTGGGAAAGAAGGACTAGCCAGCTAGAGGGACTGTGTACCTGTGTAGCAGAGGCTTGCTGGTCTCCAGAAGGGCACTCCCAGAGGGTGGGGGTCCAGGATTAATCAAAAAAGGGTTCTGGGAAATAGTTTCTCATTTAAGTTCAATGATCCTCTCTGTGCATGCTCAGAGACTTTCTTCACTTGCTACAGTTTGGCCAATGTACACTGGAAATAAATAACTTTGGCCAAAGAACCATCTGTTGCTTTTGAAAGAAAACAGCTCCTGTCAGAGGGTCCCTGCTGTAGAGGCTCATATCCTCAACTGCAGTGGGGAGCTGATGGGAAACTTCTGCCCCTTGCTCCGGAGGAAACCTCTGGAGCAGAATATGGAATTGTCTGATCCACTGGATACAGTTCCATATTGTAGCATTCATGGGACAGTACTGCCAAGCAGATCATGAGGTGATAGAGATCATCTGCTCAGTGGCTTTGCTCTGTCCTCAGGGCAGCCCTGCTGAGTTGAGTGTCTGCTCCTGGCTCCTGCCTGAAAGTAAGACTAAGAAGAGGGATAATCTGCTTGGTTTAGCAGCACCAAGCTCAGTAGAGCAAAACTGGTGGTCAGTTGTGCCCAGCTCTTCCTGACTCCTTCCCAAGGGCAGACCTCTCAGGCTGGAGGACGGGCAGATACTCCCTCAGCCTGGAGGCACTGCCCTGGGAATGGACCAGTGCTTCTGAGGAAAGATGTCTCAGGCAGGAGGCAGGGCAGCTCTGACAACTACTTGAGCTGGGACAGCCATCCACCACTGTAAGGTCTGAGATATGGATGATAAGCAGCTACAGTCAAGATGCTGGTCCAAGGTACAGATGCAGGGTGGAGGCTTATACCAGGTTGAGAAGGCCAAAGGCATGTCTTTGAAGTGTCCGAGGTCAAGTGCCAACAAGACAAGATTTGGGCAAAAACAGTCTAAAAGCAAACCAAAGGTCATGTACCAGTAAGGAAGCAAGCAAGGCTAGGTCAGGGAGGATGGGTGCAGGTACCTGGTAGTGTAGGGTTGGGCTGGAGGCAAGGATGGAAGCAGGAACAAGCTGGAGTTTGGCAGGCAGGCAGGCAGGCAGGCAGGCAGGCAGGCTCAAGAGCTTCTAGCACGATCAAAGGCAAGCTAGAGGTCAAAGCACAAGGTAGTCACCAGGACAGCTTGTGTTGCTGGGGCAAGGAGCAGTAGTGCAGTGAGTCCTTTCAAGCAGCTCTCTGGGGCTTCCAGCTGCACTGCATAAATGCCACACACCTGTCTCTGCAAGCACCTACAAGGGTGCTCTTGGTTGTGCAGGCACTTGCAGGATGAATCAGGCTCCAACCCTGATAGCTTAACGCTGAATATCCAAAGAGAACCATAGCCCAATGGCAAAAAGAAAGGTCACATATTGCCATGCCTGGGTCTTATCTTCTGCTTTAGGACATAGGGGCACTGGGCAACTAGTACTGCAACTTAGCAAGCCAGTTACTTGAGAAAATGTTAGGAAAAGCAGTGACTGTTTAAAGATTTGCCATTTTGGGCTGGAACTCTTCTCTCTAAGACATATATCAAAGATCAACAGGCAGAGGTGTGTGGGAAGCTGTGGGAAGAAAGATGGGGAGAGAATGGAGGGCGAGGACTCTCTTGTTGCTACCAGCAAGTCATGTTCTCTTTGCCACTGTAGGGGAGAGTCATAAAATCAAGCTTTTTGTCACACAGCAAATTATTGCCAGAATTCACTCTAGCTGTTAATTTCTGGAATTGCCAAGTATAATACCAATTTGTAACAGATATACGCAGGACTGCCTACATAGACTGAAAGTGGAATATATAATAAAAGACAATGACAAGTCTGAGTAATTAGTAAATCTAAAACCCCTTTGAAAGCATAAGCAGGAGTGGCTGAGTTACTCCGTTTCAGCAAAACAATGAAAAGCCTTATAGCATATTAAAGATGAATGCAGCTCAGCACCATTCATCAGATTTACTTTTACACATTTCAAATTATATTTTGTAATAAGATGAAAGCATTCCTGGAACTTGCCTTCAATAGGCACGTTCCTTAAAGAGGGGTAGGCAATAGAGAACACATAGACCGAATGTGCTTCAGCTGTTCTCCATCATGCTGGTAGAGGCGATGTGTGTACACGTGCATGTATACCTAAAGAGCGCCATCCTTAGCAGGATGGAAAATTAGAAGGGTCAGATTTTGTTTTCTCTGAAGTTAAATGCAACCATATTAAGGGACAGTGTGGCTTGCTTCTAAACTTTTGCCAACCGCCAATTTTTTCAGATCGCTCTCTCAGAGAGCTTGCTGGATCGTGCAGTGGCCTGGGTATGGAAGGGTTCTGGATGTACTGCAGTTTCCCAGCCCTGCTTTACAATATGGACTTCTATGTCAGAAATATGGGGAAATTGTTCTCTTTGAAGGATACAGAACATAGGGCATCTTTACAGTCCATAACAGCACGTCCACAATCCAACTCAGAATTGTGTGTGCTCAAGCTCACTTTGTATGTAATGTGGGTAGATGCTTGGCTCTAGAATGGATGGTTGGTCCATAAAGTCAGATCAGTGCTCCATCTAGCTTATCCATTCCAACTGGTAATCGCTGTTCAGATGGGCCCCAGCCCTACTTGGAGATGAAACTGGCACAGTTCCTTGCTTTTGCAGGAGGAGCTATAATCTAACAGAACAGAAGGGAGTGACTGATTTTCCCTGAGCTCCTGGGCCTCCCACTCTTCTTCAAAGAGTGGTCCAAACGTCCAGGTCCGGGGATCAAAGAGAGTCTTCTTATACTATCTAACCATTGTTTCACCTAGTTTCTTGAGTGGCAAGGGCTTCCCAAAGTTTTTCCTAGCCTGGAGAAGCCTGGATTGAATAAGGATCTTCTTTGTCTAAAGCATGCACTGTACCAATAGGAGAGCTTGGGAGAGTATAGGCAAAATTTGGCTCTCCCTCACCTCACTGAACAGGGGGTTCCACTCGAGAACTCCACTCACAGGCTCAAATGTGTGTGAATTTATCACTGGTTGGAAATGGCAGTACCCATCCTGCTTCCTCAATGAACTGGTTAAAAACCCTCCTACTGCCTAGCAGCTGACCTGCATGAGCAAAAGCCTCTCCTATTAGAGACCGTGCACTGTATCCAAGGGTATCTATTTGGCACCACTGGCCAAAGGATGCTGTCTCTTGGTGCAGCCTAGCCTGTCTCTGCCTTCTGGGGAACATTCAGAGTGGATTTGATGCCGGCCTGGAGAGTGCATGAAGTGCAGTGCAGAGGAAAGGAAGAGAAGTCCCATTGGCAAAGACCCACACGATGCCTGGTGTAGTTCCACAGCTGTGCTTTCTTTAACAGGGTCAATGTAAATGCTGAGCCTTCATATGCTTAGGAAAGTGTATGCCTCTGTTCCGTTCTTTATGGCAATGTTACATTTCTTTTAAGCAATTCGCTCAGTGGACACTGTTGCAATGTAGGAATTGGCTAGAGGCGATTTGAACAATGTCTTTTGAAGTTCTACATCGTCAATGTCTGAGACAAGGCCATTGTTGTGGATAGTGCAGAATTCTACACTATTTGGCTGGCGTATGTTCTGCTTGGTGGTTCACTGCTAGTGCAGTACCATGAATTCCTTTGCCAGGTTCTTTGCTGTCTTGTTCCTAGTACTAGTTTTCCTCCATCAGAACCACTTATGAAGATGCTTTGACTTTCTAGATCTGCTTCCCACAAGGCACAGAGGAGGCTGAAGGGAGAAGCCTCCAAAGCCTGGGTCTCTCATTCGGACCCATCCGGCTTTTCAGCAGATAACCACAAGCAACATGCCCTAGTTATCATTTCCAATTCTCATGGACAGTCTAATCCACAAATCATCTCAACCCAGGCACTTAGTTGGAAACTAATAGTACACGCTAGATGTAGGATGAAATTCTAGGCATGATTATTTGGAAATAACTTCCATTGACACCAATGGGGCTCAGTTCCTGTGAATGTGTGCTAATGAAGCTTTTGGAGTAACTTGAACAGGTAACTTAATGCAATCATATGCATGTTAATGCAGAAGTAATTCCCATTGTGTTTTAACAGGATTTACTTTTAGCAAGTAATGTTTACAGGCTTTACAAGGCTTTTCTAATGATGAGACATGCATGTATAGTAACCTGCCTAGACAGCTTGGATATCAAAGGCATTGTCCCCTGAACACATTTCCACTTCTTATTGTAGACCACAATGTTTGTGCATTTATTATTGTAATTTCAAAAATAAATATGTAAAAGCTTCCTTTAGAGTTTGTTTTTCTTCCATTTTAATTCTTGGTGGTATCCTGAATTTTGTATTCCAGCAGGCTTTGTAGGGTTAAAATATTTTTATAGAATTCTTGCTTGGATCCAGGCATTCAGTCAATCGTTGAAATGTTTTGGCTGGAAGGGTTTTGATCCCTATGAAATTCTTGGGTGAGCACCCAAGCTTATATGTGTTTGTAAGCTGCTTTGTGACTCTGAGGGAAAATGGTTATAAATTATACAAATAAATTACTGCTTTGACAAAGAAGCTCATGGCAAATGTGGTTTCCTCATCCTGTGACAGATTCTATATAGTGCATCCTTTTGGAATTCTTACACAATTATTACACTTAACTATAAATATAATATAGTCAAACATGGATGGTGTAATTTATCTTATACTTGTCTCAACATGTCAGAAAATTAAGACAGTGATGAATTATACATTACTGTACAAAATTTTATTATCAGAGACAAAATTCAAATTTGTTCTGCTTAAAATACAGAAGATAAAGTTTCTCATTAGAAAAAAATCCATTTAGTGAGTTCTTGGTTAGAATGGAATAAAAATTTCATGTTGAATACATACCAGTTCAATATTTATGGGTTAGGTTTAAAGGCATATCATAGAAAAATACTTGCAGTAAACGGTAATACAAACTAATATTTATTTGGTCAATGCTTTCAATTGCTTGATGATCCTTTTGTGTTCCAGTCATATTTACTACAAATCTATCCATTCCTATCCCCACATTTCAGGATGATAAAGAAGTAAATGACTGATTTGGGTGCAGTGTTATTTTAGAAGTCATGGAAGGCTGAAAGACAAGAGAGTCTTGATTTAAGTAAAATACGTCTGAATTAAGCAGGAAAAGCAGATATGCCTTTGGATGTTAAGAATGAACATAACTTTAGAATCATTATTCAGTCACCATTATTTTTAGTTCAGCACTGCATTTAAACAGTGGCAATCATCAGTCTCTGCACTACTCATGGACCTACAGTATCTTCTAAATGCTGAGAATGAATGCAATTGGTATGGTTTTCTCAAGGATGGATTTAACCATGTGATTAGACCCATCTGCTGAACTGGAACCTTTAAGGATGAGCCAGCAAAACAGCCATATTATCAGTGCCACCCACAAAGGACTGCAGGTCCTTTGCTTGGCAACATCCCAAACCCAAAAAAGCAGGAGTGATGCTTAAGCAATGACTCTCAGATAATGAATTACATTTATTGGCTGCAACCCAAAGGTCTCCAGGGACTCCAGTGCACATACTGAACTCTTTGTCAACCTCAAACATGCAGAGTTTGCCACCATCTCCATGAGTGCTGGAGCTTCTGAATCAGGATGCCTATGCATGGGAAGAGTAGGAACACTTTACCTTTATGGTAACCTTCTGTTTTGTTTCAAAATAGAAAATTAGACCATCTAAGGACTCCTAAGGTACACTGGAATCCTGTGCTGCACACAGATGAGTCATGAAAAGAACACCTGCATAAGGGCCTTCAAACTGACTTCAGTGCTAGAAATGACTCTCTTGTGCAGACAGTTGTCAAATTGGCACACACAGGTGCACAAATGGTGCACAGTCTGTTTATTTTGAATTGGACCTTGTGTGCAGAACTACTGATAAACCATCTATACATACATACATCAGAGAGGGACATCAGTTCTGCAAAAAAGCAAAGATTTGAGAGCCGATGGGAAATCTGCTAATTTTAAAGTATAAATTGATCTAAACACAGAAGAATCCCTCCTTTTATTACCACCATTTATCTACAGTACTTTCCCATTTTGTTATGCTAAGGGCTGTACAGAGAGGATTGTGCTTTGTCACCAACCCTTTATTGCCACTGCCACTTGTACAGCACCTGAACAGTGACCCCAGAGAACAGAAAACAGAAGAGTAATATGATGCATATACATATTCAAAGTCTGTAAAAATAGAAAAAATGAACCCCTTCCATACAATATTGGATTCAGGATTTGTTATAATATTCTTGTCCACACGAATACCTGTTTCACTTGCAGATTGTAAGAATACATCAAAATTATATTTACATAAATTTTAGCTTGCCATTTTACAGGGACCATATATGATGTGTAAAGATTAGCTACACTTATACTGTCATTGTGCGCTATCCAGAACAATTACACTGATTTGTTTTTTAGAGTAACTTTTTAGTCACTTCCTCAGCAGTGAAACTTGTGATGCTGTGAATTATGCAATATCCGAATCATACACTTACGATAGCTTATCATTAAATGCATTGTTTCTAATAATTAGCATTTTATATAGGGCTTTAGCGTGCATAATGCTTCACAGAAATTATCTCACAAATCAATCTTGATAGCAACTGTGCATGTTAAGCCAGTTCTTAAGACAGCATCTTACCAAAGGACATCTACAGCATAATCCTGTGTCTAGACAGCCATAGGAATTGTCAGAGACCTGGGTCACCCTTAGGAAGGTGCTCCAAGGTCAGAGCTGTGGCTGGGAATTTAGAAAACCTCCCCTCCACCCTCACAGTCAGTTACCAGTGCAACTTTGGACCTGGGGGGGCATACTGGAAGGCAGAGAGGGGAAGACTGCAGTTCCATGGGGATGCAGAGAATCCCAGTGGTGCCCTTGCTCCTCCTCTTCCTCCTTGTGAACAACTGGTTTCATCCATCTAAGTGTTTTGGAGGGTGAAGGAAGTTTGAGGCAATCCTTGCCTCTGTGCTCCTCCTGCCCTCCACTAAACGCTCACAATTTTTCAAGTTTGCCCCTGGCGTATGTGTGGCAGAATGAGTCTGAAGCCAGAACTCTCCTAGTTTACAACACTCATACTTAGCTGCTGTGTTCTGCCAGCTCTCATCATTGCAAACAGTACATGAAAGAAACAAAACACTGAATTAAATATCAGCATCTCTAAAAGCATGGATAAATATGGGAGTTTACCATATGTACATCTAATCATTAATTTCTCCCCCACAAAAGTGGAAAGTGAATTTTAATAGTCGATGTGAATATTCTGTGGTCCCGAAGAATGGAGAGTCAACAGACCCAATGAATCAAGTGAGTCAACTAACCCAGCTCCAATTGCAGACAAAGGTACAGAAACTGGGCAGGCAAAGTACCAGAACCGGGCAGCTTTTCCAGTGTTCTAATTGCTGCGGAAACAGGTTGCCATAAGGAGAGGGCATTCAGCACAATCAACAGGGTACAAAGAATGACACATGGATCGTGACCGCAATCCAGCAGTATTACGTGTACTTGAGCCTCTCGGTGGCAAGGGTACCAAGAGTATGCTTGGTCGTGTTCCATATGTACAATCCCATTTATAGCACAAAGTACCACATTAATTTTTAACCACAATTCGCTTGCCCTGGCCTTCATGTGAGTAAACATTAACAATTAAAAACACATTCAAGGAAAGAATTGGAGAACAACAGTCCACTGGTGGTTTAAGCTAGCAAAAAATATAAACTGGTAACAGAATTCTCTCAATTCATTCACAATAGGGCAGTTACAGGATCACAACTGGTGATGTAGGAGCAGTGAGACGTTGCGCTTGCTGTGATGTTTGAAATACGCCACTGGACCATTTACATCACATAGTGGGAAATGCTCTACGCATAATGGTACGCTTGGAGGATCAGCATGCTTGAGGGTCATGTGGACAAGAGTGCTCATGAGCAATCACCAGCTGCCTGGCCTTTCTGGTTGGGAGGTCTCTATGGTGATGCAGGGGAGACATTTTTCACACTATCAAGAGTACACGGGCTCTTTAAAACACTCAAAATGAAAGCACTCTTCATCTTTTTGAAGTGCTGCAATTCAAGGTACTATAGAAAACCAGTGTGAATGCACCAAGGAGACCTGTGTCATTTTGACTGTGATACTTCCATTTTATGGCAGAAATTGTACAAATATGGTTACAGTTCATTTAGGTGCATGTCGACAGTTTTTCCTTGTATGATGAAACAACTGTAAAAAGCTGGCATGTGAGAGGGATTTAGAAGATTTACTAACATAAAATAAAAGCAACCATGTGATTTAATTTGGGCGTGGGATCTTATTTAGAAAGAAATGAAGAATATTGACCAAGAATCTAACAGAACCTATTCACTGTAGATTGTTTTTTGCATTAGTATCCAAATTAATGGGGTAACCCCAACCCCAACTTTGATCTAAGTTCAAATCTAATGATGGGTTCAATTTGTAGCTACTTAGTAAATTCCTAGTTCAAAACTATAATTCAATTCAGTTAGAAATTACACGTCTGCACTAAGGGACAAATTGAGCATGCTCTCCTTGTGGTGGAGAAAGATCTAGATCAACTGGATAATTTAAGGCTTTTAAAGGACAATTTTAAAATAATTCTTAAATGCAAAGATCAAGATCATGATAATTTTCACCAATACTTTATAATCCTCAATTGATAAGCAGTGGGTGAAAAGCCAGGAAGGGCAATCCCTTCCACCATTATTGAGCCAGGAAAAGAGATTCTTTTCTTGGGTGAAACAGCAAGGGCATTTGTGTCCTTTGTTCAGCCATAACTATACTTGCTCAGGATGTGGCTCCAACCAACTCAACTGGACCCCAAACCAGAAACCTGGGAGTGCATTAGTACTTGCAGAGATCCTTTCCCTACTGTTCTTGAATGTCTCCACTCCATCTTCTCAACAGGCAGAAGTGTGGTTCTGAGGCTCCAAAACAAGTACTGAGGTGACGTAAGTGCAGAGCACTAGGAACTCCTGAGTTAATGTGAGGAAAGGGATGTGGATTTGGTCTAAAGTGAGTTTTTAGGATTATTGTTGAAAGTGCAGGTGCAGGGGAACTGGGGCCAGATTAGATCAGAGTTATGAAAGGCAGAGATAAAGAAAAAATCATAGAGCAAATCAGAACAAATCAAAACAGAGCAAATCCAGTTGATCTAGACTGATATTTCCTTTCCTGTCAATACAGCAGTTAACACATTTGGGGTTTTGACAACTAGAATTTGCGTGTGTGCACACACAGAGGTTATTGTGTCTGCCATGACCCTGCAAGACAGCGTGCCTCCACAGGTTGGGGAAAGGCCTTCTTCATGGATCCTTCTCCATTTCTGTGAATGACAAGCTCATGATTGCTTCAGCAACAGGGAGAGCATTCTGGCCGGAAGCGTCCAGTCAAGAAACAACCCTCTTCCTGAAGCAGTGGGGTACTAGCCCTGAGGAGGAAGCCTCAGCTGACTTGCAGGAGTATGGAGATGAGAGTCACTGATGTGATGAAGAGGCATTTAAAGAGCGAGCAGCTAAAGCTCTAGGAAGATTCTCTTACACTCTTCCCTTTCAGTTGGAATTAAGGTGGATTATGTGAAGAGGAAGAGAATAACAAGCAAAGATCCCACTTCCCTTTTCTGTCTGGGGCAAATAGAGCCCTATCTTCCATTTTTCCCAGAATACAATACATGGAATATGATCTCAGATGTTTCTATTGGAAAAAAATCATTTGAAAGAGTCAAATGACACGCAAGAGTTACCCTACCTCAGAACCTCCTACAGAATCCTCACCTGTGCAATACATTCACAACTTCATTGCTATTAATCCACCTCTTGACTTTCAGTTTAAAATTTACCTAAGATCACCAAAAGGATAACTTTGTTTTCAAGTGAATACTATACAACTGAAAATAGTTCTGCTTCAGAATCTTGCAAGTTAATTCTGTTGTTATCCACCAAATGTGCCAGAAATTGGTTTAAGTGCCCCATATATGGGGGGGGGAGGGGTACCGTACACCTTAACAGTCATGCTAACAGAACGGGTACTCAAAATGTTATGCTTAAACAGAGGAAAGTACGTATTACCTATAGCAACTGTATGATTTCATTATGTAACCGTTTTCATAAGTGCAATAGCTGCTTCACTGTCATTTGACTGTGTAGACTCACCCTCAGGAGTACCATAAGCTAAATTTATCAACTGAATGCTCACAACTGTTTCCAAAAGGAACACTAAAATAATTATAAATGCTAAGCAACTACCACCAACAACCAAAAAGCCCACGTGAAAACCAATGTCTGTTCTTCCAACATCCAAAGTACCAAAAACAAAAAAACCCATTAAAGCAAAATGGGTGCTTTTGATGTTGATCAGTCAAGGATGAATTGCAGGCAAATACTGCCAAGAAATTATGAAGAAACTTGCTTTACAGCTGATGATCTGTACTGTTTCAGCCTACATATTATCAGCTTGAGTATCTTATTTCAAGTTACAGAGGCCAACCTGTGAGAGGGTTGGCTGCAAAATATTAGTATCCGCCACTGATTACCACTGCATGGTGAAGTAGGTCGAAGCACCCTTAGCCAAATGGCAGCAGAGTTGCTGGTTAACTCACCACTGCTGAAGCGATATCAACCTGCATGTGACATCCTTTTCTTGAATATATGAATTTGAAATGTTAAAAACATCCAGAAAAATCATGGCACAAACTTCTGGAATAATATGGTTGGAAGGAAAAAAATCATCATCTCCCTTTTGTTCTTTGCTCACCTTCCAGTATTTGAGCTATGAACACTTATTGTTACTTGATTCCCTGCATTCAAGAAAACTAGAGGTTTAGAAAGTTAAAGAGCACAATCCAAGCACAAAAATATATGCATAAATACCCCATGAACTCAATGAAATCTGAATTAAAAATGTTGCACTGTATAAAAACTTGAACACTAGATTGCTGAAGAGAGGGATAAAAAGTCCACCAGTACTATGCACACTGAATTGAAAAAAATGCTTCTTGTATTATCTGATTATCAATGAAAAGGTCAGAAGCTTGTGACATTAAATTTTTGTGACAGAAATATTAGGAATGAAAGCCTAGAAATCAACTGCATCAATAGTGAGACCACTATGTGTAAAAGCCACTCTGAAAAAAAATGGCCATTGTAGACCCACCATTCAACACTGCTTCACCTCCAGCAAGTTCCGTATTCAAGATGATCAGAATGCCTTTATCCACATGTTAAAGAAAAGAACTTATAAAAGGAATCACTGAAGAACCATGCTGTGGTTTGCTACAATTTGCTGCAAAGAATGTCAGAATAGTTTTAAGATCTTAAATCCTGTGATTATATATATATATATATACACACGCACACACACATATGCACACACATGGGAGGCTGTCATTCCTAACTTTAAGAGGTACCATTCCAAATCTCAGTCCTCGCTCAAACAGCCTTGCTTTCTACAACAAGCCTTGTGTAGCCCACACTGCCACCATTTCTCCCACCTTCCTTCAGGCGATAGCCACAGCTCTCTCTCCCCCTCAGCTGATCATCCCCTGCTCTTGAACAAGCAGTTTCTTCTTCTGCTCCATATTCTAGTTGACCTACCATGCCCTACTGCTTCCTCCTGCTGCCACTTCCCAGCACTATATCCTGCTGTTTCCACTTCCTTGGTCCTAGCCCAGCTGCAAGTGAGGACTGGGTTAGCTTCAGGGCAAATCTCTGTTATAGCCATACGGTTTCTTAAAGCTGCATCTGCATTACTTGTGAGCTACCCAATTTGGCTTCGCTTGATTTCCAAAGAGAACTCCAGAAAAATCATATCACTTCATCATGGAGAAGAGCAGCTCCATGGCATGGCAGCAAATGCCCAACGCTTGTTAGAGTCCAAGCACTATTTTAAGTAACTGGAAGAAAGGCCTCTGTCCTTGCTTCTGTGGGGTGTCTGTATAGCTGCTAATCAGAGAAGAAAATGGAAGATCAATGTCTAAACAGATGTAACCTACTATTAGTTCCTTGTGGACTAAAGTGAAAGGGGAGGTTTCAAACCTGTAACTTGCAGGCTTTCACATCAGCCCGACAAAACTATCCAGAGACATTACGGACAACTTCTGAAGACCAAAGTTCCATGGAGACAAATGCGAATGCTTGATTTTTCTCCCCACCCAATCCTGACAGCTCTCCAGGCAGTAATTATATTTTGTTGCTGTCTGGCTTGAAGCCAAGCTACCACTTGCAGCTCATGTATAACGTGAAAAAGCTGGCAGTTGCTGTGGTTGTGACGTTATTATCTGTGCCATGCTGTCCTTCAAAATGAACTACGTGATAAAGTAACTATTTCCTTCATTTTGTGCTTGAATCATTGAAAATTGTGGGGATAGAGATTCTAAGCAGCTACACATGGTGGAAAATAGAAATACTTTCTACTTTGTAGGTTGCAATCAATAGTTTATGATATTCTACACCAGGCAGTGATGAAAGAGTACTGCTTACTAAGAATTAGCAAGCATATTATTGGGCAGATCTCTGAAAAATTTCTGAAAGGGAAAAGATAACAGAAGGTGTGCAGTGCAATTCTACACATATTTACTCAGACATAAGTCCCACTATGTTCAATTGGACCTACTCTCTAGTAACTGTGTTTAATATGGCAGTCTTTTGAATATATTTTACATGAACAAAGAAAAGCAAAACAGATATAAGATATTTTTAAATATAGGCTAGCACAGTCTTAACAGCTGTTCCAGATACCAGCCTGTTCAATTCTCATGGGGTAACTGCTTATAAAGAAATAGAGTATTAAACGTTCATTACAATTAAATATTGCCTCGGAAGTTTTCTTTGTTCATAATGCAATTTTGTCTCCTAAATTATTTCTGTTTTTTTCCCTTTGGCAATTTGATACATACTGGTCATCCTAAGACCCACACTAGCTAAGCAGCATCCACACAGAGGGATAATTTATGGATTCTGTCCAAAAAATATATGACCATCCTGCCATTAACTTATGATCAAAGCTAATACTGTTATTAGATGCTCCACAGTGAGTAAAATTTACTTTTGAAATTCCAGCATATTGTGTATGCATCTTCTGAATGTGTATGTGCATCCTTGACTAAAAATGGGGAGCATTAGCCTATAACTTATACCATCCTTTGCTATTCAAAAAGAGCCATATCCAAACAATATAACAGAGACAACTGTAGTGCTCACTTAACTAGCCTGCACCACAGAGAAGTGACAATTTTATCACATGTTGCTCATAGGTATCTTCTACTTGCTTCTTTCCATCCTACCTTGCTGTTGTAACACTGATTGTCATTGATAGTCTTTGTGCTTTTGCATAATGCCCATTTTGCTGTAACAAACTCACACAAAAAACATGGACACCCTAAGTAAGCATGCTGGAATACAGGCAGGAACCATAGAACCATGCACAAATATTCTGAAGGGTTCTCCCCTCCAAAAAAACAGACATCAACATTTACATGCACCACTGAATATCACATTTGGCCATGGTACAGTGTGGACTGAGTTTCGTAAGCATTCATGACCTTTTCTCTTTGTTGGAGTTTCCACCCCATCTCTGTCATATACAGTTTTGAGGAGATTGGTGTAAAAATATAATATATCTGTATCTATATATCCTTCCAATTGTAACTGGTCTTCATTGTATTGCCAGTCAAAGGTTCTTGGAATTCCACAGAGTGCTTCTCCTCTTGCAGAGTTTGGTACCAAGTCTTTGTCAGAAACACTGATTAGTGTGCTAGTGATTTTCTCAGCCACTGAAATAATTCTTCTTTATAAAGCATTTGCCACCGGACATTGGCTTCCACTGTTTCCACAGCTCGAGAGAAAGAGGCAGCTGAACCCTCCTCATAGGTGTTTATAAAGTTCTTCAGCTGCAAATAAAAGTTAACATGTTAATCTGGATCCAATTGACATAAATGCATTCTTCTAATGCACATGAACAAGTCACACAATGATGACAAAACTCTTGTCTCTGCTATGAAGGTTCTTGTAATATTTTGCATGGAGATTTATTACAAAATGCAGTAAGGCAACAGACTGCAACAATTAGCTGTGATGCAATAGTTTCAAATTGTGCTGGAGATATTGACTGCCAGTGCCTGATTATATTAACATCACTTCCTCTGACTCTCCTATAGCCCAGCTGCTTTATGTTGCAGACAGCTGGGCTCTTATCAAGTTTTACTCCTACATAGGGAAACTAAATAGGGAAAATTGGAAACATTCCTAACATAGCTTTAGAAGCTAATGTTAAGCTAAAACACTCAGACTCCCCTCTGAAGAGCCTTAGTTTATCAACTGTTCTAAAAGATGTGTTCAATTAGGCTTGAGAAACATATTTAATTCTTTATTGTAAACAACTGGGTGTTTATGTGTGAGTTTGAGGGCCTGCTCAACACACTTACAAACACTATTACAGCACTAACTATTCTTAGATTTTGTCATCATATAAAATTTTACTCTGTTAACTACACATGTTCAGTAGATTTATTTTTGACTAACCCCGCACAGAATCAGGCACCTAGACAAAAAGAAAGGAACAGTCTTTGTCTTAAATGAAACATTTGCATCCTTTCTGTAAAAGTATCCTTCTTAGGAAGTGAAAAAGCAAAGATTGGCAACATGTACAGGACAAGGTATATAACTTTACTGATTTTATGTTAAGAAAAAGAATAACAAATAACTAAGTACTGAGTCTGCAGCGTATTTACCTCATTTAGTTCATTTTCTGTATTAAGAAATTCTGTGACTCCACTGATAAGTTTTGAATTCATAAATAATGCTTCTCCATATCTGCAGCAGCCAGTCAAAAACACAAACATGGAATATATTGAGTGACAATGCCTTTGATTATTCAGATTTAAAAGATTTATATTTCAACCAACTGAACCTCCTTTTCCCAAAGTTTCTGTTCTGTATATCCAATCTAATTCATTAAAAGCAGGGGATAGCTAAACAAGAAGATACATTTATAACTAAAAGTGAAAATTTGCATCCCCTTCCATTTTGTTTTCTGTTTCTTATCATCAATCATATTTAAATGATTTCCACTGTTTAAAGAAATTTATCCTACCTGAAGACATACTAAACTTTCCCAAATGCGAAGTAATTAGGCTTACTGAATCTTGTACTATACAATACAATGGATAACTTTGGCGGGCTGTATAATGGAAGACCAACTGATATTCAGACTACAAGTGATCTGGCTGCTTTGCTACATTTCAGTATCCTCTTTGCTGGTATCTGCAAAGCAGAGCCAAGCATGTCTCTGCTTATGGAATCCACCAACATATTTGCATTTATATATCAACTGAAGTGCAACCATTCATGCAATAAACGAACATTTATTAGATCTGACTGGCTTCATACTCTCTTTTGCTTGTAAGGAGAGACGCTTCAATTGCTTGCTTGAAATGGCACAGCAATTAGGCAGTCATTGGTCTTTATTCTAAAAGGAACCTATGAGCATCCTTTCCACTCTTCCCTAGTGAATAATGACACACTGCTTTCTCTGTGTAATATTGATAGGAAGCTGCCTCATACCAAGTTATGCCACTGGCCTATCCAGTGTAGCATTATCTAAACTGACTAGGAGAAGGGAGATCTATTCCCAGCCCTGCCTATACATGCTTGAGTTTTAACTTGAACCTTCTGGATGCAGAGTGAGTGCTCCACCACTGATGGATAACTTTTATCCCTGTGCGTTTGTTATCTTGTAAATCATTTAAGCATGATCCTCCTTTCTGAGAGCTGCAGAACTCCCACAGGGTAGCCTTTCCCAACTTGGTGTTCATCAGCTCTATTGGATGGCAACCCCCATGATCCCCAGTCCACTGTATCTGGAGGACACCAAGCAGGGGAAGACAGCATCAAAGCAACCCATTCTGGCAAGCACACGGTCAGCCAGGGTGCTTTACATAAGAAAGGTCTCCATAAACATCCCATATCCCAATCTGCCCTACCTCCTTCCCATAGTCAAGGAACAAAACTTGTAGCACAAAGTCTTTTCATTTGTATATTGAGTGCCTATGAAGAGATTCCAAGGATGCGGTAGGAAGAAGCAGGAGGAAAAGGAGGACAGGATTCTTTCATGGTTTAAGGAGCTCCCTATGCATAAAGTGCTGAAAAAGTTCATGCTTTTTATTATTTAGTCTGTCATTTCTCTTTCACATTACCTGTTGCTTTATGAATTCTAGTTTTACACTGATTTTTAAGCTATTTTGCTCTTGCCCCATGTGTGCAGTTTCTTTATTTTGTAGGCATGCTAAGATCTATTTTCCTGTCTGCCCTTGTTAAAATAAAGTATTTGATTTGTAATCTTTTGCTATTTAGTTATTAGAATTTCATAGATTCATAGGATATTGAAATGGAGAGAAACTCCCCAAATCAATCAATTCCAGGTCCCCTGGATATTATGGCAACATTTAGAATAGTTTCTGCAAACAAAGAAACAAACAATGCAAAACCCTGGAAAGCAATAGCAGCATCAACAAATGCAAAAATTTATTAGTTTGGAATATTACTATGGTAGTGAAGTTGACAGCTCGTAACTTTTTACGGGTAAAATAAAACATCATGAGATCAGAAACAACAGCTCAATTCAAATGGTTCCAAACCACTGTGAACAAGCCACTGCAAGCCTCAGGCTTATATGCTCTCTACAACCCTCCCATCCTTAGGTGAAAAGAAGGGATAGAAAAGGCTTCTGATTCTAGTTTGCTATTTCAAACTAGTTTCAATCAAACTAAACTCTGATTCCTAATGATGGTTTATTGTTACATCTAAGTTCATTTAATGTGTCACTGATAACCGCCTAAAATGCATAAACTACGGACAATGGGAAATGCAATGGCAAATTCAGACATCAAATGTTTCCCAAACTTTATGTAATTTATACATAGGGTATAGATACTGTATCAGTGCTAATAATTAGAATGTAAATGTATTTTGACAAAATATTTTGCCTATTCTTGGTAGTCTATAAAGTTGATATTATTTACACAGTTCCATCCTCAAGTTTTAGATAGAATTAATTATACAATAATTAGGGGTAGACAAATTTGGCAATTTCAGATTCTCTCTTAAGTTCAATTTGAGATCTCTCTTTTGTTCAGTTCATTGTGAAATCTGAGCATTTCTCCAGTCTTAAATTCTGTGCATCCGGAACTTTGTGATATTTTCTTTGAAAATTCATTTGAAAATGTATACACATTTGGTACACATTTCTTTTACATAGGTATTTTGTATGCATTTTTATCTTTTGCAAGCTGTGTTCCTAATACAATGTATTTTAAAATAATAGATTTCCATAGACCTTTTTTTTTTTGACGAAAGCCTTCCATTCCAAAATCAATTGTACTGTGTTTTGGACTCTACTCAACTGAGCTGGTGCACTTACACTATTGATCCATCACTAGTATATGCAACCTACAGTGGTACGCCAATAACATAAGCAGACATGATGGGTCATTTGAGGAAAGATTTTGTACCAGCTTATACTATCCGTACCACTAGAAGTTGCTTGCTTGCTTATTTATTTATTCAAAGTTTTTATATGCAGTCCAATAGCACAGTTTCTGAATGGATTGCAAAAAAACCCAACAACATACCAACAAACAACAGATGGCATCCAACCATTAGTGATAAAGCCAAAGATAAAACCAATTAAATGTTAAAATGTTAGGAAAATAAAAAGGTTTTCACCTGACACTGAAAAAAATAAAGCGATGGCACCAGGCAAACCTCCCTGAGGAGCATGTAATAAAGTTGGCGTACCACTGCTGCAAAGACCCTTCTCCGACTTGCTACCCTCCTGATTTCCTTCGAAAGGGCTCCCAGAGAAGGGCCTCTGCCTCAGATATCAAGGGCGGCCAGACACATAGGGAAGAAGACTATGCCAGTGTAATAGGCAGGACAGCATATCAGGGGACACTGCTTATAAAAAGAAGAGTAAATTTTGGTTTGCATAGTGATTAAAAAGTATGAACTTAGGTTAATTCGGATTAAACTGAGAGTCCTGTTAATTCCTCCCTTACCATGAAACACTTGTGTGAAGGAATAGCTAAGCTTTTAATGTCAACTGATCCAGAGCAGCTATATTCTTACTTATTTACTGCAAGGGCCTGGAGAAAGCTGAGACCAAACATTATGAAACATCAGTATGTATGACACTAAACTATTCAGCAAATATTCATGTTTACCTTGCATTTAATATTTTCCATTTTTCTCTAAAAAACTTCCAAGCAAGATCTCTTCCATGTGGATTTCTTGCTACATGGATTATAACATCAATTGCATCCTGATCCAGGACAACTTCTGAATTGAGAGACAGGTTCAGAAGCCTTGAATGGAGAAAGGAAGAAAAGCATTCAAGTTTTTACTAACATAAATATTTCGACAACATATTATTTAGTATTGGGATTCCCAAAAAAGATCAGAAAACTCTGCGTGGTTACTGGAATTCATTACAGAGTTTTCTCTTTGTGCTTGTAAAGTTCAGAAAACAAGCTAGACTTTGCCACAAAAAATGGTTCCACTCTAATGTTGACCTATGCATGGCAGATACCTCAAAAAGCTGAAACTGAATTGCTTGATTTTAGATTTCACCCCAAATCTTTTTCTGAGATCATGCTTCCCCAAAATTTAAATGAGACTTGCAATTGTTTTCAAGTGTAATACAAACATTTCCAAAACTTATATTTTCAAGTAGTGAAAGAGGAAATCCCCAGAAATTATTCTTTTGCTGTTAAAAATGCTTCCTTTTGTGGAAAAATACTCAGGAAAAGGGAGACTTATACCGCTGATGCAAAAGTATTTGAAAAGTCAGGAAATTATCAGCTAAATTAGCACACCTGTTTAACAAATTTCTGTCATCACTACATGTTAAAGCTTCTAACAATATTTTCTTCTCTGAAACTGCTGTAGTAGAGTGGAATTTCATCCAAATGAACTCCCAAACATCTTCATCCATCAGCGAAACTCCTGTGCAGTAGACGATGTCTCTTACATTGAGCGGTATTCTTTAAAAGAATATATTAAAAACAGAGCAACATTGTATTAGTAATATGTTCAAGAAACACAACAGGTCAATTAAAGTTAGGTTTCCCTTTGCCATGCTCCTGTGGCAACACTAGTGAACAGTAGCAAACTGCAAGTAATGGAGTTGTTTGATTACTGAAATATACTGAAAAATTGTATCCAATGTTAGTTTCACTCAGAGTAAACCCCTTAAATGACTGAGGCTTAAGTTTGTCTTGAATAACTTAAATCCCAGTAATTTCAGTAGATCTTCTCTAAGTAGGATGAGCATTGGATGGAGGCTGAAGTGCAGGAAAAGAGAAAATAGAACACTTGTTCTCTGTCTTGATTCCTTAAGTTAAATATTCCTTCCCTGTAGCGAGTGAGTGGGCTAGACACTCACTCTTCAATGACTTCCAGGGCCATGTGTCATTGGGTTCTGAAGAAGACAGAAGAGGAGGTGATAGGAGGGCAGGAGGAAGACAGGGAAGCAGAAGCCTTTGATGCTCCATTAAGGTCACCCAGTTTCCTGGCAGACTGTGAAAGCAGACCAGTTTTGGAAGAGATGGAAGGGGACTCAGGTGAGGAAGGAGACCAGATTTATCTTGTCCCTGACCCCTTGGTGAGATAAAGGGGGCTCGTGTAAGTCTCATAGGCTGGTGAGATACTGACAGGATCCACCTTGAGGATGGAGTTGAACTGCTACTAAAGGGGAGATGTTCCAGTTTGGGTCCAGTGCTCTTTAAATGAGCAGAGGCTTATCACTGGAAGGCTATTTAGAGTTAAGTTGTCAATAAAGATCTGCATTGTAAAGGATTGCCTGCTGTTTCGGAGCCTTATGGCAAGGAGAGAAGGGTTGGCTCATGACACTCTCCAAGCTGTGGAAGGAAAACACAAAAATTCATGATTTTTGTGCTCACTCTGACTAGTGGCTTTGGGATGAGAACAAAAAGAGGATTCAAATTAGAGATATGGTGACTTCTTGGAGAATCCTTCCTTTATGGCACAGAGCTAATTAATAATTTTTAATTTGGCCTACAAATGGTCGACAAGGCTGTATGGGCCTGTTTTTCAAGGACTTCCCATTTTTACTTGTTCCTGCTATATAAGGAAGATTGCTCTAAATCAGCCACTATGTCAAAAGTAAAATGAAGAGGAGAAAGTGGACTATCTCTTCCACCAGCCACTTGAATTGGAAGCAGAGTAGAAACTGCTAGGGGGGCTTTTTCATAGACCATCCATTTGTTATTAACTGAACTTCTTCTACGGGGGTTCTCTAACCCAAGCTAATTTTACCTCTTAAGTGTTTGCAGTTCTTCAGTTTTAGACAATCTGCTAGTCTGATGTATATTACTTTACCTGGAAAATGTATGAAGACACTGAACTGCATTTCCCTAATATCAATGTACGAACTGTACAGATAATAGTGTCCAAATTGTTTGCATTTCAGTAACACAAGGATTTGTGCTCTCAGCAACGTTTAGCAGATTTCTGCAACATTGCAATATTGTAGTTGCTAAAGAAAATGGAAACAAGTGCTAGACTTAGGAAGGACCCTTGCTCTTTATCAGTGTAACGTAACACTTAATTACAGATTAAGATCCACCAGATAGACAACTCAACCATGCCTGTGTAGCCGCTTGGATCCTCCAGTCTGTGCAGTTTTTACACAAGACTGATTGAGTGGAATACCTCCTGTGCCAATGCCAATATGCTAATATCACTAAGCAAATAAAATAAAATATAAAAAGTGTGTGGGGGGGCAGTAAACCAAGAAAAAACAAAGAAAGAGCAAGAGTTTTATTATTTTAATACTGGTATAAGTCACTTGAAAATAGGGTTTGGGGGAAGCTGCTATAGATTGCTAATTCCACCCCAGAGAACCCCTGACCTGAACTTACAACCATGATAGCCAAAGGGGTAATTACTCACCACACCTCAATCTATTCAGCAAATTTGGGCTGAGCTGCAAAGAAACTGTGAAAATGATAGGCCATCACTCTCACAAAATGATAGGCCATCACTCTTAATATGGTATTAAGGGAGTGGCATTATTATTACACTTCTGTACCATCCATACCCAAAGCTCTCTGGGTGGTTCATAACATTGAAGTCACGCATCCAGATTTCAACCAGACCCAACCCTGCTTAGCTTCCAAGATCAGGCAGGCTCATGACTGCAAATGTCAAACACATCTTACTCTGTAGTACTTACTTGTAGGTATAAAACTTGAAAGTACATTTTACATTTGAACCATCCTTAATTCCAGTGTCAAATGGCAAGAGACCCCCATTGCTCACATTTTTGTGTAAAGTTATTATAACCTCCTTTTTAATCCTTGAGCTGGCTTCAGTGGGCTTTTCCTACAAGCAGGGCTGTAAGCCAATAGAGCCTCCAAGGGACACGGGAACATATGGAGACGAGCAGGCAATTCTTTTCAGTCTGATTGTCTCATTAGCTTTGAGTACTCTGAATTGTACACTGGCCACTTCATATTTGGATATAATCAGTAGGACATGAGCGTAAAAGTGCAGCATCTGAAAAGATGAATCATTTCCGATAATACCGAGGTGCTTATTTCATGCTTTCCAAAGTTTATCTCAATGAAAACTTAGCCAATTTGTTCAATACCACATCTTTTGTTCAATGTGATGACTGCCATAATTAGAGCAGCAAACAAAGCAAGCAATGCCTGAGTTGTGTGTATCTTCAGCTGAGGAAGGAAACTGTTGTATATGCACATTCTGGCAAATCCCATAGCACTCACGAGAGGCTAACAGTTTTGGTGAGACTGACAGTGCAGACTCTGATAATGAGATGATTGTTGAAAGGGACTCAGTTCTGGCTGCAGTCCAAAGCCCTGAGCACCCACTTGTGGTTGCTACGGGAGAGAATAGTTGAAAGGCAGCTGAGGGGCCAGTCAATCCACCTATGGGAACAGGGAAGAGCAACAATATCTTGAGGGTTCAACATTTTGCCTTGCATACGCTCAAAGGCTTGCATGTAAAATAAAGACATCTGGCAAAGAAGTGCCGGTGAGTCTGTCACTGCTGGGTGGGAGGACCAGCTTTCAACAGAAGCTTGAAGACAAATGGCACTGATCACCTACCAAGAAACCACATCCTGTTTTGTTCATGAATCACACGTAACATTAAGATGATGTGTACATTAAGGATATGCTTCTGTACATATTTACCTAGGAGTAAATCTCACTAAGCAGACACAATCAGGTTTGTACTGGAAAACTACAGATCCATGTCAGATCTACTTCAAATACATTTTCAGATCTACCTCAAAGTGCATTGTTTGTCACATTATTAGGAAATAATTAGGAAAATTAATAACGGCAAGTAAAAAACAAGCAAAAGCTTACTCATATAACAATGTAAGTTGCAGCCTTATGGAGCAAGGCTAGGTGTGGCTGGCAGAAAGGGAATGAAGTGGTGGATCCTCCATAGTTTCCAAAACCCTGCAGGCTTGCACTGGCCTGGGTGAGAGGCACAGGTGACAGCTTTGCCTGGCTGTGCACCCCAGGATACACTTTGCTTGAAAAAACAAAGCATGCAAAACAAAAACTGAAAGCAACAGTGGCCATCGAATTAGCTATTATTACATCCAGGCTAACGCTGGTTGACCGACTAGCCCAGTCTGTTCTCTTCTTGGGGACAGAGTCACAAGAGTCAGACTCTGGAGTCAGACGATCTGAAATAGCTTTGACCTTTCCCTGCCCTACAATATACCATTTTAGGGCCTACCAGCAGGAAGAATATGTCCAGCAGTCAGTTTACGCCTGCAGAGTTTTCTGTGGTGGAACAACTAAGGCCACTGAACCAGCTAGATCCCTCCAGGAAACTCTTATCACATCTGAATACCTTGGATGGATTAGGATTGCATTGCCCCGCTGCAATCCTATACCCATGTGCCTGGTAGTAAAACTTTACTGAATTCAATCTACTTCTGAGTAGACGCATATAACATTGCATTATTTGCACTAACACTTAGTACTTCCAAATGGAATTGTTTGTTAAATTAAACTTCCCCAGGGGTATCTAGCTTGCACTTAAAAAAAAAAAAAAAAGCTATGATGAACACATCAGAGTTGGTATAAGCATTTACTTGGAAAGCATCACTTTAAATTATATTTATTAGAATACTGTTATAATTTATGTGACCTTATTTATTTTGCTTAAGAGACATGGTAAAGATAAAATATGTGGCTAACATAGCTTATATTTAAAAATTAAACACTACAGAAAAAGTTGTTAAAAATTAAACAGAAAAAAATAATTAATGTCATGCTGTGCTTTTACAGAGAAATCTTTTTTCCAATGATTAATAATGAAGCTTTACAAAGAGTTAAGAATAATCATTTAAGTTATAATTAATTAGCACATGCTTGTTCTTGTTTAAACTAGGTTCTAGCAAATGGAAATACATTTATAAAATAGGTCCTTAATTATTTATCTTCTAGGCAAATGGTGTTCTAATTTCTTAAAATGTAATTGGATGCAGTTTAGACTGTTCTTTGATTTAGTGACTTGTTTCAAGCCATTTAAGGAAATGTTTAAGAGAGGAAGTTAATCAGATGTCCTGTTTCAATTCCAAGCATTTAACAAAAGCTTATTTTACTTGATATCTCTAATTGCAGACTCTTTATATAACATAGCATAAGAAAAAGAGCTAACTTTTCAAAAAGTCCGAATTAATGTAATAATTATTATTTTACAAGCTATGATGGTTATGCTGTCATTTGGGTCTAAGTATTTCATTCCTAACAAACTGTTTCCAGCACATCATGTACCACAGAAGAAGGCATTTTAGGACTCATCCAGTCAGCCTCCTTTCACTGCACTGTGCCTGAAAGATGCTTTTCTAACCTCTTTGGAAAGTAAGGGAAAAAGATTCTACTATTTGTCTGATCAAGTTATTCTGTTGTCAAATAACTCTCACTGCACTTTCTGATATCAACCTAAACCGGTGCTGCTACAATTTCGCTCCATTGTTTCTGAAAAAGTAATTTTCCCTCTTTTTGATGAAGACTTTGAGGTAATACTCATGCTTTTTTAAAGCTTTGAATGTTCTTTTTTCTGTGCAAAATGTACAGTTCCAGGATTACATCCAATATTATGCCAATGTAAAAATTACAAGAGTTGGCTCTGTTCTGCTGGGAACTGCACAGTTGCTAGCAGAACTAGTAGAAGCAAAACGTGACTTGATAAAGTCGTAACCAGTTGTACATTACAGTTGTGCAATGGCTTGCAGAAGATCTAGTGGAACGTATTTTAATGTTTAATGTTAATTGTATTTTGTATTATTTTGTATTGTGTTTATTTATTTATGTGAGCCATCCCGAGGCTATAAGCGATGGGACGGCATACAAAAACTAACTAAATAAAATAAATAAATAAAACGTCTTCTGTGGTATGTTGTTCAACACTTCCTGCAGGGAACCCTCAGCCTCTTTTGGACTGATGGGAACATGTCAACATTTGAGAGTGTATTATGGATCCAGTCATAAAATGGCCACCAAAGAGGACATGGCCACAAATGGATCACATATTTACCTCCACAAAACCCAGCAAAATACAGTTTTTACACTGTAAAATATAGATATGTTAATGTGGTTCTCAATAAATATGATATTTAATTATAATAAGGGGTCTAAGGGAAAGATTAAGGATAAAGGTTTCCCCTAGATGTGAAGTCCAGTCATGCCTGACTCTAGGGGGCAGTGCTCAACTCCGTTTCCTGGCCGAGGGAGCCAGCGTTTGTCCGCAGACAGTCTCCGTGGTCATGTGGCCGGCATGACTAAACACCGAAGTGCAAGGAACGCTGTTACCTGCCCACCAAAGTGGTACCTTTTTATCTACTTGAATTTGCATGCTTTCGAACTGCAAGGTTGGCAGGAGCTGGGACGGGGCAACGGGAACTCACCCCGTTGTGCAGATTTGAACCAGCGACCTTTTGATCAACCAGCCCAGCAGCTCAGCGGTTTAACCCAGTGCGCCACCTGCATCCCTAATAAGTGGTATAGAAGTAGTATAAACAAACAATGATAAAAATCTGGTGATACCCCAGTGAAACACACACGCAGACACAGGCGAAGCACCCACTCATACTACACACAAAATTTCAGACAAAGCAAAGCATACACAAAGAAACAACAGTGTAACACAAGCATAATATATATAAAGAAAAAAATCTCACGGCTAACAATACGCTCTACCCACCCAACAGAGCAGGCGAAATGCCTGTTTTGCTCTCCACCATCTATCTCCACTACCACCCCCATTTTTCGTCCTTTCTCCTTCCTATTTTCTAGGAATGCTTCTTGGTCCACTTCACGCTTGAGTATACTGGCCTCCCAGTTGATTTTTCTAATTAAAAAGCATTGGAACTGAACATAATAGAAACAAACACACTTAGGAGAGGTGTAAAGACTGGTGGGTACCAAGTGAGACGTCTGCAGGGGATGACTGGGACCCCAGTGAAATAGCTTTTGCAAGCTGAGTTCAAGAGGGAGATTTGACATTGTGCAAGGATGAAAATGAGATTTCTACAAGTGGAGTTTTTCTTCTAGAGAAATGATACCAGTAGATATAATTCTATGGTTCTCTGAATTTCTCCTTCAATTGCTGAAAGTACAGTGCTTGGGTCAGATATCCTTATCTCAAGGACTGGCAAAGCCAACTTCCAATTCTACTCTTCAGCTTCCTCTTTGTAACTCTGTGGGGGAAAAAATCTGTTCACACCATAGATTATTCCCTATAGAAAAGAAGATTGGCAAAACCCAATGGACTATTAGCCCATTTATTGTAGCACAAGCTCTTGTGGATCAGAAGTTGGTAGAAAGGAAATCTGGGTTGGACTCCTGCAGAAGTAAGTACCATGTATTGGTCTTCAGCCTTGGTCTTGAAAAGAGATGCTTGCCTGACCAAGCTGAGGCACAATTTACCGAGGCACAAGCGCACAGTAGGGGTGAATGCAAGAAGCTGGAAAATTTGGCATGAGAATTGGAAAATTGTGAAGAAAACATCTTGAAAAGTTTTTCAGTTCCTGGTTCCCAAGCCAGAACTGCTCTGTGAAATGCAGAGAAAGGCATTCCCTGGATTCAGAGAGGCACTTTCAGTGAATTCCTGCTGGCTTACAAAAACTATGGCTGGCGAACAGACTGGCAGCAACTGTTCTGGACCCATGGTTACACTAACCACATTATGCTAATGTATAACAGTGGTTAAGAGAATCCCTAAACAGTTTTGCAGGGCTTGGAGGGCCACTGGGCGAGACACCCTCAATTCCTTCCATGGGTCTACTTTCTCACTGCCATTGTAACCAGCTGCTATTGCCCTTCTTCCTTTTGCTGTATAACTGCCGCCATCTGCTTGCTAGGCAGAGAGCTAGAGAGCCAGTAGGCAGTGGCATCTTCTGCTCTTCCTTCCCTGGTGCCAGACACCCAAAACAGCTGCTTGGGAAGGCTGTGAAACTCTCTGGTGTGCATTTTCAGGGAGCATGTATTGCATGCTCCCTGAGGCTTTGTCACGATGGGGGCAGCATAAAAATGTTTTAAATAAATAATAAAATGTATGGTGACTTCTCTCCAAAGTCAACATAACCGAAGCCACTCCAGAATGAACTTTCACTATTACCTCGTGCTTCAGACAATGTAGGTGCCTGCAGCCTTATGTCTCCAAATGGTGTATTTTGCTTTCAATACTTTAAGTACTGTAAGAGATGGGGAGGGAAGGTGGTTTGTAAGCTTAGGATGTGTTTTACGATGGGCTGGAATTACTGTGCTTTGAGGGACATCAGAAATGGAACCATGGGATGGCCATTCTTTCACACTTCACTATGAAACAACCCTAAACTGCTTTTCAAGCATCATCATTTACTCATCATGTTTCTGGTGAAGACACACTGAACTTCAAATGACCACAGAAGCATTCTTCTCTCTGGAACAATAAGGCTGTAATCCTTTAGACATGGACCTGCCAATGGGCCCTACTGGAAACAATGAGCCTGCCTCTGAGAAGAACTGTTTCAGATTGCACTGTTAAGCTTCAATGTGGAGTCTGGACCAAGTGTCATTCCTGGATCTGCTTCAAAGCCACTAATGAAGCCCTGAAATTAATAGATCACATATACAGCCCAGAGAATGCAGAAAGTGAATCTTTGTTTTACTCAGTTATCTAAAATGAAGGATGTGAACTGGCTTCTTAATGCCAGTGCTTAGACAATAAGACCTTCATTTACTTGTTATCACGTTAATCCTTAATCCTATTGGATGTATGCCCTGGGTCTCCTTTCACAACACTAAAGTCTTGATTAAGTTGTATTCAGCACACTCTTTCTTCTACTTAAACAGCTTTATTGATTTCACTGTAAGGTTCCTCTCCATTGTCGCAATGGCTTGTTAATTAACTAATTTCAGAAGCACTGGCTGCTATTCTCTCCTTGTGTTCTTCTAAAATTAGTATAATGTATAACTACATTTACACCTACATAGATAGTATACCACGGTTCACATCAAGCGAATTACTTCTTAAGGACATCCACAGAGGGAGAAAAAGAACTACATTTGTAGGAACATGCAGGTCCTCTGGTCTCAAATATTTATGCAAGGGTAAGGGCCAACTGGTTTGTTCAAGGCCTAGATCATTTTGTTATCACTATTTAAATGTGGTACAATTACAGTTCTGCAAATGTTTAAGAAAAGAGGCAAGTAAGGAATCATCATAACAAAAGTGGCCCTATCACTAATCATGAAGTTGGTATGATCTAGATTTGGGTGTGAGCAGAAAAGGAACCATAACTGATCACAGTTTCTTCTCAAGCCACCTCTGTGGTACAAAATGTGGCTCATGGAACACATGTAGCCTGCCAAACCATTTCTTGTAGGGAACATCTGCCATATGGACACCACTGCCTGGAGTACCACATCCAATAGCAAGCAAGGAGTACCACATTCAAGTGCAAGCAAGGAGATCCCTTCCTTAATCCTGATCTGTAACGTACCTCTGTTTTATATTGCACCTGGAGAGCTTACAACATACAGTTTTTTGCAAGATCCTTCCTAAGATTTGCAAGACAAAATACAGATTAAGTTTCTTCAGAAGAAACTCTGGAAAGGATTATGTTTGTAAAAGTGCAGTTTGCTTTCCAAACTGATGGACTGCAAAGGTTAAAGAGGTTAGCAAGGCTGCTGCTCAAGCTCAGGCAAATGTATGGTAATTCTTTACATTTTTTAGGCTGATCCACTATGCTGTCATAAGTAAGGAGGGTGAGTAATGTACTTCTTCACACATGAAAGGACTGCAGAAAACATCTTAATTTTCAGAAAGCAATCATTTCCATAGTACAGTACCAGAGAGGAATTTCAGAAATCCTCTTTTAATTCACAATTCTGATTTAAACAGTTGCATATATTGAAGTGGTTTTTCTAGGTTTCAGTGAATGATGTATCAAAGATTTCTAACAGCATGATGCCAAGTGACAACAAAGACCGGTAGCTCAGACTCTCAGATTGCTTCTGCACTGCCTCTTACAGTGATGAGAAAGAAAGGAGGGTTTACGAGGTATGTGCACATTATTTCCTCTCTCCTCTCTTTTTCTAGTTTTCTGAGGCAAAGGCATCTCTTAGCTACAGGCCTCTAATTTCACCATTGGCCTGGCTACTCCTCCACTATGAATGGTGCTAGTGATGCTGATAGTAGTAATTTGCTGCATAGTTGGAAATGTTCAGCTCTTAAGGAAAAGAGCATGGAGCAATTGTCCTATACACAACTGACCAGTTAAATATATAGTTTGACCATTACATAGGATGCTTAAAACAAGCGAAGAAAAAAGGCTGCAAACACTACCAAAAGCTTTCCCAAAACTGGGACAGTGGGCATTAAAATGTTAAATGCAGTTCAATGTAAGCAAGTTTAAAGTGATACTTGTTAGGGCAAAATACTCTGATTTCACATATAGACTAATGGAATCGAAGCAGTGACTGAAAAACAGATCTTTGAGTTGCAGTAGAGGGCTTAATGAAAGGTATAATCCACTGTGTGGCTTGTGTGAAAAAGTTATATTCCATGTTGGGTATGTATAATTATAAAAGCAAAAAAGGGAATTTGCCAATATCATACTGCCCATATACAGAGATTTGGAATTCTGTGTACATTTCTGATCACCATACCATAAGAAGCACATTGCAGACATGGAAAGGGGGAAGAAAAACACAACTAAAGATACCACGGGGCTGCAGCAACTCCCCATAAGGTAAGGTTACAAAATATAGACTACTTGGCCTAGAAAACAAGTCACTTATAGGGAAACATGATAGATATAACCAAAATCATACATGGTGCGGAGAAAGTGTATAGGGAGAAAAACCTCACTCATCCAGGGCTATCTAATGAGGCTCATTTGGTGGAAGATTCAAGACAGAGAGAAGAAAATCAGTCTTCACAGAGTATATAATTAAACAACAGTACTCATGAGCACAAGATGTAGTGCTAGCCATCCACTTGAATGGCTTTAAAAGAAAATTAGACAAGTTCATAGAGCATAAGGTGATTAATAACTACTAGTGACGATGCTGTAAGATAGTTCCCGTATCAGAAGAAATAGGTCTACAAATACCGCCTGCTGGGGAACACAATTGAAAGGATGCTACTGCTTCCATGCAGTTCTTGTGGACTCAGCTGGTGGGGCCCACTGTGTGAACAGAATGCTGGACCAGGTAGGCTTTTGGTCTGATATTATATATATTGATGACAATCGTGAAAAGAATAAATAGCTTTCCTGCTATCAGCTGTGGAAAATCCTTGCATTCACATCAAATCTTCCTCAGTTACTTCTCCACTAGTGTTGCCTTAAGTCTGAGAGCTCGATATACTCTTTTGGCAATGTGTTGAGGAGGCAAACATATGCTTTTTAACAGAAGAATGAGTAGAAGAATTACTGACAGCAGGAAAGTGTGTGACATGGTGGAGGATATTGGTTGAGAAGTCAGTAAGCAGAGAGGATGGAACACGGGAGCCAACCATTGTTAATGCTGGAGAGGGGCTCTGATACCATTGCCTATGCCTTCTCTGTGAAATAATCTATTTTGAGAAAAATAAAAGTAATGCCAAAACTTCTAAAGATCTGCCATATTCTTTACCTGTTCCTGTTGCTGGAAATCCAGTCTGAGATTAGAGTTGCAGCTTGCTGATGGCAGTGCTTATTACCAAAGCTGCAAGCCAGCATAATCACTTCACGGCGTAACTCCCTGGGTATCCCAAAACACAAACAAAAATAGCATTAGGCTCATGTTAATAAATACGTTCAAAATCTCAGATGGAAATATGTAATTGCTTACAAGATCTGAACTAATATTTAACAAAGGCAAACAAATTAACAATACTTTAACAGTAGATGTTAAAATGACAAATTGGCTAATAAGGAATTGCATTTAAATTGCTATAAAGCCTCTCAGTTATGAGCATGCAAATGGGGACGCTTCAGGAGTTTCCTCCCTAAATTAGAAGGAAAATATTCTTCCCAGAGCCTAAAAAGGGACAAGGCTTCAATAGGAATTCAGAAAACAAAGGGCACAAGCCAACCAACATTTAACAAAATTAAATTCCACTAATTTCAACAAGACCAGTAAAAATGTGCTGAACTCTCCTTCTCGGTCTCATAATATTCAGTGAAACTTGGCTAGTTCATGCCCAAATTAAGCAGATGATAGAAATGAAAAGTCATACTTCTGAAGCCCATATCAGTTTATGAGTAATTATTTGCAGCAATAAAAATATAACAGTACTCATGTTGGTAGGAAGCTTGGACAAAGGATTTTTCCAAATTATTTGCTGGCCATCCAAGCTTAAGATACATTGAAGCAACTTGTCTTAAAATATAGTCCTGAAATAGAGAAGAAGAAAAACTGCATCAGATACTGCCATATTTAAAATTAGTAGATTCCATCTAGTTCAAATATATTTTTAAAATGGGCATATTTATTTACATAGTAGCCAAACAGTATCTGGTACTGGTGGGAGAATTTTAAGCAAATACAAGAGAAGCAAGCTTAAATCCTTCCTCTTGAATCCCCACAACCTGACCTGAATTGGGTCCACACAAGCCTACAGGAGCCATTTATGCTGAATTCTGCTGTGCATGATTAGCCAGCTGTTTAGTTTGACCCTAACAGAAGTACAAAGAGGAAAAATCTGATTTTGTGATGGCCAGGACTGTGGGCTCCCTGCTCTCAATGCCATTTGAGACACATGTTGCCAAAGGCTGGTCACCCCCACTTCTGTACTACTTCAGATGGTCTCCCAGACTTCCAGAGCATATTTTCAGAGGGAGAAGGGTGTTTTAGGAAGCAGTGTAAAATTGCATCCCTGTTATGCCAGCAAGATTATTCCACACATTTCAGATAATGCTATAGCATTATCTGCAGGGAGAGCACAACCAGGGTAAACACTTTTAGGTCTTAATGACTTCCACATGGGATACGTAAGCATGTGCTCAAACATCCTTCTGAAATTATGGGGCATAAAAGTACTTAACATTAGCAGGCGTTAGACTTGTGTTTTAAACGTGCAATGTATACTTGACAAAAGTATGAAAAGCTACTGGCACTTTGATGGACTAGTATTTACCTTGGCAGGCTACTCTTGACTTGAAAATGCATGTTTGAGTAATGTCCATCATTAAACATTTAAAGTGACACATTTAGGCCACACATAGAGAGGAATATGGCAAAACCATTACACAGGCTCAGCCAATTGATGTAATAATATTGAATAATGTGAACAGCATTATCAAGATTGGACAATTTAATGAGATCTGTATTTCCATGTCCTTTTAGATGTTGGCATTAAAAGTATATGCAATATAACAAGTTTTCCACTTTGGACCCTTACACAAAGCAACTATCTAAGTTGTAAAATATGCTTCTGTCATCATAGTCATATCAGAATTTACTGACTGCCTGTGTTTTGAGGTGAAATATAAATGCAACTATAAAAAATGTATTTCACATATTAGCACACTATAAGAGTGAATAACTTTATTTACATGGCAACATATTCAGTTACATGTTATGACAGGATGAAAGGAGATACATAATATCCCTTCCTGTGGCAGTTAAATTATTCCTGTGACAAAAATGAATTTCTAATATCTTTGTTGTCAGCTCCTGCATGATAAAGAAGAACCATCCAGTAATATTTTTGCTATTCTTATTTATTAAAATTGCATATATATTTTTAACAGTCAGACTAAACAGGAATCAGCAATGGATACATTATACTGATTCTTCAGGGTAGGCAAGAGCAAGCTGGCAATTCAGTTTTCCATTTAATTCGGCATTACAAGCCAGGAAAGGAAGCTTGTACTGCACAGATTCTGTCTGTTGGAAACCCTGAGGACAAAGGAACTGAGGGGAGTGAGTGAAGACATTAATACAGGATGGGGCTGCACCAACTCCTTGCCTTCCTCATTCAATTGTCCCGTGTTTACTCTGGGTGGAAGAGGTCTTTGAGAAAGAAAGGAAGAAGCTCAAAATGCATGAGCTAGGTTCCAAGAAATGATTATTGTACTGGGCCTCTGTAATACATCGGTGTATTTTCTGCCCTTTGCTTTAGGCTGTATTTCAGTCTGGCCCATGTTTTGTTTTGTTTTTTTTAACAGATGTATCACCACTTCAAGATGCCAGCACAGTACTCTATCTGGGGTTAACGTGTACTTGTCTGATCATGTAGAACACCCCAAAGCAAATTAAAGACTCTTACTGGCAAAGACAAAAATGTCTTAGTGGTTTACAACAAAAAAGAAATATACAGATATATGTCTTTACATTGAAGATGTTGTAGTTTTCTGTGCGGTCCAGCAACTTATCTAGAGGATAAAGAGCTCGGCTAGCAGCATGCCAGGGCAGAAATTCCTTTTCCTTGGACAGATATTTGATAACCTCTAAGGGAATGTTCTGAGGTAAATAGCCAGCTCTGTAGAATCAAAGAAGTAATTGTTAATTATTATTTGGAAAAATGGTCCCTGATTATGCTAACCAAGATAGAATATTCTATGAGTACATATATGGGAGAAGCATGATCATTTCATCATATTATGTAATTATGCAAGTATTATTTCCAACAGCTTTTATATACTGAATTCCTTTAAAATGACCCTATATACCATTGTAACTTCCAGAAGTTTAAATGAATGTGAACATTTATAAAATTTTGTCAGAGATATAGAATTATTTCATTGTAAGAACTTTCAAAAAGCCTGACAACAGCAATGCATCAGTTACACGATTTTACATTTCTTTACATTCAAGAATATTATATTATAGGGTCCCAAGACAGCATACAACAAAACTAATAAAATTATAACAAAATTTAACACCAAGATTAACAGTTAAAGTCAGGCAGCAGTATATACAGAACTGTCCCTGTCAGATCCAACTCAGCTATATGCCAAGTTAATAGGCGAATCTTTAGGTCCTGTAGCCTGCAAAGATGGAGCAATTGCAAGAAATTAACTCTAGAGAAGCCTTTTTAACAAAAAAAAAAAAAATCACTGTTTTTTGGAGACTCTTGCTTTGCCAAATCTTTATTAAGCCATCTTGAGAAGACATAGGCCACTTTCAGATATTGCTCCACAGTTTATAAATGATGCCTTATTAAGCCATGGATGAGTACCAAAATCTTACTTGAATTAAACCAAACCAGGAAACTCTAGCTTCATTATGGTCTTAAGAAGCCAGGATAATAAATCAGGATCTGATCCTGGCTTATAATCCTGATTTGTTAATCAATATTAAGCCAGAGTTCTCCAGTTCTGATGTTACAGAGAACTCTGTTTGAATACTGTCCAAGGTCTCTTTGCACATAACAGCATTCAATGGAAGTAAGGAAGGGAAGGGAAGGGAAGGGAAGGGAAGGGAAGGGAAGGGAAACAGAAAGGGGGAGGAACATGTGACCACACCACTCATCCACATCATACACTATGCTTTATGACATTTTGTACAAAGAGATAGACACAAAAGACATGTTAACTGAAGCAATCAAAGACACATGATTAGTCTCCAATAGAATTGTGCGCGCGCGCGTGTGTGTGGGTGTGTGAGAGGGAGGGAGGGAGGGAATTTATTTTATTCTTTGAAGGTAAAAAGAATTTATTTACCATGTAAACATTTTCAAAAATTTATAATCAAATTATTAAACTCTTCAATCATTACACTGTGAATATTTTGGTGCTCTTTAAAATATAGTGGTGGATCCGTTATTTTAAAACCTGCAATCTTCAATATTTTTGCACATTTATTTTTTGAATTGAAAGATGATTTTTCATGTTTCTTCAAAGTAACTGCAGACTGAACTTATTGGGCAGGAATGGCTGTTTCCATGGAATATATTAAAACATTAGAATATAATTTATCTAGTACTAAGTTATCAAGTCAAATACTTCTTTTTCCTAACTCTATATTGTAGTGAGAGAAACAAAGAAAAGGAAACTTGTGCTCATCAATCATAATTCTTATAAACTGTATTTTATACTAGAAGTTTTCAACCCAAATAGATGCCATATTTTCAATGGACAAACAACATTAGTCAATGCCTAGAAGAACAGCTCTACTGATGAAAAGATTCTATCAAGAGGTTTTTTTTACTCCCACTGCTTATCTCTTGGGTAGTGCTGACACTACATGGATGTGTAGAAGGGTAAAGTAAATTGCTGATCAGACATGACACCTTCCTTGCTTCGGATATTTGTTTGTTTATTTGTTTTTCGGCGCCAGGTGAAGACCTTTTTATTTAAGCAGCATTTTAATTGTTAATATTATTGGATTTTATCTGGCCAGGGCGGCCTATTTTATATTGGTATTTTTGCATTTTAACTTACTGTTTGTATTTTTTAATTTAATGTTATAATTATTTTTTAACTTAACGTTGTAAGCCGCCCCGAGGCTTCGGCGAATGGGGCGGCATAAAAATGTTTTAATAAATAAATAAATAAATAAATAAATAAATAAATAAAATATGCTGTTAGAACATCAACCACTATGTGATTAATAGTCAGAATTCTGCAATATGTAAAATTCTTTATGGAAGAAGGATTGGCAAAGCACGTCGACAGATGCTTCTTAATGTTCTGCGCAAGGTTCAACCCCTTTTTCTGATGTTTTACCTACAAGAATTGTGCACGTGCCCTTTCAAGATTGCCATGCTAGCGCTCAGTGTTTTTATATTTATAAAAAGGAGGTGCAGTCCCATCTGTCAGCGGTATTGTGACTCCTTCAGAAGGAGCCAACCTGAAGAAGTTTAAATCAAACTTCTCCATTAAACTTCTTGTTAGCTGACAAATAACACAACACCTCATGGCTTAGCATTCCAAACTGGTTGACATAGAAATGAATTGCAAAATTGCTGGAGCTTTCATTGAGTCAGCTAAAGACTGCACATCTAATTTGGAAGGCGGCTTTTGTGTCTTGCGCAGCTGCATTCTGACCTTGGATTGTTCTCTTACACTGAACCCACAGATAGATCCCAACACATTCCTTTCCCACTTAGGGACAAAGTACCAAATGGTAGGGTAATTGCCAAGGGAAAATTATTACTCCATTCTGAATTATTTTCTTCATAAATTCCGCACTAGTCAAACCAATTCTATCACAAAAACAACAGGGATGCGGTAGAGCGCTGCAAGTCCTAGGAACAAGTGCACCGTAAATCTGTGAGCCCACTGCTCACCAGAGCCATTCTGAGTTGTGTTTAAATCAAAATTAGAAAACCCAAGCCGGCCACAAACTGGCTGACACTGTTGAAACAATGGAAATGAGGTGATTTAGTTTCCACAGCTCTAAAAACCACTCTGCATCATCTGTTTCAGATGGAATGTCTAGAACGTGACTAGCCTATTACCGCTCAGATAGCTTCTAAATGGGTGGGAGATATCAACTTATACTTTTCTCACATAGATCTGCAATGGGATTGTTTTATGTCTGCTGCTTGGCTTCTCTGCATGTCATGATATGCAAGGATAATATGAAGCATAATATTCCATAATATTAGGTTTTTTTCACCCCCTGTAGTTTGAAAATAAAAAAGGAAAGGGTAAGGCTAATTTTAGTGTAATATATGCAACTCCATATCTCACACTGGGTACAGTATGAAAGGAAGGGTGCTACATTTCACTCTAATGAGCCCAGTGTTATACACAAGTGTTTTTATTCCTCTATAAAAGATCATCACCAAACAATGGTGAGAAAAGTAAGATCTAGGCCAATTAAAAGCAGATGTTTCTTGGATTCCTATTAAAGCTATAGGAATCAAAGATGAAACTCAAATACTCTGGCCAAATAATGAGAAGGAAGGACTCACTGGAGAAGAGTCTAATGCTGGGAATAATTGATGGCAAGAGAAGAAGGGGATGGCAGAGAATGAGGTGGCTAGATGGAGTCACTGATGAATCGGTCAGTGTGAGCTTAAGTAGACTCTGGGTGATGGTGGAGGACAGGAAGGGCTGGAGGAATGCTGTCCATGGGGTCACGATAGGTAGGACATGACTTCGCGACTAACAACAACAACAAAAGCTATAGGAGCAATCTGGAGGCCAGTCTTCTCAAACATGGTACCCTGAAGATTAGGTGTACTGACTCTGAATGATGGGAGCTGTAGTCCAACACCATGTTGAGGAAAGCTGGCCAGAAACCCTAAAAGGCAGCAATGAAATCTGATTTTAAAATATTTGCATAATCAGAATCTCTAATATAGGCAAGTTTGGTATGGATGGTCAAGATTAAAGTTTGCTATGTTTCCTTTCTGAATACATTTCTGAAAAGGACCCACTGTCTCTTTCTTTGCATTGTAAGTTTGTATGTTGCCACTTCTTGCTTCAGAAGTGAACTAGACTGTAGCTTGGATAATATTTAAAAAGGTCTTTCCCTACAACACACTAGGTTGATTTGTCACAGAGAACTGTCTCCACTGCAACCCCTCTCGCTAATTTACAACTCCTTCTCCAATAAAGAACCCTCCAGATGTTTTGGACTACAGCTTATTGGAACTCCAGACCATTAGCCATGTCGGAAGTTGAAGTCCAGTACATTTGGGAGCCACCAGGTTGGGCAAAGCTTATCTTCTATTTTGCCCAGAATTTCTTTTGTGACAGAAGGATGTCAATAAATTGTGTACAGTTTCAGTACTGTACAATATCCTTAACACATGAAAATATAAACATTTTAAACAAAACGACATCACCAATTCACCAGGTTATTGAACTAGATTTCTTGTCAGGTTTTATTCAGCTTTGGCAAACTGATGCCAAAAGGAAGGCTGTCCTGGTTGCTCTTCCTTCACTATTAAGGAATCACTACCATCCCTTGCACATTTGGGATCAGGAAAAGTGCCTTCTAAATCGGTTTCCAAACAGGCTGCAACAGCAGTATCTTTAATGCTTGCAATTAAGTGTTGATGCTGCTTTAATCTATTTTGACTTTTTGGAAAAAACATATTCTCCTAGATCTTTCTTTCCTTTTTTTCTTTTTAATGCATGCAGCATTTGTAGCAAAGTTTTTGTTTTGTTTTGTGAACAAGGATATGATCTGTGTAGAAAGTTTCCAGTGTACTGTATATGTCACACTGACTTTACACTTCTGCTGTACAATAAACCAAAAATCTAATAGTACCATAGTGTGGGCATTCTGTAGACTTGTGGTATTCATCACTGTAGAGAGAATGAGGTTTCTGCCTACAGAAATGCATGAGGTCAATGCTTGTGATGTGAATTGTACTGCCAAACAAGAGAACACTAAATATTATCTATATTTAAATGTACATCAGGACCCCTGTATCCCTTAGATTGGTTCCAAGCCCCCCAGTGGATGCCAGAAACCACAGCTAACAGTGAGCACTATATTATAAATACTATAGACATTTGTTTTTTCACAATTTAGTTTATTTTTACATCAGCATACATTTTTATTTCTCTATTAAATCAAGAATTTTTGCTTACAGGAAACACTTCACGACTCCTCTTAGGCACTTTACAACCTCCCTTTCAAGCTGAGGTCAACTGTAGTTAACAGAAAACTCAGTAACTGAGCCAAGGGATATAGCGGTTGTGCTGTATTTATTTAAAAGTGCCTACAGAGTACTGAAAGGACCAAAAAAAAAATCCTTTCAAGGGGACTTACAAAATTCCTAAAAGTACCAGTAGCACACAATTAAAATGTAATTAATAACTTAGAATACAATCCTCTGGCTGCAGGATATTGACTAGGAGGCCAAAGGAAAAGTTGCAGTCCCAGAATTCCAAGAGAAGTAGCAGGGCTCAGACTTTGGACTGGCTTCATTCCATGCTGCCACTAGACTGGCTTCAGAGCCAGTAGTGGTCAGGGATGTGTGTTCTTTTGGGGGGGGGGGAGGGCAGGGGCAAACAGTGGCTCCAGCTCCACTCCTTTCAACTGCATTGAGTTTACATCAAAAATCACAGATTTATTTAAGAAGCATCACTCAATGTAACAGCTACTGTGCCGGTAGATGCACCAGGCATACACAGCAGAGTAGAGAAGGGCTGTTTTCACCCTACAGATTTGAATCTAGAATACACACTTCAAACATTCACCATGATTCTGCCCCTTTGTAATCAAATCCTTGTATATACTGAATGTTACTTACATTAGCCATGGCTGTACAGCCATCTGATTTATCATCCCTTTCCTTGCTGAATTAGCTACACCAAGAAGGGTACTATAGTTTGTAATGTCCAGATAACAGAGAAATGTATGTCCATGTTGTCACTTAACATATGTTCAATAAGTAATTTTCTTTACAGGAAGGTTTTAAGGCAGGATTCAATCCATTATTGTGTATCACTTGACCTTTCCTTTCAGAGTGGTCTAGCTTATTTAAGATAACTTTTAGTGAGTAAAAATGTGTTCAGATTCCCACCACATGTTTACTAAATGCCTGAGGGGGAAAGGGGGACTATTTCTAATGGTCATGCAATCAACTTCCATAAGTCCATCTGAATGCATAAAAAAGACCTTTATACACTTGCAGCTGTACATAGGAATTTCCACGTGATCAGGAACTGCGCATGGAAACTTCTTTCCACCTCAGCAAGAGAAAATCAATGTAGTGGTCTTCATCTCCTTTTGTATGTGATCACTTACACATACAGGAGATGTGTGAGGAATCTGTTACATGTGGGAATCTGATGGATTCCTTGGTTTTGGTCTTCTGGACTCTGATCCACTTTGCAATATCCCAGAGTCCAAGTTCCTTGTGGGCACACCCAGGGTTTGCAGAGTGCTTGCCAGGAACTGAGCTGCATTCCACACCCACCATTATTATGCTTAATGATGGTGTTTAAACCCATGTTCAAACTAAGGCCAGAAAAGTCAGGTTTCAGACCAATTTAAGCACCAGAGATTAGAACAATGCTGCAAAAATAGCTGTGTGCAAGCAGAGTAGGGCAGGCAGAAGATAAATCTCCAGATGCGACCAGGCCAGCACGCTGAATGGTCTGAAATGTTGGGGGCTGAAGTCCAAAAAAATCTGCAAACCTACTTCCTGCTCAGCCTTCATTCAGCTGAAGCAGAGACTGGGCATATGACAAATGGATATGGCCTTGTCGTCCCCTAACAGGATAAAGTTAGTATCCATGGGAAGATGGATGACTTGAAAGAGTTTCAAATGGTTTTCACTGCTGTAACATAAACTCTTTAATTCTTTAGCTCAGAATCATCACACTTAAATAGTCCACCACTAGAAGAAGCAGCTTGAGGGCTGGGGTCTTGATGTTGAAACTTTAATGAAGAGGTAATAATGAAGGTTAAATACAAAATGCACAAAATGTTCATTTATGGAGACACCATATTACTACTTGTGAATGAATTAAGAAAACACTATCAACAACTCTGCATGTGAGAGCAGATATTTGGAAAGGTTTAGAGTGTGTTTCATTGACTTAGATGGAAACCTTGACTATTTTCACAGTATTGTTCTAATTTCTGATGCTTAAATTGGTCTGAAACCTGACTTTTCTGGCCATTAGTCTGAACAGGGGTTTAAACAACATCATTAAGGATAATATGGATCCAATTACCTTGAATATGCTTGAAGACTTGAGATGTTGTAATGAATTAAATCTGGATCTCTAGGGAAGAATTAATGTGATAAAGATGACTACAAATTCACACTTCCATTTTGCTTCACAGATGCTCTCAACAAACAATTTGGGAAAGTATCATTTCTAAAACACAGAGTGCATTTCTAGGGGTTGTCTACTGCGTTAACTGAAGGCATAACATTTAGCTACCATAATAAATAAGCCAGGGTGAAATAGAGTGTGTGTGCGTTTCATCCTGGAGTTTAGAGGTCAAATCTGAAATCCTAAATTATCAGTGGACTAGATGCTTTATCACTCTGGGGCTCCTTCATGCCATGGCGAAGGGGCTTGCAAAGTGTAATGAAGCTATGAGCTATGCTGTGCAGCAGCAAAGACCTACAACACCTAGAACTGACAGGAAAAAATGTCCTTATCATCATGGGGGATTGGAATGCTAAAGTAGGAAGTCAAAAGATAACCAGAATAACAGGCTTAGAATACAAAATGAAGCAGGGCAAAGGCTAGCAAAGTATGACCTAAATCATATTCTTTATGAATATACAGTGGAAGAGATAAATAGATTTAAGGGATTAGATCTGATAGACAGAGTGTCTGAAGAACTATGGATAAAGGTTCGCAACATTGTACAGGAGGTAGCAACTAAAACCATCCCAAAGGAAAAAAAAAAAGCAAGAAAGCAAAATGGATGTCTGAGGAAGTTTTACAAATAGCTGAGGAAAGAAGGAAAGTGAAAGGCAAGGGAGAAAGGAAAAGATATATACCCAACTGGTTGAGGTGGCTGGATGGGGTCACTGGAAAGGTGGGTGTAGACTTAGGTGGACTCTGGAGAATGGTGGAGGACAGGAGAACCTGGAGGGATGTTGTCCATGCGGTCGGCCATGACTTTGCAACTGAACAACAAAATCACTCTGGGAACAATTTTGCATTTTTATTAGGTCAAGTTGTACCACCTCATCAACCACAGAAAAGCATGTTTGTCAAAATTTAAACTGAATCGCTTTGTGTTGTCCAGAGAGTTTTGACTATAAGGCAGCATACAAGCAAATGAACAAGCAAAATTAATCATATAGAGTTGTTTGGAGGATAAAACAGACCTGTGTAAGTTGCCTTGAATTCCTCACAAAAGGAAAAATGTCTGGAAATAAATGCATTGTAATCATTGCCACTATCATCATCACTATCAATACAACTGGATAAAAAAGTGACTGAAGTTCCTTCACCACTTCAGTGCTCATTTACCACACTCTTTAAAGAGCCATAGTCAGAGGGAAGCACATCAAAAGTTCTAGCAAAAACTATTTAGAAATATACAACATTTATCAGGGAACTTATTTCCTCTTTCCCTGGACTACCAGTTTCTTTTTCCAGAATCCTCTCTCTGATGCAAGGTTTTCCTCTGCTCCCCTGGTTGTTCAATTTATTCACACTCCTCTTGGTGTTATGCTCTATGTCTCTTCCCCAGTACTGGCAAAAAAATTTCCCCACCTCAAACATGTTATTCCTGCTGCCTCTACTTGCTGGGTTTCTTTCTTTCATACTGGTTTTCTTATCACTGTTCTTCTTTGCTGAGCTCTATGGTGCCTCACAGGGTTCAGTTACCAAAAACTATCTCAGCCATTCACACACTTAGGAAGTATATTGGTAGACTGGGGGTTATCCATGATGGAAGGAAGGGAGGTTGCAGCTGGCCCCCAGAACAGTTAATAAAAATAAAGATGAAATAGAATTGAAGTCACCCTGGTTTAGGACCACACTGATTACATCAAAGGCATTTGTGTCATTTTTTATCTAATTGTGTAAGCCTGTTCCTTTTATAGCCTTGGTAAGCTCACCATATTCCCGACTTACTTCAAGCATCTAAGTGATAAACAGTTCATTTCCAACATCCCCTTTTTAAAGTGGCCTTTAATAGCACAAGAATCTTCATTATTTTTATGAGAATAAAAGAGGATAAATTAAAACAATTTAATTGTTTATGCTTGTGATAATTCAGTTATGAAAAAGTACTCAAAATGCACAGCAAAGATATATGATAGAAGAGAACAGATAAAAGCTGCATTTTGTATTTTGAGTTAAGAGTTACCTCTTTAGATGTACTATGGGAGCCAAATAAATAAGACGAAGCCACAGAATAAAGGAAAATCAATTCTGAAGAAATGAATCCATTAGTACTGGTCACTGACTTGTGATAATAATGGAGCTACTTTCTTCACCCATGCTTTAGGCCAGCCTTTCCAATCTAATGCACTCCAGATGTTTTAGACTATAACACACACAATTCGGATCTATCAGTTTTGAATGCAAATGCTACTCTGTTGTCTTCTGTAAGGAACTCTTTGCTCAGTTCATGGAAATATAGACATATTCCCATCTAGGTCCTCTTCCATACAGCAAATTTCCAGAAATGTTGCTGAAATCTTGATGCAATCTAGATTCCATGTGCTAATGAATATTTTATTGTTAACAAGGGTCACATGGCATCAGTATTAAGTTTAAAATATATTAGAGTTGACAAATCTCTTCAATAAAAGACAACTGTTACTAAGTATGTAATTGCTAACAATTTTAGAACAATTTAGTTCTGTGTTGATTGCAGGAGAAAGTCACTCAGACACAATAAGTTCCCATTTAATGGCAAAAGCTATGAAAGAACAGTGCTTACTAAATTGAGGCTATATAGAACTTTAAAATATCTTCAGAGTGCCATTTCATTCATATTACATATGTTTAAGAGAGCATTATCTTAGAGGCATAAAAGAAGAAATTATGCACATTTTGAAGCATTAAAGGCATATGAATTAAAATATTCTAGTTTTGGAAAAATTTCACAGGAGTTCCACTGACCAACAGGCATTATATTATACAGAGAGACGGCCATGTCCTCTACCCATTATATTTCAATCAAAGGTACTTAAACCATAGGATATGCTATGCAATGTTTTGTGCAAGTGTAAAACACAACCACTTGTGCAAAGGAATGAGTCAGCAGAGCTGTGTCAGAGCTCTTTGAGTCTGCAGAATGACACCAATGGTAATGCCTACAGTAACCCATAATATGTAACTCTCTTAACACTACCATGCTTGCATAAATTTTAACAAGGGCAGTTCAATTGAGACTGACATTTTTACTTATTGGTCAAATTGTTGCTACCCTTCAAAGTCCTTCCTATGATATTACATAAAAATATAAGTGGATCGATAATGCAAGCTAATGCTATAATAAAAATATATCTACCACTTTAGGATGTGAATCACAGCATAGAAATGTATATTATAGCTTGTGGAAACAGAAGATAGGTGGTGGCTGGGTTGTTGCAGAGGAAAAGCTAATGCAGAATCCACAACAGATTTGGTGATGGTATGTAATAAACAGGATGTTTTAGCATATCAAGATGTGCTGGTTATCAGTGGGAGACCTCGTAGGGTACAGAAAGAATTGGGCAGCCTTGGGATGCCCCTGAACCCACGCTAATAGAAAAATGGGAAGCAGCTGGGTCCAGAAATAAGTTCTTAAATAAGCTATTGCATATAATGGATAAAATATATACTGATGCACTGCTTCACTAAAGTATAGTAACAAATAATAGCATTACACAAAACATCAAATGCTTTTTCATAAAAAGTAAGTTTGACTCCAAGCATTCATGATTTGATTATTATTCATATTTTATGGATATTTTGTAATTATCTTAACACTGCCTTCCCTGAAATACCAGAACAGATACTGACAGGGTTTTTTTGTCATAGAACGCACCGGAACAGTGTTCCGGCACCGTTTTTTGACAGATTTTTCCATGTGATTGTGAATCGCCCTGTCGGGCGTAGCAGGTTGGCAGCAAACAGCATTAAAATAGTGCCTGCGGGCTGCACGTATGTTGGCACTGCTTGGGAGGGCACTGTTTGGCTCCGGACGCTGCTCACCTTGGGATCGGTCGTGTGGCCGCGCGCTCAGTGCTCACTGCTGGCGGCGACTATTATGTTTATGTGTGTGTAGAGTGACTGACCCCAAGAGGTGAGTTCCGGCACCTTTTTTATTTTTTACAAAAAAAAGCACTGGATACTGACATTCTATTCCTTAAAGGGTGCTTCCTCTGCGACCAATTACTGAAGCACATGATAGATCTTGAAGACAATTTAGAAGCTGTGGGTACAGAGGAATGCTACAACCCACTATCTGTTGGGTAGAGGGGAACAGAAGTGCATCCAACCAATATTGCAACAGTTATTAGCTGCCCATTTTGTTCCCAAACAGGTTAATATGTTCTTTTTCAGCAGGATATAAACCTGGCTCAGCCCACAGTTTCATCAGCAAAAGAATGCAGGGTGGTGGGTAAAAAAAATGTGATGTTCTGGAGGATCAAATTCTATCTCTCCCTGAAGTTCTTTAGAGCTGTTTCAGAATACTAGGCACCCATGGAGCAAATTTTGGAAGCATGTGGGGAAGTGTCCATGTGCGATATGGGTTTTAACCCAGAATTAGGGTTATTTACACAATGTTTTGATGTGAATATCCAGTATACCAATTCCTTGCTAGGATTCAGGAAGCTCTGCAAATCCTATTTATTTAAGTAAGCCTTTAGAAGCTATGTTGAGGATTGTTTCTATTACAAGCTGTATAAAGTGATTTAGTGCTGCTGCTAATGGGGAATAGATTTTTGCCGCTGATATTTGTATTGTTAGCGTCACTGTTGCTTTGGTTAATATGAAGGGGTTTTTCTATTCTAGTCAGCATTCTATTTTTTTCTTTAAATTGCGAGCCATCTTGAGCAATATTATAAAAAGGTAGACATTTTAAATACATGAAAAATCTAAGAAATATGAACAACTAGAAAACTACCTTTGTGGTGTGGTTTAGTCACATGCCATTCTGGTAACACTGCTGCTTGAGATGATAAAGCTCTTTGCCATCCTGGTGACACCAGGGTCTAATGTCAAGCAATGGCAACATGAAAAATAATCACAGCATCCCACCTATTTGTTTTATTCTGTTTTACATATATTACTCAAGCAGCACTGCACTGGAATGTGTCACAAAGGTAATGTGATAAGCATGCCTCAGGGAACCTTTTCAAAGAAGGTATTAAAAGTTGCCTTAGAAGGATAGCAAAGAACTTAAGGATTAAAACTTTATATTGAAAAATCACAAAATGAGCAAGACAGGGTCACCTGTGCAAGACATCCTACTGCCCATCAGCTATACTGACCCAGGGAAAAAAGACGGCATGCATGCTTAATTCAAGGATAGTGAGTGGTTTTAAGGGGCTGTTAACCTTTCACAGGCCAGTTGATGTCACATCATCTGGTCCCTGGGTGAAATGCCAGCTGGAATTCCAAAGGTTGTTCCACTGGGTACTGGAGTTGCTGTGTTCAGGCAAAACTTGTATGCAGCAAATCCACTCCAACTGAATTGGTGGCTGAAGGTGTGCTCCAGTTGCTGTCTTGGCTAAGGATGCTTCACCTACATAATATCCTCCACAATGGGGGATGATGCCTTGCAGGAGAAGCTGCCACGACCATGTCAGCAGCTAGCAAGGAAGCTGGTTGGCCACTGTATGAACAGAATGTTGGATAACATAAACCTGTGGCCTGATCCAGCAGGGTTCTTCTTGCACTGATCAGTTGGCTACTGATGCTTGCCTATATGGTATCTTCCACATTGGGGAATATGCCATGCAGGAACTTTTGAGGAACCCCATTGAAAAATGAACAATGTTGGCAAGTCCCAAAGACTTCAAGTGATGTGAGAATGGACTTGGGTAGCATAAGAGGAGTTTTTCCTCGCAGTGCTGGCTAAGAGGAGCCACAATAGGCTGGATTAGGCTATGGGCCAATAGTTCCACATCCCTGCATAGGCTAATGGTCTACTTCATATACCTCATACAAATTCAGACAATGTCTACCATGCCCCAAGGCAAATGTTCCTACGTACACTTTCCCCCAGATTGAAGTTTTGCTTTGTTTTAAAAGAATTCTTTACTTTGAAAAACTTCTAATTTGTTTCTGATCAATTTCTTCTTGTGTGACAACAAAAAAACCAGCCAAGTAAAAGCTATTACTAGAACAACCCATTTTTTCATAAAGATCTATTATACAGAGCAACTTTTTTCCTAAAATGTGAGGAAAGCCTAATTCTGGTACTCTTCCTCTTTAAGTAACACAGTATAATTTAAATGTACAATATTAAATATCCTGATGTTTAAGGAAATCATGAGCAAACTGTGGAGCAGAAGAGGGTACTTGAATGAAGATGGGGATGGTAGGGTTGACATGAGGGTTTGAGAAGAATTGACATGTGGTCTTAGGCAAAGATGGGCAAGCAAAATATCATGCCATACTTGGGAAAGGGAAACAGAAAATTAAACATGGCAAATGGCAAATGATCAATAGGTTCTGATCGAATGGAAAAAGAAAATCAGGAAAAGAGTCAACAATGCAGAAAAGACCAGCAAAAATGGTCAAAGGCTTGGAACACCTTTCCTTGAAATTTGGGATTTTGTGGTTAGAAAAAAGACTATCACGGAATGGCATGGCAGAATGTTATAGAATTCAGCATGGTGTGGGAAAGTAGGTAGAGAGAATTACAAGCAGTGGCTATTATCCTTCTCTGACAATATTGGAATTGATCCTGTGCAGCTGCCCGGGAGAACCAGTGCGCCGGACGGGGCCCACCGCCTCCTGCGCCGCCCGGACCATTGTGTCGCCACTCTGCAGCGACGCTGCACATGGCCGCCGGCTGCCACGCCACCCTGCCAAAGGCCAGGACCACCGGCCCAGGGCCCGGCTCCGGCCTGCTTTCCACACGCAGGTGAGAGACGTGCCGGGAAGGGGCAGAGCTCGGGGAGGGCTTTGCAGCCCATAAAGCGCTGGCGGCAGCCGAACAGTGGCGGCCGAAGGGCGGTCACCGCCGTTTGGGAGCTGTTCGGGGGCCGAGTGGGGGGCTGGGCTGGCCAGGGGCTATGTTTTAATTGGACCACCTGCCGCGCCACGCTGTCGCCTCCGCCGGGCTGGGGCGCAGCTCCAAGCCGGGGGCCAGCTGATGCCGCTCCTGCGGCCATCGCTGGGCCACCCTGGGCACGGAGGATGCCAGGGCCACGCCAGGCCCGCCACCGACGGCGCGGAGGAGGGCGCCACCATCTTGTCGCTGGGCGGGTTTCCATGCCCCTCCCTGCTCTCCCCCCCCTCTGGTGAGAGCAATGCCGGATTGGGGTAGGGTGCACAGGCGGCCGCCGGCTTAACCTGCCGGACGCGGCCTGGGGCTGGATGGGCTTGGAGCTCCCTCTCCTCCCCGAACATCTGCCACGCGCCACGGCTCAGACTACCTGCTGCGCCGTGCTGTCACCGTCGCTGCCGCCAGACTGGGGCGTACCGCCGAGGGAAATGGGGAGCTTTTGATTGTTTTTATAATTTTATTGTATTTTAATTTGTTTTTAATTTGTCTTTATGGAGTCGTCCCTGGCCATGTTGACATTTGTGTTTTCTGGGGAGTGCATGGGTGCTGCCATTGGGGTGGTCATGGGCAATGGATGTTACAGCGGTGGGGGCTTAACGTGTCCGTGTAGAAGAAGGAGGGACAGATGGCTGACATCTGTCCCTCCTTCTGGTTTTGCCCCCAGCCAGAGGATTCCAGGTAGTCTTGTCAACCGCCCCTCGGGCCTGATGGTGCGGCTACTCAATGCCAGGTTGGTCAACAATAAATCTTCCCTCATCCATGACTTGATTGTGGATGAGGGGGCCGACCTAGCTTGCATAACGGAGACCTGGGTGGGAGGGGGGGTGTCACCCTCTCTCAAATGTGCCCGCCCAGGTATCTGGTTCAGCACCGTTCACACCCGGAGGGGAGGGGAGGGAAGGGGGGTCGCTTTGGTTTACCGAGCCTCCATCTCCCTCACGGGACTTCCGGTCCCTTCGAGGCCAGGGCTGGAGTGCCTCTACTTGGTGTTGGGCAGAAGGGTGCACAGTACACCAACAGAATC